>NC_024315.1:14178640-14209522 GCF_000523025.1 Cynoglossus semilaevis
TGTCCACCCATCGCTTTATTCCTCCTCTCACTAAGAGAGCGCTGCTCTGACGATTAGTCTGATGCTGTGCACGCTCCTGACATGGCTGCACGCTCCTCCTTTGTGCGTGTGCGTGCGTGTGCGTGCGAGCGTATTCTCGTCGCGCTCCGAAACGAAAACACCGATGAGCGGCGACCGCAGACGCGCATCCGTGTGGAGAAGAGATGAGGAGACACGGAGAGAGGAGAGAGAGCTACTCCTCCTCCGGCACAGCCACCACCTCCATTCACTGACGGCGTGAAGACAGTGTCTCTCCGCTCACCCCTACTCAACCCCCCTCCCACACACCCACTTACTCACCCACTCACTCACAGTGCATTTACATAGAAGGTGGAGACTCCGTGGTTTAACGCTGTCACTGCCGAGCGGCCCAGAGCCGCATGTCTCTCTGTGTGGAGAGCTGATAACACCAACAGTATTTCCGTCTTACTGTAAATGTTGTCAAAACTCACATCTGTAGATGTTTTTATTTGTTAAAGTCATTTAGAAATGGAAACCTGCAAGTCGTTAGCAGGTACAGTAAAGTGGCTTGGACAACACAATAGTCAACGGATCATAATAACCTGTTCACTGGGCCACAAACACTGAAGATTCATATTTTCAATTAAAGATGGAAAAAAGGGATGTGACCCAGTGGTGAACTACTGCGGTGCAATTTCTTTAAATTCTTATGGTTCAATTCAATACGTACTAATTGGGTAACACTGAGAGAGATTGGTTATTGCTTTTGCCTTACAGCACAAAGGTCACTGGTTCAAGACCCGGCTGTAAATCCTGGGGTGGTCTCCAGGTTCTCCTGCTTCCTCGGACAACCCAACAACATAAGAGTAGGGATTAGATGGATTGTTGACTCTGACCCAGAGTACAGTGTAACCTTACTGCCCAGGGTGACGGCTGTGATTGGCTCCATTCTCTTTGCACCCTGAAAACGTATGATTATGATTATTGAACTGCTCAGAGAAAAGAATGAAAGTATTCACTTTATTCATGAATGGCAAACCTTTGGCAGACAGTTCTGTTGGGGGGGGGGGGGGGGGGGGGGGGGGGAGAGGCAGGGGTCTCCTGAACCATGCAGCCATTGGTTCTTTTAACTTGCTGCTGTTATGATGTGTTATGATAACACTGCTGTGTGAAGAGTTTCATTTGGTCCGTTCTGAGGGACCAAGGCTGAAATGAGACTCCGCTCCACACCGTCCTCCACCTTCAGTGAGACACTCTATCATTTTTACAAAAATAAGAGTCACTGTGGGGGTCTAAGTTTGGAGCCTGTGACTTAGAGAGCGAGTGGTCACATTCTTTACTCTCAGCACTCACTTCTTCAGCGATCACACTTCCTCATGTGCCTCAGGCCCCTGGCAGTCAGACTGGGTGAACCCTCAGCAGTAAGGCCTCTGACTTGAGCTGTCATCACGTATGTACAATGACCTCAGTGAGCCCCCCCCTCACCCCCCACCCCCGTCTCAGACACTCTGGGCCTGAAGCTGCAGGCTCCCAGATAATGGAACTGTGAAGGATGGGCTGCAGGTGGAGAACTCTCCAGAAGGACAGAACTCTCCAGAAGGACAGAACTCTCCCAAACAATAACTGATGCATTGTGTTTTTTTGTTTGTTCTCATAGCATTGCATACTTGCATTTATCTGTGATGTTCCATTAACTGTTAGCATAATTGCTTGAACCAAAACCAACAGGCTAAAAAACCTGCAGTATGGGAATATACTGGATTCTGCAGTTTAAAGGTTCATGTCCTGATTTTTCTGTTTGATTGGATTTAACAAACAACTATTCACACTAACATTCACACCTATGGTCAATTTAGAGTGCAATTAACCTAATCCCTCCATGTTTTGGACCGTGGGCGAAAACTGGGAAACCTGCAGTTTCCCCATGGATTGAACCAGTGACCTTTTCGTTGTAAGGCAAAAGAAAGCACCACTAGTCCACTGTGTGGCCTCAGCCACACTGAGAGTCCTTTTCATGTTGAAACCAATTTATGCGAAAGAGAAGGTTGCATCTCTCGAGATTTGTTGCGGTGACCCCTGCAGGATGAAAACAACATTAACAGATTGATTTCTTAAAAGAAGTGCTTTCTTGGTCCAGAAAAAAAACTGAACGTATGTGACAGTTATTATAAAGAATTTAATTAATTATTTATTTAATTAAAGAATGCCTACGACTACTCCCCTGGCATTTAGGATGCTAGCACTGGGCTAGCATTTAGTGAAGTAGCAATGTTGTTGTTTCATACAGTACTTGGTGTGTTAGTGTTAGTGTTGTGTTTGAAAATCTTTTGGTCGTGTCTCAACACGTTTCAGTTATTATAATCACACACCTTTGACCGATACCACAGTAAGAGAGCTGATGTTTTTAATCATCAACCCCAAGGTTGAGTGTTGTTGACAACAGAGTTCTTACACAGCAAACCTTGAAACTCTCCCCGTGTTTGTGGTGCAGTAACAGGAGATGGGACCAGACTCTGATCAGATTATCTTCAGGAAGAAACTTCCGACCCGGGAATCACGCTTTGCACATACACACTGCAGGAAAAGGGCCTAAAGTCAAGTGCACTTCCTGCCTGGCGTGATGTCAGTGCCGTAGATGATTGCTCACATGAACATCCTTTCTTTGTACACCAGCCTCCACTTCCTGTTTGAATAAGCCCCGGCCTCTTCACCAGTGATGCTGATACCTTTACCTTTTGGCCCGACCGTGACTTTGTTACATAACTCACAGCGCGGCTCCAGTCAGGTGGTTGATAACTCTGCCTCAGTGACAGCTTACTGGAGTCTGTTCACTTCTTCATGTTCCCTTGTCCTGAAGGCAGACAGTTATTAGGAAGTTTGTTTCTGCTCCACTGATCCTTGACCTGTTCGTGGAGCTAGTTAATCAGAAATGGATGTTCCCACTTCCATGAAAGATAAACCCGATTAAACTTACTACATCAGATTTCGAACATGACCTCGCCTGTGGCCAATCGACATCCGAGCCTTTGCTAGCTGTCGGTCGGACACATTTCCATTTCTATTAATATGCTACATGTGGGGTTTTCAAACTCAGAGGAGCAACAAAACAAGGCCCTCCCCCCCAGGCACACACACACACGAAGCTAAATATGCACAAGATTTGTCAAAGTCGTATGTGTTGCGATAGTATAAAAATGTCGGGTTTGTTCAAGACGAACGTTGATGTCTCTAAATAACCACGGTCCAATAGATATTAATCTGAATGACTATTTATTTATCTTTCTGGCTTTCTGATGTTTACATTTTAGTGTGCAGAGTTGCCTGTTCGCTGTGAAGTTCCCGTCACGCAATTTCCAAGATAAAGTATCGGAATTATAAATTGCAACGGCAGCAGTCCACGGTCCTGGATCTAACTTTAAGACTTGGCGTCGGATAAATACCTTAACTTCAACACTACCTGTCCCAGCATGCTTTGCTTTTTCACAACAGCTGGATACCAGACTCAGACAGGGATTTCCATGACGACCGGTTCCTGAAGGGAACAAATTCATTCGATAGAGGCGTACAGTGCAGGTGCAGAGCGTGAGAGGGAGGAGAGACAATAACAACCAGGTGTGTGAGCCGTGGACACGTGCACCAGTCGCCAGGGTTGACATTACAGACTACCAGTGATTTGTAAAGAGGTGAAAGGGAATCTGACAGCAGATGCCAAGCAGCAGGGAGGTCAACGGGGGGGTGCAGTGTTCAGAGGCTTCTCCAACAGTCTGAACTGTCTGAGGGAGGAGCGCGGCACGTGTGGGCAAACAAAACCTCCTTTTTGCTGGAGCCTCGGGAGACATAGAGTTCCAACATAAGGGGCAAGGAACAAGACAGAGAAGAAAAACTGAAAGAATAGAAGAAGGAGAGATAGAAGAAGTAGGAGTTGATGCCGGAGTTGAAGAAGGGGAGGCTGGGCGTCAGGAAGGAAGAGTTGGAGAAGAAGAAGATTTTGATTTTTTAAAATAACACTTTATTAACAGTAGGTGTAAAACTGTAAAACACATGTTGTTTGTGATCCTGTACAAACAAAACTCCAGCCTCAGTCTGGCCTTCACAGGATCACAGCATCAAGGATCACAGCCCACCTTGTAATCTGTCCCTGCGTGTCAGGTAGATCCACATTTTCGCTTCTCCTATTAAAAAGTTCAGTAGCTGACGTTTTGTTTTTTCTTTGTTTGTTTTTTTTTAGATAGATAAAGATGGTCTCTCATTCACAACATTATCAGACAAAAAAGCATTGGGTCCAATGGCACCACTGGAGATGCCCTGCAGGTCTGCCTGATTACTGCTCTCATACGTACTGTATTAGCAGAGGTGAAGTTAGTCTGAGGGCAGATGATGTTCTGTGTAATCTAGTACTTTCCATCAGTGTTGGAGCTCAAGGAGCAGGAGGTGATAACTAGATCTGTCACTCTGCTTTAATATCTCCACCAGCTGCTCCACCTCAGGCTGGAGACGGGTCAAAGAAACAACTTATTGTCCCTGCTGCTGCTGCTGCTGCCACTGCTGCCACTGGTCTGCGAGGCTACAACCAAATGTGCTGGTGGAGAGTGATGGGTTTCTGAGGGCATATGAGATTTAAGATAGAAACTTCATTTCTCCTCAGATATTTGGAGATTATTTAACAAATGCCAGCTGCTGAAAGTTAAAATCCGCTACTAGAACTTTTTTTAAAAATAAGTTGCTTTTTCAACTTTAAATCCTTCATGTTAGATGTATTCGGTCTGGATATTGATACAAAGCTTTGACTTTTGCCTTACAGCAAAAAGGTCGGGAGTTTGAGTCCCGTCTCTTACTGCTGAAATCACAGTCTAATCAAGTCAGTGCAGGGATTTGGACAGCACCAATAACCTCCCCTGACTCCAGGGGGCAGCAAAGTGCGTGTGTGTTATGTACAGAATGCCTGTACATGGGTTCAGGGATTTATTGTTTTGGTGAAAGAGCACAGATGTAATGCATAAAGTTATGATTCAAGGAACCAGAGAAATGGTCGCAGGGATTCATTGTAAATTCCATAATGAGAGCGCTGCACAGTTTTCATTGTAACCTTTGAAATAATGGTTGAAGTTAAGAGTCCAAACCATGGGCTTCAGTTTTCGCAGCATGTTTTTAAGCTCATGCTTCAGTGGGTTTGTTCTAGTTCAGCTCCCAGAGGACCTTTTCTTGCCCTAAGCTTCCAAACCTGCTTTTAAGAACCTTCAGCCTGAACATGAAAATAAGACTCAATCAACCGAGAATTGGCTCGCTACAACACCAGGTCAAACTCAAGGCCTGCGGACCAAATCAGGCACGTCTCATCATTTTTAGTGGCCTGTCAAAGCTCAGTAGTATGTGGATGTCTTAAAATGAAAGCTTACGCTAACGTTTACTAGACTGGTTTAATGCAGTTTTTATTTTTATTTATTTATTTATATATATTTTTTTCAAAATTATTTTATTGAAGAAAAAGTTGTTGGAGTCTGAGACTGTTCAGGAAATGTCAATCCTGTTTGGCCCCCAACATCAACTGTGTTTTAAGTTTTGGCCCCTTGAGTAATTGACTTTGACACCCCCACGCAACAAGAACCACAGCTTGGTTACCACCACGACTTGTAGCCTTTGTTAGTGCAGCGGGTTAGCCATGGTCATCCATGTTGTGTTGTTATTGTAGGACAGGAGACAGACGACGGTTGAGAACGTTAACATAACTCTGAACAACGCACTTGTTCTGATGCCGGTCCTCTCTTCTTCCTCCTGATCATTTTTTTTTTTTCAAATTTCTTCTTCACTGGTGTGGAAGCTCACCTGCTCCAACAATAGTTTACACTAACGTGGAGCCTTAGTGTCTTAGTGCCAGTTGCCAGATTTAAATTAATAATCATGAATTGATTATCATGGATTATTATTAATTGATTATAAATTATTAATAATTATTGATAAATATTATTCATATTCACTTCTCCATGTTCAGAAATTTCAACAAAAAGTCCAGTTATTTGGCTCTTCATTACAGAGCTGAGGTAGTGCAATAACACGAGAGAATGTGCGTACTGCAGTACTTCAGTGTACTGCACTTGCAGTAATTTCACACAACATGAATCAGTACAAGATCAAACTGTTAAAATAAACCCAGAACTGGGATAAAAGACCAAATTAAAATATTTTATTCTTAGACGTCAGGGAGACTGTCAGTGAAGTAAAATAGGTGTTATTTAAAAGGATTCTGCATGAACGAGTTCCGATATGTTAAATGTTCAGAGTGGAGCTGCAGGGGTGAGGGTGGCTGAGTCACACTTTGGTTTGGTTTGTTTGTTTTGCACAGCGCTCTCACATCTCCCATCATGTCTGGCTGTCAGTCCGATGTAAAGCTGGTGGTAAACGTCCTACAGCCACAGCTGACAGATGGCAAACTCCCCAAATAAATATGTAATCCCTTCTTCACAGGGGCTGAAGCTCTGTGCACAGATTATCTCTCCAGAGTCACATGACGGCGGCTGGATCTCTCTCGAGCATCTGTGTGTGTGTGTGTGTGTGTGTGTTTGAAGAATTTGAAAACTGTGCATATTTTGACGTTCCTCAAACTTGTGTTGTTGAGAGAGAGACAAACAGGTCAAGTGCACTGATGCTTCACGTTAATTCTGTTGTGTTAACGAGTCACGTTCATACTCAGAGCTGGGGTTTTTTCCATTCCTTGTAGATTGTTTGTACCTCTTTATCTGGTTTGTTTTGCAGCCAGGAAGTGTGTGAGGAGATGAAGTAGGAAGCCCAGCCAGAGGACTACTTCAGTCCAAAAGAACACAAATATTTCTGTCGTCAAACCGAAACTGATGTCACATGAGACAAACACATCAGTAAAAGGAAAGTCAAAATAACTTGAAATGATGTTAAAATAATGCCAGATAATCTGAAGTTTACCGAGGAGTAAACAGAGCTTTAACACCGGTACGACACTTTAATCAACACCACTGTCTCCCACTTATCGGTGTCACTTGAACTGTGCAGAACTATTTGTCTCATTGAACAAATGAAGACAATGTCGGTGAAACAACCGAAAAGCGAGGTGTTGAGGTGTAATCGTCTCAGTACCGATATCAGGCCTACGAGCTCCAACATTTGATATCTTTAAACACTGACTCAATCCACCTCTCCCTCCCTGGTCCCTCCCCGCCCCAACCCTGGAGGTTTTCACAGTAGATAATTGATGATTTTTCTGATGACAGAGCTCCAGATTTCAAAGCCGCGCACAACAAATTGCCGTCGTTTTTCTTCCTCTTCTTCTCGCCGTGTGATCCCAGTCCAGTAACAAGATCTTATTTCCAAGTGACTGCAGCTATTATTTGTTCCAGTGATTAAACATTGCTCACAAATAATGTTTTAAATATGTCAACGTTCCTGCAACGTCTTTCAAGTCAACTCTTCATAATAGGTTCTGGTTGAGTGGTTCCCGAAACAACGGCCGTTTGTTTCCCAGCCGTCTGCAGGGAGAAAAGAAAGATAACCAACCCGAGAAATCCCCAACGATAACGAGCCTGGATTCTATCAGCTAATTATTTAGTTAGAGGACCAGTGTGTAGTATTTTGGAGGTATTATTGTCAAATAATGAATATGCCAACCATTATGAGTGGTGCGTTGTGTATAATCGCTGTGAAAATAACTGGTCTTTTGTTGCCTGACAATGAGGCTCTTTGATTGGTTCATGCTCTTCTCCAGAACACTCATCAAACTCAATGAACAGTGGAAAAGGTGATCAGTGGTCAGATGAGTCAGTCTTTCATTTGTCTGTTGTTTTCTAGATGAAATACCCAGGATCTGTGGTACGTCAGGGAAAACGTCAACGCTGCAAAAGTTTTAGGCAGGTGTACAAATGTTCGACAGCTGCTGTTCCCATACGTTTTCGGCTAACCCCTCTTTATTCCAAGCTGCTTGACGCTTGGTTAATCACATTTAGATGGTCATTATACCTATAACAGAACAGTCAAGTTAACAGCAATCACATTGGAATTTAATTGAAATGTAACAAAGTTTGATTATAATGCTACCCCCTAGTGGGAGCTCGTGCACCCCCGGGGTGCGTGCACCACACTTTGGGAATCCTTGTACTACAGTATCTTCTCCTGATACAGCCTTTCAGTTTTTCAAAAGAACATGTCAGAGAAGAGGCAGAAAAGAACCGGTCGAAGCAGCTTTATCCTTACTGCACATACCCAGACAAACTACGATACAATTTAAAATCAAATAAATGATAAATAGTCGTGTTCGCAAAGTGTGAATGTGTCAGTTCGAAGCCCCCGGGGCCTGAAATCCTCAGCGGAGTGACGCGTTTCCTCCGTCACCTCTATGTTCTTCATAAAGGTGTTGATGATGTTTGAAAATATGCCACCCCCCAGCCCAACCCCCACCGCCCCAGCCCACCCAGTTCCCTCAGGGGTGTTGTTCAGCTGCTGTTAAAACCTTATGTTACCCTGATCCACAGACACATGAAGGAGACCGCAGCAGACGAGATGTTTGACATGACTGTATTTGTGTTGTCTGCAGTTATGAGTCCACTCAGCTCAGCAGTACATGGAATGTGGCCCCAGGTCCTATAATTACAAAACAAATACAGTATAATTAGATTTAATGACCCCGCTCCGCAATGAGTAACAGCATGTAGCTCTGATTAGCCCTCGTCCTCAGCTCTAATGACGAACAGTTCCCTTCAAAGGAACAAAGGTCTCTGCTTCAATACACTATGACTCTGTGATCTGTTGTGAAGAATATGTTGAATGTATATTTATGTTATTTTAGCTTTTCTTTTTTTTCTTTTTTTGCAGACCCCAGAGGATTGATTACAGCTGCATTCAGGTTCAATGGCGCTCTGAACGGATGGTTTCTGTGTCTTTGCCTTTAAATGCTAATGAGTCCCTGCATGCACTGCCGCCGTCCACTAGTGGGGGGCAAACCTGATGATGGCTTCATGTAACCATGGCAACTTTGGAGCATTTGAGAGAGATATGGCTGCTGGTAAGTTGGCAGACTTGTAACAGATGCATGTTCGTTCCAATGTATTTCTTTTCATGCACATGCTCAGTGAGGTAGTGTATGCCCTTTTGGCAGGTATGGTGAACCGTCAGGACAATGGCTTACACACTGTGGTTTGTCAGTGGTTTGTTACATCATCGCTTTGAAGTTTATATATACTAACCGAAATTGTACAACCTCACTGGTCGTCTCCCCCATGTTGTTGTAGTAGACATCACACTTACACAGACACACTTTTGAGTAATACTGTATGTCTCCTTTGATGCATGGTGTAGTGAATGCATTATGGTGTAAAAATATATTATAGTGCTGAAACCTTTCTGTAAATTACATTTTGTTTCTGCCAGTGTTTCAAATGATTATAGTATTCCTCAGACAGCAGACCATCATTAGTGTTGCTCATGCTCTGCATGTGAGAGATGAGGGTGAGACATGGTCTCAGGTGCATTTGTGCACGTGTGTGTGTGTGTGAGGGGGAGGCAGGGAGAGGGACTGTGTCTACACAGTCGTTCCTCTAACGTCCGTCTTGGTGTCGTCTTCTTTCTTCGATGTCCTTGAACTCACCTGGACGTACGTGAGGCTCCAGCTTGTCCCCATGTCCTCACTAACCAACGGCTGCCAATGACGTGGTTCTGCTCCTCATCTCAAATCAGTCATCATCTCCTGGTCATAGTGCACTCTGGTAACCATCACCATGGGAACTGTTGCGCATGTTATGCATGGTCTCCAAGGAAACCAGGCTAAAAAAAAAAAAAAAAAGTCTCCCTCTTGTCATGCTCAGTGCTCGACTGGAGTGCGAGTGTGTTCCTGCGCTGTGAAAATGAAAGTTCACGCTGAGAGAACATGCTGGAGATGAAATAGACAAAGTGAGAGAGAACAAACTGTATTCTTGTAGTGATTCTGCTGATCAGGGTTTCTGACTCAGTAATGGAATCACATCGCAACAGTGGAACCAGAGCTGCTCTGGTTTTTGTTGGACACGATTGTCCTCCACGTGAGCTTCATTCCCGAAGGTCCAGAGAGGAAAGGCTTCAAAGAAGCTTCTTCAAGGGGTTTCAGGCCCTCAAACTAGCACAATACATCCAAAATGTCCCGACCTTCCATTGTTTTTACGTAAGTGTATTTAGGTCAGAATAATCATTTAGGCTCCAGTCCACCTCCCTGTTGGGCATGTGATCACAGGCCCACATTGATTCTCTTATTTTCCTTGGATTTCTGCATAAACAGCTGGCGGACAGAAGGTCACACGTGCAGTCGTTAATGACCAGGACCTGGATCATTACAGAACTTTGTCATGTTTTCAAAACCTCAGCATTAGTCATTAGTCCAGCATCGCGTCCCTGACGTCGGCTGCAGCCGGGCTGCCATTGGACGCCCATGATTGTTGTTCCCCTGCTGTGGTTCTTCCTCTTTTTACCCTGTGACTGTGATCCAATGACAACAATGGACATTTAGTTCCACTAAAGCAGCAACAGGGAAGCTGTTGGTTTCTGTAAGGGTAATATATAAATACCAATTCTATGCTCCCCTCCTCCCCCCTCCTCCCCCGACCTCCTCACCCCACTTCAGTGACTGTTAGGTTTGGCTGCAGCCTCCAGCAAAACCCTGGCATAGAAGAGAAATGAAGCTGACCCAGCAGGGGGCAGATGTGAGAGAGGAGGACAGAGGAGCTGTTCTTCAGCACCACAGGTCTGAGCATCAGCTGTAGCACAGACTGCCCTCGTGGAGGAACGTGAAAACTATGTTTAAAGACGTAGATATATTGATTTAAGACAAATATAAAATGAGTAGACAAGTTTCAATGATATTTAAATATTGATGTTTTTACATTTCAAATTGAGAAGGTCCAGGGTGAGGGTGAGATATTAGGTTTACTGACTGCAGCTTTATTATAACCTCACGAACACTTAGTTTTACTCTGTTTAACCAGTATGGAAATTTACTGTGAAAAAAATGTGTCAAATTTATACATTTACTATCTACATCCTCTTATGCAGCCTTTAGGGAACCTGGGGTACAGATGATGCTCAAGGGACGATCAAGATGGAAATGAAACGTTGAAAACACACACACACACACACACACACACACACACATATATAGGTCTTTTTTTTCAATGAAATACTTTATCTGTTTTTACTGCAGTAGTAGATTCATCCTCCCTGTATACTTGTGCAACACTAGTGTGTAATGGTGAAAAACAAAACTAAAAAAAATCTGACAGTGTGCCCTGAACTCAACAGTTTTTGTTTTTATAAAAAACAATTAATATAAAATAAGAGCATTTCACATCTTCGCCGGAATATTCTAGAACTGAATACGCTTTGTTTTTACGTCATGCCAGTGCTTTTGGTGTAAACTACGGAATGCGCGGTACTGATAGAGTATGGCTCCCTCTAGTGGTATGTGCCTCTTAGTGGAGCTTTTACAGAAACTGTTACTATCGGAGCAGCACAGAGCTAAGCCGAGGCTCTCGCCACACAGTCTGTCTGTGTGTGGTGTGTGTGCGTGTGTGTAGTTAAAGTAACTTAGTGAAAGTGAACTACTGGTCATTGTGACACAGCACACCACTGCACACAACCAAATGTGACATGTAGCTGTTTTCTTTTTCTTAATTGGGGTAATGGTGTTAAAGAAAGGTATTAGACACTTAGAAAATTATTGCTGGAACAGCAGTGATAACTCATGTTTCTAATGCATTTTTGATCGGTTCTATAGTTACGTCAAATTGTCTCCAATTATTTGTTTTAATCTTGACAATAGAGGCCTTGGACAGAATGGCTGTATTGTTCTTTTTCAAGATGGTTGCCTGTTTCAAAACTGAATGTCTGTTTCTCATGCCGTAATTGAGTCGATAAAACAGTGAAAAACAAATTTCTCGTTCTCTGTTTTGTGTTGTAGAACAGTAATGTCACTTCAGTTCTTTACCAACTTTCCTTACAGTGAAACTACACATTTTGTTTTGAATGGTAACCAGTGGTTACAGGCAGCCATTTTGGAAAAGAACAATGCAAACAATTTGCTTTAAAGCCTCCATTGTACAACTGTGTAATCAACCCTGGAACATAAATCATGTCAAATCAAAGAGAGCTCAGTTGACATTATTTAAACAATATTCACTGCTTTGGATCAACACAAACATGCAGCTTTATTTAATATGAATGAATTGTGTCGGTGTTGAAAATAATGGCAAAAAAAAAACAAACAAAACATCTGTGTGCAAACACTGTCCAGTATTGAACACAAACAGTGTGTACATTTAAGGTGTACTCTTTTTTAACCTGCATGCAGTGCCACGCGTTATACTTCAAGCTAGACGTACTCCTGTGATGAGTACTGTGTGCTGTTATTGACACCAGACAGCCACCAGAGGGCACTGCTTGGACAGATTTCATCATTTACCGTAACAGACGCGTACAAAGACACCAGATGAAGTATTGGACTGACACAGTGTGAAGGATTGTGTTTAATTTAAAGACTGTTTTACTTTACATTTGATTTAAATGCGTCATGGCAAGAGAGGAGAGGGAAGGGGAGGAGAGGGGAGGGGAGGTCTGCCCTCCGTTTTTCAACCATCAGCTTGTACAGGCACTGCCAGCTGCCTTTTGGAACAGAGGTGCAAGACCTCAGTTCACGTCGACTCAGTCAACCCTACCAGGGAGGTTCAGAACCTTCACACAGCTCTGGTAGACGGCTCTCCTCCCGACATCCTGAAACGTGTCCACGAGTAGCAAAAGACCCTACCGGAGAGAGGGGGCGCTACAGTCACCCTCCTCACTCCACTGGTCCCACACTCTATGGTTTCGGTGCAGGGCGGCAGTAGCTGTCACTCTCCTGTGAGGTGGAGAACAGGGCCAAGCACCACCTGCTCTTCACACGTGACGAGCATCCTGATTGGACACGGGCAGCTCTCGTGCTTGAGCGACTGTGTCCACGTCCTGTGAAGTACACGCACTACTGTAGTAGTTAATGAAAAACGAAGAAGAAAGATGTGAAGCACAGGCTGAGACGGAGGAGGTTCATCTTACGTCAGGTTACCTGCCTGAAGAGAGGTCACTGATGGATTGAAGTGAAGGGGTTAACGGTGGTGGAGGAGTGGAGGCGCTCACCCCGATCTGAGCAGGATCTGAAACCTGTCCTTTTTTCAGGGGGGCAGGGGAAGCCTGCCCCCTGTCTGTATGAAAAAATGGATCACAGTAAGAGGAAAGGAGAACACATTTGTTCCTTCAAAAGGGGTCAGTTTATAAAAGTGTAATTCTATATTAAGAATTGACTCTTTTTTTACGACTGTGTTCTCTGACAGACAACCAGAGGTTAGAACAGAATCAGAAGTGTTTGCAACACAAATGGGAGAAGGATTTTCTAATGAAGGTGGAGGAGAACTCCATAGAACAGCTTTGTCCAGCTGTGTTACCATTGATTTGATCCAATTTTTATTTAACCTCTTATAGATGTGAGCATTTTCAAATCAGCAAATGTCACACTTTGAACCAAACTTGAATGGAAAAAAGTTCAAATGACTGAAGCTCATCAACAGGTTGGGATCTGAAACATTTCTTTTTGTGTTTTTCAGGGGACAGAACATTTAACAAAAGTGCATTTCATTCTTGACCCGGTGTCACAGACATGCTCCAGAAAAGGTGTAGACAGAGGTGAAGGAGATGGAGAGAAGTCCACCTGAACTCTTTCTTTCCAGGTCCCCAATAGTCCTCATGGTCCAAGGCCAGAGAGATGGGTGCATCCATCCATCCATCCATCCATCCATCCATCCATTCATCCATCCATACATCCATCCATCCATTTATTTTCATCTGCTTATCCGTACCGGGTCGTGGGGGCAGCAGTCTCCATGACCGGCACCAACCCCCTCTAAACCTTCCTGCAGGTGGTGCGTCCACTGGAAGGTACCGACTGCCCTAACCAGGATTCAAACCTGCCCTGGAGGTGAACCCTGGGGTTCCACACTAATGACAAAGACATTGCCTCTGGGCCAAAGCACCACTATGGGTGAGTCATGGAACTGAAAGAGATTTGACACACACACTCACACACCCATGTCCATTGATGCACTCCAGGCTCCACTCTCTTCCTGTGTGTCCCCTGTTTTTGTCCTGACTGCATTTTTGAAGACCTCAAAAATTGTCCTGACCAGATCACAAAACAGAACCTCCCCTAATTTAATGATTTTGTTTTCATGCATCATTATCCAATTATTTACCTAATAATGGTTCCCAAAGTACGTAGGATGGACCCTCCTACTGGGCACTTTAGGTATTGCAGGAGTTTCCGTTTCAACATTTCTTTCTTTGTGCAACGGTGGGAAATATTATTTGTTTAACTGATTTATTTTTGTTTGTTTGATAAGAATTGTAGTAAATGTAGCAGTGCATTGCTGTTAACAAAATGAATGTGAATAAGTGAATGTGTGGGGCTGAGAGTCACCTACCTACCTAAAGCAATGATGATATACCAACAAACAGTAGAACTTCATGAAGTCCCTGTGAAGTGAGTGTGAGTGTTTGCCGTGTCTCTATATGTGACTCTCCGGGGTGTAACCACCGGCCTCACCCAACGACTGTTGAAATTGGCTGCAGTCGCCTACAACCTTGACAGGATGTCAGAGCAGGAGATGGATGAATGAATAAATCAATTAAGTCTTGACAAGATAAAAGCCTGTGAAACGGTTCCTGCGCCTTTAAATCTCAGCTGCACTCATTCATTTATTCTTCTGGTAAAAGCAGGAGTAAGTCCCGGATTTATGACGCGCTGCCTTGGTACGAAACAGATCTCCAGTAGATGGCAGTAGTATTTGAGATCCTGCGTTGGTAGAAATTAAAAGACGTTGAGAAAAATGGTACACGCCCCACTTCAAGGCAACTCCTCCCTAACGGTGTAATGGAATTAACCGAGACAAACATTTCTGTGTCATCAGCAAAACAATGAAACAAACAGTAAATGGAAGAGGACGTACATAATTAAAGAAACAGTCCTCCTACAGCTGCCCCCTGTGGGACCCCACACTTGACACTATCTGGTGATGACACATGGTTTCATTTACTGGGACGCACACTTTGCTGTTAGATAATGGGGGTTTCGCTCGGTGCAGCGGTGTTCCTGATAAGCACACCCACGTTCTGCTTCTGTTTAATAAAATGTTATGATCGACTGTGTCAGGGAGGAGGATGTGGAGACAGGACGGAGGGAGACAGACGGCGAATTTTAATGAGGGAGGAGAGAGTTACAACTCATTCAAGATGAAGAAGGCAGCGGAGGGAAAAAAAAAAAGAAGTGGATTCACGCTGCTTATTTTAGACACAATGTGTTATTCTAAGGTAAAAACTCTGATTACTTTTACCTTAGAATGGCCTATTGGAGGCGCTAGAGAGGTTGCAGCTGTGTACAAACAAGCAGACACCAACACTAACCAACACCAACACACCATAATGATTCCATCCAGTGCTGAATTCATCACACTGGTTTTCCCTTTGTATCTCCTAATTAACAATACATTAACTTTAATAATTAATATGGGCTTCCCCTTTTGAACATGATGCTGTTTTTGGGGGTGGGTTTGTTTGCCCCTCAAGCTGGGGCAAAACTATATTCTTAATATGACAGAGAAGTTTTCATCATTTGACTCAAATTTGAGGGGTGAATGGATGGATGGATGGATGGATGAATGGATGGGTAGATGGATGGATGGATCGATGGTTGGGTGGATGATGGATGGATGGATGGATGGGTGGGTGGGTTGGTGGATGATGGGTGGGTAGATGGATGGATGGTAGATGGATGGATGGATGGATGGAAGGATGAATGAATGAATGGATGAATGGATGAATGGATGGATGGATGGATGGATGATTGGATGGGTAGATGGATGGATGGATGGAAGGATTAATGAATGGATGGAAGGATGAATGGATGAATGGATGGATGGATGGATGGATGATTTGTCAGACTTCAGAGTGGATAGACCGTGGATGTTTTCGAGGACTTTTGTGTTCTGCTCATACATAATCTTTTCTACTTCCTTCTCCATTCTCTCTTTCCTTCTTTATTTTGACATGTTGTAAACGTCTTACAGTCCATGACTAAAATGGGGTTGGTGAATTTTTCATGGCAGTTCAGTTCAGTTCTGATGCACTTTAACCCTAACCCTCATTACATCCACTCACTCCGTCTCTTTAGAGACTACAAACTGTGCACTTTGCACATAATGAGTGATTGAAAACTCACGCCAGTGCAGGCAGCGGCGGCGGCAGCAGCAGCAGCAGCAGCAGCAGCAGCAGCCTGTGTGGGCAACAGCAGCAGCAGCAGCAGCGGCAGCCTGTGTGGGCGGCTGCTGTTGTGGTGCAGGAGGTGAAAACACGCTGCCACATGAATATGTTTCCTTCAGGTGCTGAATGTGACAGAGAGATCTCCATCTCAGATTCCCTCACAGTCCAGGAGAGAGGGAACATGAAATGTCCATTTCTGGAGACAGTCAGACACTCATGCTCCCTGACAGGCTACACACTCTCTGTCTCTCTGTCGTGTCCTCACACATGATCCTCACTTGTTTTTCTGTCTCCCTGCTCCTGCTTTTCTCCACGTTCCTGTCAATTTTGCACCCTTCACTTTTCTATCTCCCCAGTTTTAGTTTCATTCCACCTTTGTCCCCTCCTCTTTTAAACACTCTTTTTTCCGCGCCTTCTTGCAGACTCCAGATGCCTCTCCTAAATTAAATGACATTCAGGATGTACACGGGTTATCAAAATGTCATACAGAAAATAGTTTGGAGTAGAATAGCCACTCCCTGCGTCAGGGCTCGGAGCCAGCGGCTGAAGTTAGCGTCCTCAGATTTATAAGCTTGTCACTTCTGTTTAGCTGCAGCCCTCTGAGTCCACGTGAAGATCCTACATGTTTCACCATAAAGGTCACACCGCCACCAGACGCAGCGACTGTACCTGATGGGGTCGTTACATACACGCCGTCACGCCTCATCGTTTCCTGAGCAGCGCCTGCTAGTGGCTAAACATCTTTGCCGACAACGCGGGTCATTTACATGACTCAGCACAGCTGTCTGATCTGCCTCTTCACACAGACGATGTGCCGCGTCACCGAGCGCCGCAGTCATGAGGATGATGTCAAGATGTGATTCACACCATTACATCATACTCATGATGTAATGGTGCAAACAATCGAGAATCACGTCATTTGCCCCAGCAACAGGGGGCGACTAAGATCTAACCTTTTTTATTTGTCAATCATTTAGAACGAAAATAGAAACCAGGAATCTTGACTTCTACTTCCTTGTTCGTTTCTGGAAACATCTGGGTTGTGGACTGAAGGTGGAACTGACCATTCCCCCGCACCCTCCCCCCCAAAAACAGGAATTTTAATAATTCAATAAATATTTTATATTGTGTTAAATGATATTTGAATTCATTTAATTCATTGAATTCAGAGAGCTTGCCGATGCTTACCCCAACGCAGGAAACGGAGCAGTACCTCCTGGAATTGGTAGGGCGGCGCGAACAGCAAGAAGAAGCCGAGAACAGAACCAAAACAGAAATATTTCAATATTTAATTCTATACACTGAGAATTCTGACATGTGCTGACATTCTCCATCTGGTACTAACCGAGCTGAGGAGAAGAGTCTGGGTCACAGTAGGTTTTGGGTGTCGACTAATGTTTGTTATTTTGTTGGAAACAGTAATAGTCAGAACAAGGGATACAAAAGAACCAGAGGAAGAAAGGCTGGAAGAGAGGGAAGATAGGAAAGATGGAGAGCAGTGTAATTATCTGTGGTCATGAAACTGTCCACCAGCTCCACTTCATTATTTATTACCAATCTTTCACAAACCCACAGAATCCCACAGGCTCTGAAAGTGTTCCCACTTCAGAGCCTCAGCTCTTGGCATTAGAATTTAAACAACTCTGATTCAGTTGTCAGAAAAGCAAAAGCTAACTGATTGAAAACCAAGAGTGACGAAGATGAATGAATTTTAATTTAATACGGTTTTTCATTTTTATACTCTGCAGGTCCAGATGCCATGAGCAGTGTGGGGTCAAAGTTCTGGACAAAAAAAAACACATCAGCATGTAGATCGGAGAGCCGCGAGACTTGAGCTTGACCTTTTAGGACCTTTGGACGATGGCCTGTTCGACCTCATGGACCACAGCGACACGCCCTCGGATTAACCCTGTGTTACCGGACAAAAAGGTGAAAAGTCAGTTTTACATCAACCATGCAGTAAGTGTGTGTGTGTGTGTGTGACCTTTGGCCTACTGCTTAACCTTTTATTTTCTATGAGCCCGTTAGACTTCATTTTTTATTTTTACATTTGTCTGTGTGTATTTGTTGCTCTGTTTGAAATTCAAAGATTAGATTTGTTTAATCTCCAATAACTGCGTACGTGACTGAAGCCTCAGTGTTTGACAAACTGCAGTCGTCTTGCTGCGGTCGATGTCTCTAAAGTGAGTATTTTCGAATTAAATAGACGTTGTCGAAGCGTGACAACGTCCCAGTGTGTCCTGGGAATAAATGTAAAAGGGAGGCAGCAGCACAGAGTCTGTGGCAGGAAATGATTTCAAACAAACTGATGTTGGACTGAGACCGAGGCCAAAAAATAAATCAGCTCAGAATTAGACTGTTTGTTTTTTAAAAACTGGGGGTTGCTCTGATTCCACCTTCACTGGCCTTTAAATCGTCCTGCTCCTCGAGTCACATGTACTACATACTACAGTCACATGTATATATATATGTTTTTCCTGTATAAATATATATGTACTGTATATATATATATATTTAATTTACCAAAAGTTTTGAATTGAATTGAATTGAATTGAATTGGGGGGGGGGGGCTGAGACGTAGTAAATGTTTACACCTGCCTGAGTCTTTGGCAGAGTACAGTATATTAGACTATTTAGAATGAAGGCAGTGACACGGGCTAATGTCTTTGGAAGGAGTCCACTGAGGTGGACCAGGTCCCTGTGAATAAAAAGTGGGACAAAGACTATGTTGAAATGGGATAATGTGGGACGCATCATTAGGTCTCAAAACGGTACCACATTTGATTGGACTCGTGCCGCAGTTTTCGAAATGTAGATCATGAATCCGCCAGGGGGCGTCAAAGTGCCTTAGGACTTTTGGATTATGATTAGTTTAAGTTGAGATTTTCATGGACATGAATGGGTTTTCATGGACATCGAGTTTGTTTTTAATCAAAGAATAATTTGGAATTTTTTTCTTGATTTTTGAAATCTGAAAAGTTCAACAAACTTCAGTCACAATCACGAGACAAAAGTCAAACCTACTGTCCTCACAGACACTAGATGAAGTCAAATATATCAGAATGAGGAATGAAAGCTTAGTTTGTGAGACAACCACAAAATAAAAAAAAAAAAAAAAGTGAATCAGACGGCACCGACGGCCTAATCAATTGCTCTGTCAGTTGAATCTCTGCTGTGGCATTTTAAACACCTGTCCGCGTCTCTGTGTGAGACGTTCGTGCTGAACTGCCTCCCCCTTCTCCTCCTACTCTTTCTCTTCTTCATCGTTCTCCTCCTCAGAAATGATGCATGGAGATTGTCCAGATGACCGTATGCTGAGCAGAGAACCAGACAGTTATAATTTGACACTTAAGTCAAGTGGACTGGAGACATTCCACTTTCACCCATAGGAGAACACAACTGGGGAAAATTGACAGCTCATTATGCTAATAGTGACGGAGCACCACGCTGCTACCCCGACCTCCCCTTGATGTTATTAGCATGTCATAATCAAATATTACATTGTACTGCTGAAGGCTTCAACCACAACCTCATGTTTGGTACAAGATACAAAACAAAAATACAGATCCATCATAATACAAGCTATTAAAGGCTCAGTAACGATGTGTATTAGTTAGGGATGTCCAATGTGAACTTTTTGCCAATATACGATATGCGATATTGTCCAAACAATTTCCGATTCCGATATTAACCGATATAGCCCCCCCCAGAGGACATACGTTTTTTTACTACTAAAAGTAGTTACATAATAAATTGCTCCTTATTAACGTGAAATCACTAGATGGCAGCATTGCAGCTCATTTTATTAATATATATTGATAATCAGGGAATTGTATGCAGAATGCTGGTCCTGTGGTTTGTACAGATAAACAAATAAAAATTACCAAGCCTATATCAGTATTGGTTGATATCGGAATTGGAACTTAAGTATTTGGAAAATATCGGATATCAGAAAAAAGTTAATATCAAACATCTCTAATATAATCAATAATACTTTGTTTTTTGGCTTTAAATAATATTTGAAATAAACAGTTAAAACTCCCAGCCCTGATAAATATAATAATTTTCGAATAAAAAACCACATCTATAGCAAACCTATTCTCTGCCGCAACAACAAAATCAAAGTAAACATTTAAATATGGATGGCTTTAAATATTGAAACAGGAAAATAATAAATATGGCAAAAAACAGGACTTACCTGAGACCACCGTTGTACATGTACATTTGTCACGGACGGGTGTTTCTTACAGCACGTAAACAACACGTTCTCAGATGACCTGGGCGTTGGCCTCCTTATTTGCCTGGTTGTGCATCAAGTGATGCTGCTGTGTGTTTGATCAGACATGTGCGAGCGTAGACCACGTCACTGCTGGTCCCCACACAGTAAACGGGCTGCTGGTTAATGAGCTGATTACCAGTGCAGCACATTGCGTTTCCTGTCAGCTGGTTCTTGTGCCTCCATTAGTGTTTGTTGTTGTTGTGCTTTGATAACATTTTATTGATGAATCACGTAAGAACACACAACAAAATACAAAGTGATTAATATTGTCCTGTGTTGTCATGATGTTCCCACAGAAGTCTTCTGCAGATGGCCGCCGACTGTATGTTAGTGGTAAAGCTAAACTTTTTAATGAGGAAACGATTTTGGTCACATATTTCCCAGATAAAAAGGAAGAAATGTCGCTGACCTCGGTGTGTTGGAACCAGTTCACAGTTAAAGATCTTGCTCATTAACTTTCTATGTGTTTTTACTAAATGTCCAAATTTTGGATCGTCTAAAGACAGATACTGTATATATATATATATATATTTTTTTTTTTACAGTAGTTTTCTATTCCTAGACAGGGAAATTACAGTGAAATGGTTCACTGATTGAAACTGGATAATTCTTTGTGTCATGGAGTAGAGGGTTGTGTTCAGGCTTAGGTTTTGACCAAGAAACCCTGTGATTACAAGCCTTGACCTCAGGCCACAGACTGACTTAGTATGATTATTTTGATGATAGTGGGGGTGGTGATGATGATGATGATGGTGGTGATGATGATGATGATGGTGATGATGATGATGGCGGTGATGATGATGATGGTGATGATGATGTTAATAAGGATAGTGATGATAGTTATAGTAATGATGATGATGATGACGATGATGATGATGACGATGATGATGACGATGATGGTGATGAGATGAGTGATGCTAAAGCTATTGTGATTGTGATGGTGATGCAGATGGTGCTGATGATTATGACCATCTTCTTCTTCTTTAACATTAATAACAACAGTTCTAATAACAGCAGTGATAATAAATCATACAAAACCATACACTAGCTTCACCTTTGAAGCACTACCGTCTATACAACACTAATAGTGTTTAGAACTGCTTACAATCGGTCGTCCCAACACAGGGAGCCTGCTATTGTCCAGTTGTTATTGTCACTCTATTATCACTTTTTAAATTAATTACTTTCCCCCCAATATTTCCACTGTTTTCAGTGGCTGTGATACATTCAGCATCTGTTTAAAGCAGAAACTTTTAAAAACACACAGAGGCTGGCTCATACCTGCTGAAAGCCCAACAACAATTAGCAACCAGCTGGTGGAGGAGGTGAGACATTTCTCTGTTGATGAGACAAACAGTGGCCTCAGGAGTGGCTGTTAAACAAGAATAAATGTCTGTACAAATCAATGTTAATGAGACACTGCACCGACCGCAGGCTTGGACTAATGGTTGGACTCTGTTGTCCTGAATGTATGAAGACCACTGCTGATGGAGGTCAGGTGACAAAGTGTCTCTTTGGTCAACTCAAAACTTCCACCCTGTTAAAATGAAAACCGCCAGAACCGCGACACAGAACCAAAGGTCCACGCAGAACCCAGGCAGACATCTGTGTTCTCGTTTGACTAAATTGATTAATTATACAAACGGATTCAGTTTGGTTTGTTTCACCTGTGATTAATCTTTAACCTGACCCTAATTCTGAGGTTTGCCAAAGGGACGCTTTGTATACTATATATAATTATATTATAGATAAAATGACATGAGATGTGATGTGATTTGTTATGTTAGATATGATACAGAATAGTACGATACGATGGAACTACAAATCCCACACAATATCCTTTTCACTCAGACAGTAGAATGATATAAACCATTCAGACAGGTCATCAAAACCCCATAAAATAATGGGAGAAAAACCCGAATAACATAAAATGAAAAAGAAAGTCAACTATTTACATAATAATGTTAAGAAAGATGAAAGAAAAGTAGAAGATGGAATAAAATGGAATTGAAAAAAAAGTCATTCGTTCCAAAATGTGAATATGAATATAAATGAAAGTATTGCACATATTTAAAAACTAGTCCAAAAACTTTCATTTTCTGTAGTGCATTCAATCCATTTAAATAGATAGTGCCAATAAATATAACACTCAATAATTGCAATATATTATTTATTTTATCCATGTTAAATATACCTTAAGGAGGAAATAGTGTCAGTTGTCACCTCCTGCAACTGTATTTTAAAGAAAAAAATCAAGTAAAATCAAGTGGAGTCTTGTGAATGGAAATTAAAAATTTACAAAGACTTACGACTAGTTACGTCTACACAACATCCTGCTAAGGGGCATTAGCATGACTTTTTTTTAATTGTGCTTCATGATGCATGTTAGCTTAGAAAATTAAACAAATTCAGATGACCACAATTTAATTGAAACACAGAGAGCCTCCGTCCTCATTGGTCCGCGGAGGTCTGAGAGCGGCCGTCCATTGTTAATCTATTCTTGGACAAATGAAAAGCTGACTCCATAATACCCAGGTAGACGTCAGTGTGTAGTTATATAAAGACTCATTATCATTAGAATAAGGAACAAGAATTAAAGTCAGGGCCGAAGAACCCGAAACCCAGTTCCTGGGCTGGATGTTCATGTTCTGTGGGGAGGTGGTTCTCCCTGGAGCGCCCTGAAAAACTCTGAAATATCTAAAGTTTAATAATAAAATAATACCAAATGAGAAGCCTTTTTATTAGTGCATAATTCAGCCTCATTGATTATTTATCCGTGCAGCTGGGGACTGAGAGCAGTCTGAGAGGTTATACAGCACAGCCTCCTGCAACAGAAATAAGTTCCAAGTAGAAGGGATAATATAGTTTACATTTAAATGAAGCCACCGTGGCTCGGCTGGGAAAGGGAAACCTCCACATCAGATTCAGTTTCCCCGACTCTACTGTTCAAATACACTGCGTGTGGTACGTTTAAAATAAAGATAAGAACTGCGCAACATTAGCAAGTGTATGGCAGACAGAAGAAGGTGACTGAGGAAGACCCGCAGCATCACTTAGTGGCAGCTGCAGGTACACTACGGACAGATAATAATATATAATAATGACACATTTATAAACACTCAACACAAAATTTGCCAGGGTCTTAAACCGGGGGTCGGTGACCCTGAGGGGGTCCATGGAGGAACAGCAGGGGGAAGTAGGATTGTTTTGTTTTGTGAAAAGTCAGAATAGTCAAACTTGAATTGCATGAAAAAATGGAATGACGTTTGTTGTGAAACAAAAACATGAATATTCCTGAGCTGGTGGCTGTTGTTCACGAGGATTACACTCATCTTTCTGAGAAATGCAGCCAGAACCTGGTGTCTGGCCCTGCAATGAGTTTGCTGAGGGTCAAAACAACTACAGGGTGTTCTTTCAAGCATTAAAGGCTCTGGTCCTAAAGGCGTTGAATCTAAATCTGCCGTGGCCCTAAGAACTGACATTGCGTGTTAGAAAACAATTGGTCTTGTTTTCTTTTGCATTTTTTTATCACACTCCAATCAGCAGCATCTCAGTTCATAAAGCTCCTTCAGTTTGAGAAGTAAAAAAAGACCAGTGGTTCATAACTGGCTGAATTTTCCTCTTGTTGATGGCCAGTGTTAACCAGCCGCTGACTGAAGTCTTGGTTCGAAGCTTAAACTTTATTATTTTGGCACTAAACCCAGGTGACAGAAACTACAAACATTTTTTTTTTTCTAAATTAAATTTGTGGTCATACAGCGCAAGGTTTTCCAAGTTGTTTGGAGAGAGGAGTTCATTGAAGGCTGGACGCTGGTCGTTTTTTGACTGTCAATCACAGAAAGATACCTGCGTGGCCTGGAATTCATAACCAGATAATCAACAAATCAGTCGTTTCTCCTGTTTCTTCTCAGTGTTTAAGCTAATTTATCAAAAGAAGGCAGATGCTGGGCTCCAATACATTTTCCAAATACAAAAAAACCAAAACAAAAATGTAATGGGTTCGATCTCCTGAACAGCAGTCTAGGCCCATTTACAGGCGATGTCTGGCTGTAATTATGGTGAAAAAATAGAAACATGAACATCATCTGTAGCTGAGTTTCAAATAAAATCTCCTCAAAGTCGCTCTGTTGAGTCTATGCAGCAAATTGAAAGTGCACACATTTGCATGAGTTTAGCTGATGTGCACTGACGAATTGACCTCTTTTACTTGCACATGATTAGCATTTCATTGGAATTAATGTGGATCTGCTTTTTTAAAGTCCCTTCCAAGAAAGTTTTAGTAAATTCACAAAACTTTACAGACATGAAAAATGAGTCAAACGAAGCTAAATGATTCCTGTAAATGTATTCATGGATCCAAGTTCTAAAGACGGGAAACTAAAGACCAAGCAAAACAAATTTGCATGCCATTCACTGATTGAAAAAAAGAAAGAAAGAAAGAAAGGAAATGCCAGTGACTCAAGTGTAGTCGTTACATATGCACGACCACAAGATAATAATTTACATCGTTTTCTGTAACAGCAATACATTTCATGATTTTTAAAGCTGTATATTTTTAACTGTACAAACCACCGTATGAGTTGCTGCCACCTAGTGGCTGGAGGCTTGTTATCATTCAAGCATTGCACAAGCAGTGGTATACTTATGTTCAGAATGCCATATTCCATTGTTTTTAGTCAAGGACTTATCTCTTAGCAGTAGACATTCGGGAAAATTAATCATGTACCATGTGTCACATCTGAACAATGCTGTATTCAAACAGCTACATCTATACTTGATGCAGGGTCAGCACAGGTCAAAGGGAGCTAGGTCTAAAAGAATGGCTGGCTCCATGTTTAATGAGCTTGGAGCGAACCCAGACTTTGATGTCTTTCATCCGTGTAGCACTCGGTGAGTGCAGCCTTCATCAAGGCCCTTCCTTTCACCACACTCTTGCTCTCACCCTTTCCTCCCTCCCTCCCCTCGCATCTCTTTCACGCTGCAATGTCCAGACTCTGCTTCTCACGGTTCCTTTTATTTTAACCCTGTTAAATCTGGTCAATTTCAGCATTGTCTGTGTAGGCTTTGCTACAGTGTATTTTAACTGTCAATGCTGTTTTCAGCCATTTGCATTGAATGATATGAACGTGAGTCTTAGACGCTGGTTTGATTGAAAACAACGCAGCATCTGCAGTATAGTAACTTTGCAGTATGGTTTGACTGCGTCCATTCCTGGCTATTTGAACTGTCTTAGTTTGGGACAAGTAATGCAGGTATATTTTAGAGATTGTTCTGGAAGGCTTTGTTGAAAGTTAAATTTACTTTTTGAGCCCCTTGATGTAAATTGCAGAAGCTGAGATTTAATTAATTAGATTAGTCTTTATAAATAACAAGTGTACAGTTTTAAGATAATCTGGCGCACATTAAAGACAAATACCCTGTAACTGTTTTCATTCAGTGGGAAAAAATTATAACACCGACTTTCAAGTCCACATTTTCAGCTTGTCTGTGGTTCATTTTTATTGTTAATTAGTGTGGACGCTAGGAAAAGAGTGGAGGTTTTGTAATTAATCAAATTGTTTTTAAATTTCAGTAACAAAAACTTTGAAGCTCTGAACCCCATCACCTGATCTATTGTGGGTTAGATACACCATCTGTCTGTACCAGGACTGTTGTAGCTAACGTTAGCTCTGGTATCTGTCCCAGTACTGTTGTAGCTAACGTTAGCTCTGGTGTCTGTTCTCACAGCAATATGTTTTACAGGCGATACTGTGGACTTGAAGTACTGCTGTGATGAGAGAACTCTTTTATTAGCGCTGGATCAATTTGCTATTTGCTAAGTTGTTGCAAGTGGAATAAGTAGACTAACAATGGTGAAATTTAAATTTTTAAAAAATATATAAGTTTTATATATTTTTAAATAATAATTTGAGGAAAAAAGTTCAGTAATTTCCAAACACTGGTAATCAAAAGTCTTTTATTTGAATCATATGAGATTTTTTGTTGTGCATTCAGTTTTATAAATGAGAACCAGTGTGATTCCATTTATGCTAATACAGAATGTGTACCGATGAAATCTTAATAATTACATTACATTAGATTACAAGTTTGTGTGCTTGGGTGAGTTGAAATATTGGATTTGCATAAAACTAATTTCAGTCCAAACTGATGAACCTATTTTTCTCCCTATAATTAATGATGATTACTGATGCAGAACAACTCACCCGCCGACTTACACTTAACAAAAGTCTGAAGCCCTCATTGTGCAGTGGTGATTTGGTGATGAGGTTAGTACAGGAGGTTAGTGGTTGGATGTGTCAAATCATTATGTGAATATCTGAAGTCCCAGTGGTTTTGTAAACAACAAACGCAATCTGCCTGTGCCTCCATTGTTCAGTAATAACTAACTGATCCTTGTCGTATCCTGTTGTTAAGGAAAAGCCAGCAGTGACAACAGTGTACTATTTTGCAGTGCAGTCAAAAAACTTTTGGTTCTGTCAACTCTGCCGTATGAAAGAGATTTAAAACAAAATGTTTTTTCCATCCATGTTAGGCTGCATCAGTCTTAGCCCCACCCCTAATGATCTGGTTGGTTGACTTGTTCATACAATAATAACTCATTAAATTGTCCAGCTATGAAAAATACAAGTGATTCAACTACACAACCGTATAAGTAATATTTACAATATTTCTGGTGTTATATACTATAACGCAGGTGCCATGATCTTGTATTACGGGCTCTATTTCCCATAGAGGGTGAGTCACTGTAGCAGTTTCTCACAGTGACATGCAGGTGAGCTTTTTAGTTAGTGGCTGAAATGGGGTTTTTTTTTCTAGCTTGAAGATGAATTTTCACCTCGAGATATTGTTATTAACAGGCACTCAGACTTCCACAACCCCCCCAACAAGCTTTGGGTTTATGTGTCTATTTGTACCTACAGTATGTGACCCTTGTACTTCTCATAAAAAAAAAAATCAAACTAAACATCGAGTCTGTGTGGCGTGATAAGGAGACGGTAACCTTTTTTCACGTTGATGCATTAAACCAGCACAAATGCCACATTTACATGTTGTTTTCTTCATGCTTGTTGAGAATATCCCTCTCTGCCTTACAGCGTAATGACCTTCAACTGAACCACAAACGACATCTGGAATTATCACCTGATATTTCATATAAACCAGGCCCGTTAATATTCTCCTCTGCGGTGAACAGTAAGCCTTTGTTTTTTTCTTATTTCCACTTACTGCCTGGTGTACAGTGTCACTTGCTCACCACTCACCCAAGTCATTCACACACATTTTGCTTCACATTAAGTGTTGAGATGAAAGTTGTGTTTGGCTTGTTAATATTCGCAGCTACAGAATTAAATAGGCTTGTTACCGCCTCTAAAACTATAACCACACCGACCTGAAACTCATTTCTTTAAAGGTTAATGGATTCCTTTTTTTTTTTTTTGGACAGGATAATGCAGGCACAGGTCTCTTTAGATGAAGAATGGTCTTCATTAGGACTTAATTGGCTGTAGGGCTTTATGATCAGGACTCTTATCTGACAGGCAAAACATAGAAAACAGGCTTTAATGAAGGGAGGCTGTTCCTTTTATTGCAGAAGGGAATGGAGAATCTGCTACTCAATGGTTTATAAAAAAAAAAAATAAAAAAAAAAGGCAGAATTGTGACAGGTCTGGCTTTCACTGAAGATCGCAAAATGTAGGCCTGCATGTACCCTGCTGTTATTGTGCTCCACTTAAAAACACAGCTGGAACAATAAAGGGAACAGTGGGTGTTCACGACGATACAGTGAGTCCTAATGTAACACATCCCTTTAAACAGTGCTCAGAGGGTCAGAAGCATGAAAAGCACAGACACATAGCGCGCTGCCTTCAATGGAACACATAAGTGTGAAATTCAATCATTAGCATTTCATGGATTTTTTTTTTGTTCATGGCTGCAGCAGTTTAAAGAGAAGTCGAGTTTAAAGCCTGCTCTTCTCCCAGGGTTCTTTATGCTTATTAGTAAACAAGGATATAACTAGTATAAAGTGTGTCACTACTAACAGCTACAAAACAACCAGTTCTGAATATATTACTTCTGCTTATAATGAGTCATTTTTTGTCTCTTAAAGGAGATATGTTCCTCCCTTAAACATATGCAGGTGCAGTACAAATCACATGACCTTATACTCAATTTGTCTGTTCTCTGTGTTTGTAACGTGTATTTTTGGTACATGGAAAGCTTGCAAATGTGTTCCCCAAAGCATGTAACACAGCAGTAGCACTCGGGCGTGCAGTGTTGCACAGTATGGCTTACACATGCCCAATTCTTCAGAACAGCAGCAATTCTTCTCCGTTCATTGAGACTCGGCTGGGAGAGTTTTCCTTTAGAACTCTTTGTTATTCTTTGTGCTGAAAATGGTTTAATATCCTTGGTTGCATGTTTGTGAAAAGGGTGTTTGAATTCTGCCTCAGGTGCTCCATTTATCCATTTTATGATTTGAACATCCTTACGAACATTGAGTCCAAATGTTATGAATGTGCATCAGGGCCGAATTTAATGTTCGGTAAGAAAACAGAGTCAGCCTTGAAACAAGGTCAATGTCACTGGTCAAAATCCAGTCCTGAATGAGAAGCTGCACTGAATGAAAACATGGTTTAAAAAAAGATGCCGTGGGAATAAATTGAGCTTTTAAGGCTCTCAGACCTTGATTAGGAAATGAGCTGCATTACATTTACATTGGTAACATTTGTATGAGATGAATGACGGAACCATAATTATAACTGTTTTTACTGCAAGAAAGATTCTGACCCAGAAAGAGGTGTTACAGCAGAGTGTTATGTGCATCATGTCAGCGTGTGGGAAGATGAAGCTGAAGTCAGAAAATGTAGGAAAAGCACAGAAGACAGACATCAGGAGCTTTTTTCTCCCTCTGTTGAGTCAGAGAATTAAAATGTTGAAGTAAAGAGCGCTCTGGTAGAAACAAAAGGTTTTTTTAATTATTAATACCAAGGAGAAGATTGGAAGTGTGATGGGATAAAGAGCTGTGGGCACGGTGTGTTTTCTAAGACTGCGTCTGTGCCTCCCTCCGCTCATATTCAAGTTAACAATTGGATTTTCTTTTTGTTCTTTTTTACTTGTTTAATATGTTTTTTGGTCTGTGATCAGTACATCACATTTTATAACAGGTAGCATATACACATGCTTGAAATATTTTTTTTTTATTATTTAAGCTTCATCATGATGATAATATTATTAATATTTTTTGTCACTATCATGTTTTTCTGATATTGTCATTCTTATAACACTAATACTAATTAGAGGTGTGTATTGGCAAGAATGTGGCGATACAATAAGTAGCACAATACAGGGGCAATGATACGATATTTGAGATATACAGTACTGCAATACTGTAGGCACGACAGTATACTGAGATTTTTTGAATGAATGAAATTGAAATGACCCATCAACATAAATATGTTAAACATATTTAACTGCTGTTACTACACACAACATTACACAATATGTCCCTCCTTTTTTATTACAAATACTCATAAAGCAGTTATTGAAATGCACAGCATTCAAAGCTTCATTTTTGAGTTTCTTATTATTCTTATTATTGTCTCCATCTCTTCACCATAACTTCCATGTTATGGTTGTGATATTCCAGGATTCAATGATGATTCGTAGTAATGCGTCTCCCCTGACCTTGGTCATTGTGCAGTATTTAATAATAATTTAAGAGATTCTCCATGGCAGAGCTATTTCTGCTATTTATTGCTTTATTTATGAGTGCTATTATAAAAGGACATGTGTGAATTAAAGTGGTGTGTCTTCATTTTCAGTCACTGCTAAGGATGCATCAGGGCTGTAACCATGACAGGGATGCATTGTGAATTGATTAAAAATACAAATGCGTGACAATTTGCATCGATTGAAATAATAAAAAAAATTGAATTGTGCGTTATCTCAAAAAACTCAGTGGTCATACCATGAGACTACACACTCGAGCTCAGTAAGTGGCTGTATGGGCTTCAGAACGTCAAGACTTTGGGTCCTATTTAGCCTCGGTGACATTCAGGGTTCATATAGAATGTGGCGAGAACTTAGTCCACAGACGCAAACAGTGTTTCTGTAAAGAAAGGAGCTCTTTCCAGTTAATACTTTTTAGAGTATTAGACAGTTTGGAGTATATTAAGAACTGAAATAATAATAATGTGATATTATTTTTTTTAACCCTAAAACTCTGTTTTAAACAACAGAACTTTACTGGATGATTATTAATATATGTATATTTATCTATATATATG
>NC_024315.1:14209622-14236109 GCF_000523025.1 Cynoglossus semilaevis
ATTAATTAATTTAAGTACTTACATTATGCTGTACTGTACTAATCAAGACTAATGCAAATTATATCCAATAAATGTGTGTTGCATGTTACACACCCGTATCGCTGTATTTTAAAAATGTAATATGTACTGTCCACGTCCTCTATCCTCCGTCCTCTCTGTTTTGTATCAACTTCATCTGTTCGTAATAACGCTCTTTCCTCCTGTTAACTTTACCTACTTTACTTTTCATTTGTTTTTGTTGGTTAGTCTTTCATCCTTGAGAATCTTATCGAATAAGTAAAGCAGGAATTTCATGGTTTGGCTGCTGGCTTTTGGCCTGAAAATTCTGAATTCAAGATTTTATTTTTGAACCGTGCTGAACCTACTGAGACCTGCTCGTGTTTGGTGGCAGTGAGAAGTTGAACAACCTCACACTCTCTTGGTGCTTCATCTATTTCATTCAGTTTTATCCCGCTGTCTGTTGTTCTGCAGCTGCTGCAGAAAAAAAAGCTCTCTGTGGTAACAAACAATATTAAAATGGGTTGTGGATACAGGGATTACACAGTGGATGAGGCTCCTCACGTTGGCAGATGGTTGGTTGGATTCGGTTTCACTGTTCCCTTCTCCAGAGACGATGGACTGATAAGAGTACAGCAGGAAACCTTCACGTTAATGAGCTTCTCTGAGCCCGCTCCTTGGGCTGAATGTTGGCGTCCTGTGGATCATCGTTTCTTTACTGCTGCTCGGCGTTTGCGCTCTACATTGACTGGCCTTAAATTGCTCGTGCTCTATGATGGTGCAACAGGTGGTGATGGAGGTCGGTGGCGTTACCTCTAGATGTTGCAACAACCTCACTGCTCTCTAGCCTCTGACGTTCCCTGTACTCCTCTGACTACTGCTCCAGCAGGAACATTAGCATAGCTGGATGTCATCTGATTGGCTAAACGCTGGGCCTGCTTGGCCCATGTGGAGAGGGCTGCTTCCAATTGGCCGAATGTCACTTTCTGAGCGTGAAAGCATGATACAAACTAGGCTTGTGCAAAACTGTATCATGTGTATTTTCCACTTTGCGTTTACTATTACTACAATGACTGCTACGTTATTAGGGTTGCCAACCGTCCCTTGAAAAACTGAATCTCCCTATTTAGTCTCCCGTTGAGCTGGAAATGGGATGCACGTTGTCCCGTTTTACCGTATTTTGCGTTAGTTACTTGAGCACATGATTACAGCATATTCCCCTTTATTCATGCGGTAATGAACAATAATTTCCACTAGGGTGACATTATGTCACTCGGTGACTAAAATGATTCGTCTCCACTAATTGCTTCACATGAAGAGATAAAATTTGACAAAGTCTGTATCTGGCATAGCTGTGACTGGTACATAATAGGACGAACAAATTCCAAATGTCACTGGATGTGTACTTGTTTACTTGTACCTGTCCATGTATACATTGTAACTGCTGCAATAGTGCTTCAGCAAATTGTTCTCAGAGCTTTGTGCTTTAATTCTGTCCCACAGGAAGACACAGGTCAGAATGATTTTAGTCGGGTTTAAGGGGATTATTTGTGCAGGAGTCTGTGGCGTCTGTCTAATCCAAATGATTCAAGTGTATGTCGGGTAGAGGGAAACCACACTTTAATTCTCAGTGATTAGCACATTTAGAGACTTGAACGGAGAACAACATAATGCTGTCTTGACATCCCTACATTTGAGTCTGTGTTTATTTTATTTTATTTTAAATTAATTGGGTGTGAAGCCCAAGAGCATAAAAAGCTTTGTGTTTTATATGATCAAGAAAAACGATGATGACACCCTGTTTTATCAGATAATTCAAAATAGTTTTTTCTCTCAGTTTATGAGTGCAGATGGAGCCATCAGTAATTGGCATGTGTGGCAATTTTTCTTAATGTCTATGGTTGTTCCAGGAGAAAAAATACATTAGTTTGAAGCAATAAGAACAAAGATTCATATGAAACAAGTGCAATCACCTGTTCTGATTGGATATCGACATGTCAGTCACACATGCAGTCTTTCCCACTGTGTGTTAATGAAAAGGTAAAGCAAACTCACTCAAAATCAAAACACTTTCTGAAATTGGAAATTTACACATATCAATAAAATTAGGTGAGAAATGTGTCCATTTCCCGTTAACTTCCCCTCATTATTGATGAGGGGAAACTGACGGATGATTCTGAAATGATCAGGGAGTGCACAAAGTAACTCTTGATTTTGTCAGCTATATTTTGCAGCTTCTTCTTTCACCGTTTCAGTGAATTGTCCGTACGACTGGCTGTGACTTCAGTTGGAAAATTGAAATAAATATATTTGGGTCCCTGGTGCAAATGTCAAACCTGCAGTTTTCGCAGCAACCACTTTACAAAGTGCTCTCAGGCCAAGAGCTGTCTAAAAACAGTTAAACAATAAATGCAATGAAAAACTTACGTCAATATCAGCAGAGAGTTTGAACGATAGAGAGATGAAGCCTGAGGTCATCTGTCAGGGACAAAATGGTGAATCTGTCTGGGCTTTTTCAGAAAGATCAGGAAAAATGTGACTTTTCTTTTAACAACCTGCAGATCAAAGTCATCGCTCAGGTGTTTTAGCCTTTGACACTTTAATAACTTCTGACAAAATATGTGTGGCTCTTCTTCTGAGCATTAAATATCCAGTGGTTTCCAGCTTTGGCCCATTCATATCCCATAATTCACAAAGAATCCTAGAAACAATCTCAGTTTTCACTATTAGTGTTATTAACTGCTTAGCAGGAGATCAGCCTGGTGTAATGTATATGGTTTGTGCTTTTCTGGCAGTGAGAGAGAGTTTTTTGTTTAGGAAAATGAAGGAGTTGTTGACTTTGAAACCTCTTACAGAGTAGATAGAGAAAATGTTTTACTTCCTGATATAAAGAGGTTTTACACACACTATTAGGATTGCTTGAATATGGCCACAATAAAAAATCATAATTAAAATCTAATTTCAATTAATCATGCAGCCCAACACCCAAGTGCAAATTCTTTTTTCATAATATCACGCTGTTATTTGGACACTGTGTATCACCAGCTCCTGTGCCCTCACAGGTTAAAAATGCTGCTCGTCTATGGTGTAACTGAAGTTAGTATTATATTCAACATTTCTCTCAACAGATGACAATAATAACACAGCAGTTCTGCACTAGTTTAGCTATGTTTGATATTTTTATCACTAACCCAAAAACTGGTTTCTTTCACTCAGCCTTGAACTTGAGATTTTCTTTACGACCAAACAGTTTTCTCTTTGACAAAATAGAACAAGTAAAGAACATACTTCTTCACAGGCAGCAGACGAGGGAGGTATTGGAGGTGCAGTCAGGACTGGGCCCACTGGGACCCTCATTAAATATTTACTGCCCCTGGTCTGAAAGCTGTGAAAGCGTGTGACAGGGTCGCTGTGCTTGTCAGAGGAGGTCACTCTGAGAATAAAGTGGAGACTGATCCCCAACTCTCTTCTCCAGCTATCAAAGAGTGGATGTAAAAGTCTTGATGTCCACTGTATCAACTGTAAATTGCATTTCATGATATGGATTCCTTCTATTTCCGGACGGGAAATTCTGCAGTACGTAGTAAAATAATGTGTTTAAACCAGGACATTAGAGAGAGCCTGGTTTGACTGATGTCAGACATGTTGTTAAACTCAACTGGATCATTCGATCAGTCAACCATTTGCAACAGAAAAGAACTTTTCTTATTTTCTGAAAATGTTTTTATTTTTAACCCTGTCCAGTAGGTGGGTCACCATGGTCATGGGTTTGCCCGGGTTAATAAATTCTGATTCCCTATCAACATTGGAACCCAAATAACAAACTAGTGATTAGATCAACCAAAGGTATTACTGTGTAAAATGGTTGAACTACTTTTAAGGTACTTGAATAACTGGTGCACTGGAAAAACACCAACTGAACAATATCCCATTATTAGAAATAATAGTAAAATGTTTTTAGAATGTTCTTCACTGAGGTGTCGGTGCCTCCGTTGTAGATGTTACAGTCTGTTTGACTGAATCAACTACATTTACAAGCTTGCATACATTGAGAAACCCATATAAATATAGACCGTGAGTCTCAGCTGTGATACTGACACTGGATCAGATTATGCAATTAAAGTATGAGTTTGGTTTGCATACAATCGTGTTCAAATCGTGAGGGCTTTATGTCTTTATCATGTTACAGTTGCTTTGCTAGGATAGTAATGTAAACACTGAAAGACTGACACATCTCTGACAGTGGTTGGATTGGTTTTGTCAACACCTTTATTCATACATATATATCCATCTTCAGACCGGTCTGGACAGTGTTGTCTTATATTTGATGTTTACTAAATGGTATTTATTAAAAAGCTCACATTGACCTTTAAGTAAATGAAACATGATGGAGATCAAACTACTGACGATTAGAGAAGAAGTGTAGGTTTGGAACATCAGTGTTATTTCTTTTACTAAACTCAAATTTACAACCCAAATTTGCAACCCTATTATTTTGATGTGCAACAGCTGTCGTAACAAAATTTGCAATTATGTGAGAGACCATGAGGAGGCACATGGGTTTAAGGAAATACTCTTGTTGTCAGTACAGTTTCACTCTGTAATGCTCAGCGTGTGCAGGGTTTGTGTGCTGCAGTTTGGAGAGAGGCAGAGAACGATGGGATGCTTTATACAAAGGTGTCTGACCATTCTTTCAGACAAACGAAGCAGTCCCCTCGTTGCTTGGTATTGGCCCCACAGGTTTCCTTCATCCAGTCGTTGAACAGCTCTTCATCTTTCTTTAGGACCAGAAACTGACCCAGGACCACATATGCCTTGTCAAAGCCTTTGTCCTCCAGTCTTTTGCCCAGAACGTCTCCGATGCCTGCCAGAGCCATCACAGGTTTCTCACCCATTGGCTCAGCCACAAAGTTTCTGTGTTTTTGGGATGTTGAGGACATGACGGTTCTGAAGGCAGCCACAAACCAAAAAACAAGTTTTTAGTCTAATATTCCCGATGAGATTGATAAAATAGTTAAAGAATAAACTGTGTCAATGTCAGGGAAATAACTTTACTACTGGTAATGTTAGAATAATGGCTCAAGTCCATGTCGAAATTAGGCTTGTGATGTTAACAGCTTTGCTTGATGATATATTGTACCACAAATTATTGCTGATGAACCATAATATTGTCAACATTATTTCGAGACCAAATGTACTATTAATGTAATGATAATATATCATCATAACGCGAGTGCACCCTTTCAGATGCAGTACATTTTATTTGTCATTAATGTATTTTATGATTCTCATATATATATTTTTGGGCTGTCATGAGTTGGGGAACTACTCTTTCTGTGACCACGCACCATTTTGTGCTCTTCCACTTTTATTTAATTTGTCAGTCAAACAAAGTTGTTTTTCCCCAGATGGGAAAACTGTCTTGGTAATTCTGTTTTAGGTGGACATGCAAGTTTGTTGTGTTGCTTTTTTTTTTGTGGCCCCCACTTTCGATCATATTCGGCATACTGACTTGTCTGTGTTGCTCTGTGTGCATTCTAGCGACCTCACCTCCCACCACAAAGAGTGGATGACTGACAAGATGGTTTACTGTGCTTATTCTGCTACGGACACAGAGTGAACTCCTCTTGTCATCCATCAGTTTGGAGGTAAGATAAAAAAAAACACGCATGCACATGACAGTAAACCAATGACAGGAAAATGATCGATTTTCATTTATCGTGCGAATAACACATTTGTTGATCGTCCCAGGGTCATTTGAAATGACTACTTATTACTTTAAAGGGTGTATAGAAAATTCTTACACAACATTTCTTGCAAAATAATTCCCTTCACATAGCTCTTTTTTTTAACTGCTGACACCTTCTATAAAAAGAATATGCAGTACTTACTGTGATCACAGATCTCGCACTAAACTGTCGCTGTTAAACCGTTGTTTTTGCTGCTGTGCACTTAATCTAAAAGTAGCATTAGCCTAGCCTTCGGGTCTTGAAGTCTTGAAATCACCAACCACACATAACGTGGATGATCTGTTTAAAAGTTGTTTGTTTTTTGATTGTTTGTTTCCTTGGTAGTAAACGCCTGGAAATGTCATCAAACCAGGGTTTCTAAGCCTTTTGAGTCTTTGAAGTCTTTCAAGTGCAAGTGTGACTTAACAAATGTTAACTTTTAACTTCCTGGTTGTATAAGCCCGAGAGATGGCAGCTGTGCAAGGAATGTCAAAGACGACATTTCTTAACTCTGATCAAAGGTGGCTGAAGTGTCTTTCTGTTCTGGCAAGTCTATTTGAGTTAGTGTTTGGGCAGCACATGGCTGTGCGGTTTTGGACTGGGAATGGGATCAGAAGATTACTTGTTTGAGTCCTGGTCCAGACAGGCATAGATCTTCCTACTGATTCCAACTGTTTGGTCTCCGGGAGGTCAAATCCATCCCAAAAAATGAATCCATCTTTAATTTCTTTTGCATTGTGGGGGGGGGGATTTATCTTGAGTTTGCATTTTTATTTTCAGGATGAAGCGGTTTGGTGATTTGCACTGAAAATCCCATATTGCCAACTTTGCAAGGGCTTGAACACTTGAATCATTTGCTACTGTTTTCTGGCTGTTTGTTAAACAAAGGGGGCTGAAGTGGTTTTCACTCTGACCTCATCGCAGACTGTCTGAGGGACTATAGAAAGTGGAATAAGTGAAAGGTGATTGATTAAAAGAAGGACACCAGATTCAAATCAATCTCTGTATTGCAATGCTTCAACAGAATTTTATTGTTCTAACTCTGTTGCCCACCCCGGCTACAGTAGAGAATTGATTTATCGACCAGTGCTTGTGCACTGGTGGCAGATTCTGAGCATTAAAAAGGGAAATATTCAAGCATTTTCTTTTGTGACTTGGGGAGTTAGATGCACTCAGAAAACCATTAGTCAGAAGCCAGGGGTTTGAAATCCAAGCCAGCACTTTATGACAGCTCTTATTAAGGCAGCTTAGTGTGAGAAATATTATTTACCACCCTCAGCATGTCGCCTCACACGCTGCTGTGTCTGTGGATATGCCTTCGGAGCCATTGTGTCTCTTAACTGTCAACACGACAGGGATGGGAATAAAATGTGATTTTCTACCCTTAACAAAAGACTCACCTTGTGAAGCCAATTACTTTCCTGCAAGAGCCGAGTATTATCAGGCCCTGTTCACAAATGAGCACTCCTTACATATCAGAGAAATGGTGCTCAAAAATAAACATGAAGATCTGATATGGATTTACAGCAGCACAAAAATGACCTGTTTGTTTAAGTTCTAAACATGGATTTGTTAATCCATGTTGATTATTACTTTGAGAAAATGTTTTTCTGTACTAACATACACCGCAACTTCAGATCAACTTTTAATCTAATCATCATTATTATTATTCAGATCAACTTTTAATCTAATCATCAGATATTCACTCCAAACTAACCATAGAATGTGAGTGTGAATGGTTGTTTCTCCCAGTGTTACCCTGTGATGGACAGAACAGAATGACCCCGACAGGTTACCAGTTTGCAGAGACTTGAGGAATGTTGCATAAATCTACTTCTCATAAACCGGCAGTTATAACTTTTATGATGTGTTTTGAGAGATAGAGAGATAGATGGATAGATAGATAGTTTAATAGATAGTTTTATAGTAGAAATAATAGAAATATAATCTCACTATAATTTCTTAACCTCTAAGACTCTAATCTTCCCTAAGTAAGAGGGTAATTTAACATTCAAGATTTAGTGTGGAGTTGGGATAAGAGTCAGATTACAGTTAAGGTAATCATCAAGATTAGGAATATATTTGTAACAGTAGGATTTCATCATTATGTCCATGTTAAGCGCACAGAGAACACAGTGTGTGTGTTTGACTGGATATATCCAGGTTTTAAAAAACCTGTCATCATAAGTGCTGCAACTTTTATTTTATTCCAGTACAGCAATGGTTTGAAGAAGGAAAAAAAATCAATACTAAGTGTTGAACTTTTGTGTTGAACCTTCGGATGAGTCTCAAAGAATTATGACCCTCACAACAGAAACTGCGTAAGAGACGAGGTGGATGTGCAAAAGGAAAGGTTACATATGTGTCAGCAGCAGCTTTTAGCCTCTGTCTGTACCGCATACACGTCCACACAGTTACGCGCACGGTGACACAAGCACCTCGCTGTGGTTCTATATAAGGTGATTCACCACATCCTGTAGATGTCTTTATAGATCAAGGTCACATGACCTCAGGAGATAAGATGTGGTTGCAGTCTTGTAATAAACCCCGAATGTCTAATGTACTTGGTGTCATAGAAGCAGCATTAGAGTCTGCTCACCACAGTGACATCTGGTTCAGAATAACAGAAATGGCTCTGATCATCATCCAGATAAAGAAATGATGGCTGATAACGCAGCCCTGCATTATCCTTCTCACAGCTTGTTGAAATTCAGAGATATCTTTTTTGTAAAAACACTGCCTCTGAGACTTAATATCCAGTCTCTTTGTCAATGTCATGTCAATGCAATTCTTAAATCCAGAAGATTTGGCTGAAGTAAATAAGAACATTAATGACTGTGAACGGATTTTTGTTACAACCGAGAATACTTTTTTCTTCTCCCCTTTTTCATCCTTTCTCATCTGTGTGTGGTGCTAGATCCTGTCATTTGTGAGAATGCAATGTAATCTGTTAAGAGCATCTTTGCTGAAGGGAACTGAGGCTTGTTGTTGTAGCAAAGGTCTAAAGATATAGAAAAAAAATAGTATAGAAAATAAGGTGATTTGCTAGATCCTATTGTGTCAAGGAAAATGATCCATATATTAAATAAAAAGTGCAACACAGTTAATTATAATGTCTTATATGAAAGCCTTCCCCTCTGATTCATGTTCAAACATGAAAGTCCTATATCAGGGGTACTATAAGAAAATCATGAGCAATTAAAATAAAAACAATCCCAATAAGTAAATCATGAGCAATTAAAATAAAAACAAATAAAAAATATAAATACAATTCTATAGTGTGTAACAGTGACCAGATACTGTAAGAATTGAATCAGTACCACAACATATAGTATTTACGTATATAAAGTGTCCACCTTATATGGGTGAAGATATATTTAATGTTTTTATTATAGGAAGATAATAAAAAAAAGTTTTTCCTTAAAAATTGCTAACATAAGGTAGCAAGGCTGCTTATTTTAAATTAAATTTTAATTTGTGAAAACTCGATTTGTCGTCCATCCATACTCAGCCCTCATCAGACTGAGGTCACATGACCTCATGAGATAAGATGTGGTTGCGATCTTATAATAATCCCGACAACATTTGTCAAGCTTATAATAACTTTTCAACAGATTTGACATTTTCCAGTCACAAAAACATTGTCCACATGAAGTATGAGCTCCTCTGTGGTTCACTGCAGTGTTTTGCTTCAAATGTTGTGTTTACATCATTAAAGGCGATCTCACTGTGCCAAGGCAGATCAGCACAATATTGGCTCTGCTGAAGGGAGAGCCAGAAACATTTGTGATTTCCAAATCCCCCTGAAGAAGGGAGCAGCCAGAAACATTTGTGATTTCCAAATCGGATTTGTGCAAACAGTCGTCCCTCCTTGAACTTCTGCTCTATTCACTGCTTCTTTATGGCGGCTGTGTAGGTGTCAGTCAGACTCGGCTGTTCCTGCCAAATATCTATATGTGCTCATTTAAAAAAAGCTTTGACTTATGCCTCGTGACACGTTGATTGTGTTTACATGGTCTGCTTCTACAACTGAAATCTTTAAGGACTTTCTCACATACCTTCAACCTGTTGAAGGTAAAATATGTCCAAAAAAGTTTCAAACAATCTGATGTTTGACCTTAAGGCCATTAAACAAAGGACCAGGGAACCAGTTGTTAAAGCGAGGAGGAGTCAAGAGGTTAAGCTCATTAGGAAGCAGTTTGAGTTTCTTGCCATGAAAATAGAAACAAGGAGGAATTGTTTGTGCTGAGAATGTTGGTGGAGGAGATCAGAGGGGGTCAGGAGCAGCATTGTTGAGGCCAGGAACGTATATATTGGGAAACCTAATTGTGGTGCTAAATGGGAGTCCTCATGGCACTACATGAAGAATTAGGTCCATGAACCTTTCTATGGTAATAGCAAGGTGGACAGACGAAGTCAGACAGCTGCGTGGTCCATGTTGTATGAAGGTGAAAACAACAACAAAAAGAACCTCAAGGGTCCAAGAACTCATGTTTGGTCTGGACACAGTGGCTCTGCGGCCGGGCTGCAGAAGGAGGTGAGGAGATGCTGAGATGGACAAGAGGAAAACGGACCAAAGATTTATGAAGGAGGACAAGGAGATAGGCTGCACTGAAGACCCCTGAAGGCAGCAGTATAACTGTAGAGGCCACTGATGGTAGTCATATGGCGGTTGGTAAAGTTAACTTTGACAACAAGGCACTTTAACTTAAGAGGTCTTTGAGAGACAAGGTTTAGTCTTAGACAGTAGACAGCAGGTATTGTCATGAATGCCAATATGCTCTCCTCATACTGCTCGTTGCTGTGGTGGAGACATTCGACATGATTTAACAGTATATTTTTTTTTCTGTCATGGTGCCACGTGTGCAGCCACTCACAATTTTCATCTTCCATGTACAGCAGGATAGAGGCTGTTCATCCTCGCTCACAGAGCCTTCACATGCTCTGTTGCCAGAGTTACACAAAATTGCATCAATGCCACAACCACCGCTGCTGCCAAAGCTGTTGTGTCTGTCAGTTATTACAGGGGAAAACATGGTAGACATTTCCAAACATTGAGTGTTTTGGACATTTGTCCTGCTGTGTTGGCTGTATACTGTATATGTCTCTATGTGTGTGTCCATCACTGTTAGTCCGCTAAAATTAAGGCAGATGGATGTTGTTCCCTTCCCCTCCTTCACCTCCTCTCATAGATCGTATCTACGGGTCCTCAATAATTTCATCATATGAGTTTTCAGTGTTTGGATTGGAAAACACAAGCGACAGCAGCCGCTCTGCTGGTTTTAACTGAGGTGAGATTAGACCAGAGGTGGCTTTCTAGGAGGTAGAGGGAGATAGAAGAGGTTTAGCTGTTTAAATACACTTAAACAATTGAAACATTAGCTCAAATAATGAGGTAATCTGTCCCACTAATAATATACCAATCATTTAGTTTGACCGGAAATAATTAACCGTATGTAAGCCAGTTTCTGAAGGTGAAGCAAACCTCTTCTTAAATTAAAAATAAATAAAAACAATTCTTATTACTTAATGTGAATAATTTAATACAATAAACCAGAATATTTTTACATGTAAATGACTTTTGAATGTGGGATCCAACTTTGTTTTTTAAGTTGTCTTAATTAATATTTTATAATAACTATTTATTTATATGCAACAAATTAAAATGATAATTAATAGATTTAGATTTTTTGATACTCAGAACGTATTCCTTTTTAACACGTAACTATTTACATATTTTGTTGAACGAACATACATGAAATCATTTTTGTTTTTATTGAGTCTAAAAAACCCCCACATAATTTCAAATGTAAACATTTTATTGAATGTACGTGTACGTGTCTGTGCTGCTACAGCACATGTTGTGACTTGGTGAACTGTATTAGGATACAGCTCGTGCCTTACCACTTTAAAACCTGTTATTTTGGTTTAAAAAAACGGTTGAAACAATACAAGTTAAGTGTACTTTTAGACCTTGTCATACTCAAGCCCATTGCAGAATATGTACAACTGTGAATATAGTTTGATTTATTCACCACACTGTTTATTTTAATGTGAAAGTAATAACACATAAATAAATATTATTAATAGAATGAAATCATCCCGGTAATGTGTTTCTTTAAATCTGAAGTTGAACTTCGTGACCTTCGTCAAATTGATTTTCTTTGATGTAAGGAAGATACGTTCTCCAGCTTTTACTGAAGAATTCATGTTTCCACACGAACAGTATTTGTGCATGCGTAAGGAGACTCTCCGTAGATTCAGATTTCACTTGTAGTCACATTGACCTGTTGACTGATCACTGTGTCGTGTGTGGGATGTGAAACACAGCTCTATTTGGCCTAACTACAACAATAATGGAGGAGAGCATGCACACACACACACACACACACACACACGCCACAAGCGTTGAACTGCCTTTGTATTAATACAAAACCCCTGCCGTCTTTTTGCACATGTTCTGTTATTAAGACTGGATTGAACAAAGGGGCCAAAGGTCACAGACTCCATTTCACTTCATCCTCCTTCAGCTCTGAGAATCCACTCCAGAAACAACGACTATGTAGAGATTCTTTGGTGTATTTTAAAAATGGTGAAAAGCACAAAAAAGTGTAGTGTATGGAGTAAAAGGTCCACGAATACAGATCAAGTTCTCAGCAGACAATCCTGAGAGGACGCTGTCCTTCAGAGCTGCCATTCAGAGTATATGAGTGTGTGGCCCATGGCTGGAGAAGGTACTTCAGTTTTAAAACATTTTCCTTCCTCAGTAAATATCACACACTCGTAAAGGATGCTACATGTATAGGATCATATTGTTCCTTCATTCAATGGAAAATATAAAGTAGAATCGAGTGCAGTTGCTGCATGGTAGTGAAGTGGTTAGTGCTCTTACTGTACACCACTGGTTCTGAGACCTTATTTGCATTGCCCCTTGTATATAGAAAGCCCCCTCGACCCTCCCAACCTCTCCTCCTCCTCAGAATCCACAGCCCTTGTTTCAAATAACTTCTGCTGCTGCTCTGTCTCTAACCTGATCAACTACATGGTACTGGTTCATATAAAATCAGCTGTTTATCGGAGATCGTCCTCCGATTGGATTTCTGCTTGTACCCTCAGGTAGAACTTATTAAACTCTGTTGAAGCTCAGCTCCAGTAGGGAAACATGGATAGCATTTTTGCGAGGACTGGATGCTGATTGGACAAATATGGCAAATTATGTTTCCTAGTTAGTAGTAAACAGCCAGGCTTCACAGGAATCAAGGGAGTGTGGTGTGGAAGCTGGTCTTCTGCAAGATGATTGGATGAAGCGGTTAAGAAGCAGAAGAATATATTTGCAGCAAATGCATTTTCTTTGGCTGTCCAACTTTGTGAGACAGGTCTTGAGACAAACTGCAGCCTGCTGTGTGCTGTTAGCTTGATGATATTGACCATTTCTCTTTGTATATTTACTGGAGACCTGCTGACTGCTGGGATTGGCTCCAGGGTCCGTTTGTGAGTGTGCAGAGGGATAAGCAGTACATAATGGATCAACATACTGGAGAGAACTGTTCTAGATGTTCTATTTCTATTTTCACGTCACTCTACAGATCATGTTTCGTTCTTTTAGTCGTCGGTTCATTTTTACATCCTAGAGAGTAGAATTTATATTTGAATTTGGGAGCGTTGCTTGTTTCACAGACTAGTGACTACGCCACTGGCGTACAGTAAACAAAAATTCGGACGAGCTTTGTGTGAATCAAAAAGAGGAAAAAATAACAAACATATGTATGCTTCTGTATAATAACGAAGTGAAGGTGAAATGAAGTGAAGTATAAATATATGTAGCCAAATATAACTTCTATGTGTGCCCAAACCAAAACCAAATGGCCCACGGTCAATTTCATAAATTTTCCCCGAGCTTAGGTTATCTTAAGATAAAACGCCAGCAAATTCCTCTTTCATACATGGTTGACTCCTCTGACAGCGACTCGACTGATAATGCATTTGCAGAGGAACATTACACAGGAGTGCGTTGAACAGCTTGTTGTTACACGGACAGAGTAATCTGACTCGTATGGAGACAACACAATCAAAGGCCTAATGTTGTACATACATGAGCTTATAAAAATATGAGTGTAATATAAATATCCAGAAAGGTCCACACAGTGGATTAAATAGTTCACTTGTCTTACAGTAATAATATCCTGAGCTGCAGGTTCAAATCCTGTAGTTCTGTCCTCCAATTTCCTCCCACTGTCTGAAAACCTGCAGATTGAGGATCAAGTTAATCTCTGACTCTAAACTGCCCATAGTTGTAAATGATTTGGCTTCAGAAAACTTTGGAGACCAACATCCGGCTGCTGCTGTGAAACATTTTAGCTGGAAGAGACAAAGATTCAGACAGAGCTAAAAGATGGGTTCACATCCAGTGTTTGTTTGTTTTTTTTTTAACCTCTTTATCCCCTGGCTCTGTTTGTGTAGTAAATGATGACGCTAAAAGCACTGACATCAACAAGTGATCAAAGAGGGCTCAACACACCGCTGTGTGTGTTTACTTCTCTCTTTCTCTGTGTGTTTTGAAATGGCCTGTGTTGGCGAAGCAAAAGTTCACACTGAATGAAAAACGAAGCACAATGACACTTCTGTTTGATGTCGCAATCAGCATCGACTAATGTGCATGGATAAAAGCCATATTATCATCAAGTTTTTAAATGTAGTGTCAGAGGACATGGGCCACATTCAGCAGAGTGTGCCTCCACTGAACACTGAAAACAATACTCTTTCTTCAGCCTTGACAAAACACTACCTCTTAAGCCCCACTTAGCCAAGCAGCAGGACTGGATCATCTGTGAATAAACATGTTCGCAATGAACAGAGCAGCGTCTGATGTGACAGCTGAACACATTAGAGAACTTTTATTATACAGTACAGTGGAGACTCAACTCGTTCCTGAAGGCCATTCGTGAACTGAAAAGTTTGAAAACTGAAATAATTTCCCCAGTATTTAGTGTACAGGTTCATACCCAAAACCAATGAAAATAATTAGATCTAACAAAAAAGATAAACACAACTGAATAAAGAATAAAGCTATAAATAGGAAAGGCAATTTCAGTCATCCTTACTGGCTCTGAGGAGTCGTGATTGCGCAAGGTTCGCTTCACTTTCTCACAAATTATTGTCTGGAAATACTGTCTCCGGCCAACTGCTTTTGTTGATCCAAATCAGTAGCAGCTTTTCCATCTCTTCTAATGTCGGAGATCTTTGCTTGGTGATCACAGTCACTCCTTTGGCAACCTTAGCTTCTTTTATTGCTTTCTTGTTCTTAATGATGGTACAAATCTAAGCTAACCCTACTGTAAAGACAGATCTGAAACACAGTGCCATTCTCAGGCTTTCTTATAATCTTTCTTCACTTCTATTGTTGTTCTCACTATTTTTCTTTTCACCTTTCCACTTTCACTAGTTTTTTTTTTAGATCCCATGCTGATTTATGGAATAAAAGAAAATATTATGTGCGGTAAAATTTATAATATAATGATATAAATTGCACAGCACCAGAAATACCGGCAAATAATGGTCAATAAATGTAATACCTACAACAGTTTATGTTGAATTTTATTATATGCGCTGCATAGATTTTCTTGTGCGCTGAGGATGTTGATTTTCAGTGCATCCTCCGAAAATAATAAAAACCCAGCTTTAATGTAATTTGTTTTATTAAATAATATCATAATATAATAAAACACTTCTTGGTCTGATGGATGCGTGACTACATTGAGATCAGTGTAACTTGACCTTTTAAGCGTCCACTACTTGTGTTCATGCGTCATCCTCCTATGGTGCATATAAGTGCATTTGTGTGAGTTTGTGTTTAATTTTATCTCCTGCCCCCACAGCTCAGTCTCTCAGAAAGCCCACCTCTGTCAGCCAGTTGACAGCTTTCGTTTTCATCGACCTGTAATAAGTAAAGGCTTCATACTGAGTCACTGTGTGATCACATACATATTGATCGCTGTCACTTTGCTGACAGTCCTGTTCAGACTAATGGCTCCCACTGTAAGGTTTGTCAGAACTACATGTCCTTAATGACGCTGGCTCACAATAGAGCTAGAATATTCAGCTGTGTGTGTGGGTCTGGCCTATTTTAGGAGCTTCCTTCTCCTACTTTTTTCTGTGTAGAAGCTTACACTTTATGTAAAGGAGGAGGTTCGTTTTTTTAGGGCAGTTTTAATACAAAAAAGTTAGATTTTTTTTGGTCAGAACCAGTTATTAATATAGGCAAAGCTAAACACATAATCCAGATCAAAGCTAGACATTGAAAATGAGGACTGTGTACTGCACAGCTGCTGTTGTCCCCCCTCACCCTGCACCCCGAGGGAAAGCATGCAGAGATTTGTAATTTTATTTTTTTATGAAAAAAAAAAAATTAAAATAATTAATCTAAAATGCCAAATCTGTGATCCAGAATACCTGCAGATATTGATATTAATTCCATACCATACTCTCCTTTTTCCTCTCTTAAGTTTTAAATAACACATTTATGAATGTACATTAATTAATGTAACGTAATAAGGCTCACAACCTGAGTTACACAATCATGCTGCTGTTTTTTTAAACTCTCTTTTGAAACTTTTCTCTTAAAGTTTTATAGCTGTTTTGATTGATCCGACTTCCACAATAGAATTTAACTGACAGCTAAATAATTACTATTAAATATATTTGAACTTAACCTTAAAACAGCAATCTTTATTAGAAAATGTGAGCACAGTAGTTTAGACGTGCGATCTGTTTGGGGCGTTGAAACAACACTGTTTTCTCCTTTGTTTGTACAGTACCATTGGCTGTCGTGATAACAGGGCTAGGCTAATCCACTGTCACTCTCGATTTAGCTGCTGTTTACCTGACACACTGCAGAGGCTCTAACGTCACTAATGCCCTGCTGCACAAAGACATGCTGTGGGCTGCTGTTCAGATCAGATCACTCTGATCCATAGGACAATCCTTATTGGGCCATGATAAAGATGCAAACTCTGGATGTGCTTCTTTAAACACCCCCCCCCCCCCGGCGGGCCATCACTGCAGATGTACCTGCTGAGGACAGGATCCTAAATCAAAGCCACCGCCTATTAAAAGTGTAATCAGGCACACGGTGGTCAGACCGCAGGTCTGGTTTGACCCCATCAAGTCTTAATGAGGTCCACCGAGTCGTTAACCCACACATTTAAATAACATGCATCAATATTAATGGGTTATTAATGACTCGGAGCAATTATGTATACAGTGAAGTGGACAAAGAGAGTCCACAGAGACACTGAGAGCCAGGGAGGAAAAAAGACGTACTGAACAGTCCATTATACTGTGTGTGTGTGTGAGAGAGCGTAGACTCTAAAAAGTATTATGAAGTAATACTGGCTGAGTTTTTAGGAAGTTTCTGTCCATCCACTGTGTTTATTCCTCTACCAATAAACCACAGTATCTGTCATAGTACTCCCTGGTTTCTATTGTCCCAATAAGAAGTTCAGTAGTCAATACCAATACCGGTGAAATTCCACGATTCTCAATACCACGATAAAAATGAAAAAAAAAGAAGAAAAGCCATGTACTTATAAATTCACTACTTTAATAAAAACTCTTTGGAAGTGTCAAATATTTCAGATCACTGTTCAACATCATTTCGAAGAGAACATAAATAACAGTACTAGCTGCCAAGAGACTTTATATTCAAAAAAGAACAGCAGTAGCCTTTAGCCTCCCAGTTTATAAAAACAAACAATACTGTGCCTATAAATATACTCATAACAACAATATAAAAAGAAAAAGAACAGCAGTGGCTGAAAGTTTGTTTTAAGATAAAGATTGAATTCAAATATCATTAGCTCAGACACAGACGTCTCAGAGAACACCTCATGATGTCACCTGAGGCCATTGTTACATCACCTGCACCTGTCCTTTAGGTGTTTGCAAACTTGATTGCAAAGTATTTCCACACGCAAATTCTACTCCCTGCTTTATCAATAGGCCGAGGTCATGCATCGCCCCTCCACCCCCTCAGCCCCCACAGGTCACAGTTGTGAAGGCTCATAGGTGTAGTGTCATTTATCTGGAGTTAAGTGATTTTCAGAAGCTGCTCACTCTTAACTTCCATTTATTAACCCTGACCATCACAGTATGAATGGCATTGATCTTCTGGCCTTTATTTGAAAAAAGTAATACACTAAAAGAAATGAAACAGCTGTCTGTCATAAGGAAAGGCCTGGCCTTTGCACAGTTAGGCTGAACGGGGCCTGGCAACAGAAACATTGTAGAGTTTAGAGCATTCTGTTGACTGCATTTTCTGCAGGGCTCCAGGAGATCGACAGCGATGGTGAGGTGAAGGATCTTCACTTTGTGTGAACTCATAAACTCAGGGCTGGAGGGCAAACTGCGGTGAGTCTATTCATATGCAGCTCCCTCCACAGAAAGGTCTGTGCCAGCAGTGGAGATGGAAATAGCTCACTATCAGTACGAGTGAGTGTGTGGGAGTGTGTGTATGACAGTGTGTGTACGTGTGTCTTCTCAAACACAGGCGCGTGGGGATAAGGTCGTTGGCATTGAGGAGTTTTGTGTGTGTGTGTATTTGTGTGTATCCTTTCATTTTAGGCCTTTTTTTTTTGCATGTTGTGACTGATGGATGCGTGTGTGAACACTGTGCGTAAGCAAACGTTTATTTACAGTTTGCAAATCTGCAACATCAAAGCTTTTGAAGGCAGCAGCACAATTTCAACGTCTGTGGGAATAAATCTGGAGAATTTAGCCTTCCAACGGCGGCGGCCCAGTGTGCAGGTTACGAAGTGCTTTGTAAACAAAAAAACAAAACAAAAAAAAAGCAACAGCAATGTCATAAAACATCCAATAAAATCAGACGTGTGCATAAAAACAGCACCAACAAGTCGGACGAGAAAAAGCAAAGGGCCAACGTGCAAAAAAGTGTGGTATTTAATCAAGTGTGTTTGCATGTACAACTAAAAAACAGAGGGAGGGAGAGAGAGAGAGAGAGAGAGAGAGCTTCTCAGCATTCAGCAAAACACACACATGCCTGCAGCTTCACTTTTCAAAAGCCATGAGGTTGGTGCGTGAGGTTAGAAGATGGATTTCAGCTTTAAAGAGGTCACACACTCATGAAAGTAATAGTGGAAAAAAAACACACACGGAAAATGAAAAGGCAGATTCCCCCAATGGAAAGTAAAACAAGACGTTTATCAGGACAGCCATTTCTCCTCTCAGTCGTTGTGTGGGAGTTGAATTTGAGAACAGCTTTTAAATGGTTACATGATGTACATCATCTGCAGCGCTCTAGTTCAGAGCAAAACATGGGAAATGCAAAAATGACAACTCTTGAATAATGAACGGGTGCGTTTGTTTACATTTACCGTCGAACGTATCGTAACTTGAAATTCAAAAACAAACGAATCATGCTAACGGCTCCTGTAATGACTTTTGCCCAGTCTTCTTCGACATCTCGCAACTTTTTTTTTTTAAATAAGCCTAAAATTGAGTCATTTTAGGGGTGAGGAGGTGAGAGGTAGTCGGAGGTACGAACAGTTATACTTTTGTTATGGGGAACCACCCAGAATATCTAAAAAGGTTTCGAAATAGACATCTAGATTGACATCCAAGAGTTCTAATTGACTGGAAAATCCTGGTATTTAGCCTCTGAGTGGCGTATTGTTGCCTACTTTAGACATTGAATTCAGTCCTGAAGACATTTATTGGACAATGATCTCTGTCTGTCAAAGCTGACTATGTGGCCACCTTTGCTAATGAAAACAACGATTTAATAGACTAGGAATATTGCGGTCTTTCCTCCACCTTGGAAACTAAAGGGGAAACAAAATAGTGTTGCGTTGCCTGTCTGCCTTCACATATCTGCAGTAATATCTTCAGTTTATGGATGGATATGAAGTAGCAACTATTTATCCATCTTCTCCTCTCTGTGCTACGATCACTCCGCTCCTGTGGATCTGAGGCACAGTTCTGTGCCACTCGCAGATCTAGCTCCAGCAGTGCCAAAGCAGCACCAGAGCACCAACAACAACAAAAGAAAAAAAAGGTCTCCACTAACCTTCACCTCTTCCTGCATCTGTTTGTGTTTTCCCCCCTCTCCCGTCTGTGTCTCTAACACTGTCAACAACAGACACAAACTTTTCTTCTTCTTCTCAACATATTCTGTCGATTTCAACTTAAGTTGCACGACAGCCCAGTGAGGTTTCCATGTGTCTCTTGTTTTCTGCACTGCCCCACAATCCATCTCTGCCTCCCATCTGTGTCACTTTCTATCTATTACATTTTCACTTGATCTGTCTTTGTAGTTTAAGTATCTTTGACCACAGACAGGAATAGAAACTCATATAAAAGCATTTCCCAACAGCCCCAAAGTGCCTGTTTTTCCCCCCTCTTCCTGTCTGTCCTCGTCCTCTGTTGTTGGCACAGAATCAGAACGTCCTTGTCTGTACTCCTGTTTTCATGTGTAAATTTTCAAACACCTTTAAATGATTGTTTTCTGTTCAGTTGTCAAAGCATGAGGACAGTTTACCTAAATTCAAAATCAAAAGGCTTGTTTTGCGTTAAGGGTGGCTTCATTTTTGAGACAAAAAATACTTCAGACTTGAAGTATAATATAAACATATATTATAGTTGTATTACAAGGTACAAGTTTATGCTGTAGTACATACAAGTTTTTTACTTTTCTACATCATAGTCAACAGTTAACTTTGCAAGAGTGATATTGCATCAGCAAATGAGGCTGCCTTTGTGTTTTTGTACTAAATAGTCATAGTTTTTATACTAACCAAAACAAACAACAGCAATATGACAAATCTTGGTGCTTCTTAATGCATTTCCCTGTCTTTTGTGATTCCTCAGATGGAAAATAATTAACGAGAAAAAGAATAATGAAACCAACAAGGATCAATGGAAGCAAGGGAGGAAAGAAACAAACAATGTAAGGTAAGGTAACCTATGAATCCTTTAGATCCTCAGAACCCTTTGAAGCGTGTAATTAAATATACAGCAAGGCCAAAATATGAGGAACATATGCTTGGAATTAAAAATGCCTGAAAAAGGAAATGTGAAAAGAAAGTATTGTTAAGCTGTGAAACGACCTTATCGATACTTAAACACATCCACTTATAATGGCGGTGTGATCAGGGAGGACGAAAGTGACTTGTGCTGCTAAACAATAACCACAAAATAAGCAGAAAATACATTTTCGTATTGATAGATGGCACAGAAAGAGGTTGAACCTGAGTTGGACATATTGTCCTGTTTCATTTGTCTGGATGTGGTGAACGATCCAGTAACTATTCCCTGTGGGCACAGTTACTGTATGAAGTGTATCATAGCCCACTGGGATTGTGAGGATGGGAAGACCCACTACAGTTGTCCTCAGTGTGAAAAGACTTTCAGTCAGAGGCCTATACCTGTGAAAAGCAACATGTTGGCCGATTTAGTGAAGGAGCTGAAGAGGACTCGGCCTAAAGCTGCTGCTGCCGCTGAAGTAGCGGCTTGTGATGTCTGCGATCAAAGGAAACACGTGGTTACCAGGTCCTGTTTGCTTTGCTTGGCCTCTCACTGTGACAAACACTACCAAACTGTGTGTGAATCATGTTCTGACAGGAAAGTATACCTCCAGAGCAATCTTCAGGACTCTCTACATGATGATGTGAGGAGGTTCTGTCCCTCTGGCAAGTTATGCACCTGTCATCCCAGTCCTTCAGTGCAATATAAAAACCACACAGTCTCAGCTTTAGCTGAAACGAAGAGTGGACAGGAGATCCAGCAGACAAGACAAGAAGACAAGGAGATAAACATGACTGTGTTAGAGCCAAAAACGGATAAACCTGTGGAGCACAGTCAGACCAGTGTTACTGAGCAGGTCCCTGAGATGCCTTATCCACACCACGCAGGGATTTCACAGCAGAGACCTGAGCAGGAGATCCCTTCCTTCCCTTCAGTGTCCGTGACTGTTTCATCAGCACAGTCATCCAGCCTCAACATATTCCAGGACATTACAGGAGTCGTGTATCAGAAGAAAACCGTAGTACAAGACATGGAGTCCGCTGTGCCACAACCAGTACCTCAGACCAGAGCTGAGTTTTTGAAGTACTCACAGGTAATGGCCCTGGATCCAAACACAGCACACACACGTCTGTTTTTATCCAATGGGAACAGAAAAGTAACAGTAATGACTGAGGATCAGACCTGTTCCCATCATCCAGAGAGGTTCACTAACTGGTGTCAGGTCCTGAGCACAGAGAGTCTGATTGGCCGCTGCTACTGGGAGGTGGAGTGGAGAGGTAGGAAGGTTGGCGTAGCAGTTTCCTCCAAAGGGATCCAGAGAGTAGGAGGCTCAGCTGAGTGTGGGTTTGGATTCAATGAAAACTCCTGGGCGCTGGACAGTGGCCCAAACAGTTGTACGTTCTATTACAACAACGTCAGCACCAAACTCTTCAGGAGCGTACCCTCCAGAGTGGGAGTGTTCCTGGATCACAGTGCTGGTGTTCTGGCCTTCTACGGTATCACTGACACCATGGCTCTTCTTCACAGAGTTCAGACCACCTTCTGTGGGGTGCTTCATGCTGGAGTTCGGTTCATCTATCATTCTCCAGGATCCACAGCTGAGTTTTGTAAACTTTGAGTTAAAAGTAGAAACAGGGACATTTTGGTTCTTTTTTTCCATCTCGTTTTTCAATGCATATGGGGAGTGCAAGGATATTAAACCTTTGGGTGAGAAAATATTATCGGTGAAGCTGCAATAACAAAAGGCTGGTCCGAGTCGCAGTCAGTCAGCAGGAGTTCAAATAAACCAGAGACAACCTCTATCTCCAGCTCAGACCTCAGAGCAGCACCATCTCATGATCAGTTTTTTATGTCCAGTTTTTTCATGGCACTGACTGAAATGCTTCAGTAGTCCTGGATATTTAAATATGCTGATCCTGCCGCCGGTGATTGGCTGTAATGTTACCCGTGATTGTGGCCTGCAGGAAAAATACAAATGTGTTTGCCAGTGACGTTCTGGGGTTACATCCTGACCGTGCACGGAATCAGTTTAAGAGCAGAAAGTTGCTTCGTGTTTGACTGCAAAAAGAGCGTACCGCGGCCATCCTCCTCTTAGCATTCAAGTCTGCCTGCGGACGGTACGGAGCCTGAGTGGCTTGTTTAAAAATCTCTACCACTTGACTCCACTTCACCTGAGAGTACCAAGGACAGCGCTGTGTGTGGGGGATTTGAACAGGTAAGTTTACGTTCAGCTACTGTAACTTGCGTTTTGATTAAAGTGGGATACATCAGATATAAGTAGTGTAGCTTTATGTTATGGCTATGTGGCTGGCTAAATTAAAAGCTATCTAAAGAGTGAAAGTAACAGATAAAGCTCAGCTCATCAATTGGGTCAGCTGGTTAAACGGCTCATCTAACGTTCACTATTATGTTGATCTGCTCCTCACAGGAGCCGCTGACACCGATGTAAGGAGGACAAGGCCAGCCAGTGTGTATCCGTTCGTTAAAGGTTTGCTGCCTTTTTCTACAGTGGAGTCTCCATCGTGGAGGTAGGTGAGCTGTAAAGGATATTGTTGAGCAGTTAAGCCTTTATCTCTCAGCCTATGTAATGGTTTTTGAGCAATGGTTGAGCAACACAACCATGCTAATGTTGATGTTCTGTGGTCTAATGTCAATCAATGTGATGATAAGAGAGACAGGGAATCTAAAGAGAGAATTCAGATGTTAGTGCAGTGCATTGCTTGGTAACCACACCAAAGCATGCATGGGAGTATGTAACTATTTATGTAAAGGGTTCGTAAACGTATGTGGGGACGTAACTATTTATGTAAAGGGTTCGTAAATGAGTCTTTAGGTTCACAGAGATTCAAGGACACTGACGCTGCTGGACTGCTCTCTCTCACCCCTGGTCCAGCACTTTTTCAAATTCATAAAGTCATAACACACAGAAAGGTTTCATTCTAACTTTTTAAAATAGTAGATCAAGTGGGTCATGTCTGAAGATTTGATTGCTCAGATTCAGCCGGTGACTTGTAGTTCACTCACTGGCCTGTCTCTCCATATAACAGCAGAGATTGTGCCCTTCTAAGTTAAACAGTGTCAAATGAGTTTTTCTTTCATCACTCCTATGTTTTATTATGAGGCTATTAATTACAGATAGTTCTCGGGCAGACAGTACAATTAAGACAATTTATTAGAAGCACTTAACTGTCAGCATCAAGCTACACTGGACGGTCTTGTGCGGCTAATGAGCCCCTTGTGTGTTTGCTCTTTAAATTTGAAATAAAAGTAATAAAAGAGAGCGGCGATCGCTGCCTGTGTGTTTCGGGTGTAGCTAGCTTTGTTGGGACTATCATCAGGGTCAAAAATACTGTTGTTGTGCAGACTCTTTTGCAGGACAATTTGCAGGCTCCGACTGAGGGAAGGGGTATTTGGAGGTTAAGTGTTTAGTTTGGAGTTAGGATTAGGATTATTGTCAAATAAGACATAGGGTATATTGCCTATAGAAATAGAAAATGTGAGAGCAAAGGACTATGGGAATGTAGCGTTTATGAGAAGAAGGGCTCACAAAAAACAATACTGTACGTGTGTGTGTGTGTGTGTGTTCATATTCATTAGTACAGCTGACTTAAGGCTTTCATAGCTTTCAATTATCTCACCGAACATCTCACTCCTCACTGAGCCCTTGTTGTTATTCATTCTGAGCCACTTCATTTATTAAAGGGTAACCAACATTATGAGACAGTAATAATGAGATCTTAATTGATCACTTTTACTTAATGCCATATTGTGTGTTAAATATTGACATGAAACTGTTAACCTTTGGGGTTATATTTTCTCAGGCCCATAATTTCATTTCAACAATAAATTGCTACAGGGAAGAAATTACGTGTTGAAAATTTTACTGTTTAGTTTTAATTATGTGATGGAATTAACCGCCTCCGGAGCGGTTTGTTGGGTTGGATGTCGAGAAAACATGTAATGTCAGAGCCTGTGTAGGAGTAGAAGCAAAGGGGGCAATGTGTATATGTATATATATATGTGTATATGTATATGTATATATGTATATATGTATATATGTGTATATATGTATATATGTGTATATATGTATATATATATGTGTATATGTATATGTATATATGTGTATATATGTATATATATATTTCAGTTGAGATATACAAATATATGATATGATTTCTGGTCATGATGATCTTTAAATTAAATGAGAAGCAGAAGCAGCTTTTTTTCTCACTATACCATAATACATGCAGTGCTCACTTGAACAGTATAATGGAGAAAGGTATCGAACTCCGGCTTGAACATTTTTATACGTAATATCTTCCTGACTGCAGTATCTTCTAAATGCAGAAAAAAACACTTTTTCCAGTAAATCACCTAAAAAAGTTAATTCATGTGTTAACATTCTCTAACTTGGTGGAAAAGACACCGTTTAATACTTGTGGTTTTAGTAAATAGCATCGTACACAGGGTTAATTAAACTCAATCAGGTACGCTGACACGATCAGCAGAAGATCATGTCCTGGATTTACAAACAGGACTTTCTGTCTGCGCTCCAATTAAACACATAATAAATGAGGAGCGGCTCTGCTGACAGTGTATTACAGCAACCCCCCCTGAACCTGTTTGTCAAACCACAGTTCAGCAGTGAAATACAGGACAAGTCACAGGCTTTTACAAGCCTCAGTAAAGTCACGGCTCATAAATCATGGTGTCGCGCTGCAGCTGTTTGTGCTGTGTGCTGTGATAATGACTCTCTGAATTCTGACAGCAGAGGGAAAAAAACAGAAGAAAATATTATTTGTCGCCTTTTTACCATGGTGTGAGTTGTGTTCCTACAGTCAGTGCGTTTGGCCGAAGAGGCGATCAGATGTTTTGCCACTGGGCATCTGTCAGGGCTCGGAGTCAGCAACCTGACGGATACAGAAACGCAACACACACACTTGTGTTCCACCCCTGAGTCATTAGCATCAGTTTGTGATGACAGCACCTGTCACATGACAGGCGCAGTCTGTTTGACTGCTCATCTCTAGAGACTGTGACTGTGTAGGATCACTGACTGACGGACAGAGGAAATAAAGAAATGAAGAGAGACTGGAGGGTGGACTAATGGACAGACAAATGGGTAGACTGGTGAAAAGTGACTGGTGGACAGCCTGAAGGACAGACTACTAATGTAAAATTTAAGTAATGCATACATATATTTATATGTATGTGCTATATAAAAACTGAAAACGTCACTATAAGATCTGTCAGGAGAACAGTGTTTGGTTACCATGGAGATGAGTGGAGACCATTTTGTTGTTAAGAATTAGAAAAAGGCTATGGATATTGTGGTGTGTCATTGAAAAGAGTGACGACTGACAGAGGATATATGAGACTTTTAATGTTTCCTGTGATCCTGGGCCGTTTTTTATTTGTTTTATTAATTCATTTAGAATCACACGTTTTGATGTGTCTTTTAGCCCTATTCTTGTAGCATAGACTGGGAAACAAGCCATCTGTTCTGTCTGCAGTTTAACGTTGTTGAAAATAACTTCTATTTTTTTCTTTAAATACATTAAAAATACTAAATTGTTTCCACATCCTCAAACTTTTTTTTTTTGCACTGTTCCAAATGTTAAATTAAGATCTGCAGGAAGTTAGAACATTGCCAGTGTGGTTCCTTCCTAACTAAACCATAAGTCACAAACGTGACATTTGACCTGTGCCATAAATTAAAGATGAA
>NC_024315.1:14236148-14253547 GCF_000523025.1 Cynoglossus semilaevis
GTTTACTTGACAAATGTGGCTTATAATTCTTATTGGGGTCAGTTGCTTCGTTCTGGGTGTTTAGTGTTTAAAAAAAAAGTTACCTGAGGGAGGTTGAGATTTTAGGGTCACCTGAGCACTGAAAAAAAAAAAAAACTCATTGCTGATGATCCAAATATTCACCTCCCACCAATCTCACCAGCTCAACACTCATGATGAGTCTGTAGTTAATTGCTGTGATCTAATTATAGTGAGACAGCTGTGAACACAAAAGTCCTGATAAAACTGGACTGACTTTTCATCAGGTTTTTTAATTCGTATTTTTGTGTTTTTATGTGAACAGCGTAAAAAAACCCTTTGATGTTGTTTTTATATTTTCATGTCCATTTTATTCAAATGGTCTACTTCCTCGAAGTCGCACTTTAGCTTTTTGTTTGAATTATTGCTTTTTATGACTGTGTCTGTGTGTACCTGTGTGAAATTGTGTTTTGTTTTTGTTTTTTTGGTAAATACTGTTGTCGGGACCATTTATCCTTAGTGGGGAGAGAATTTGGTTTATTTAAGAGTTAGGATTAAGATTAGGATTAGGATGAGGCGTATAGATTTGCAACCACTAAGCTCAAGGTTAAGGAATGAAAAACAGAAATCACAGACGTCATGAACTGGCATCATTTGATATGATCCAAATGGAGATTTTGGTTCTGTTAACCGCCTGTATATTTACGTGTGTTCACTATATGTCAAGGCTAACAGACAGGCACAGTCAGTCACTGTATGGAGTATGTGTCACCCCTCATTACTGCTGTGCTGCTACAGAGGGCTTGTAAATAGGAGTGAACAAACTGCTGCTGCTGCTCGTGCACACACACACACACACACACACACACACAGTCACAGCCACTTGAACACTGTCAGACGTAATAACCCGTGGTCTCATTACCATAACTTTCAATGATGTCTTGTCACACTTCTGCACAAACACCATATTGTCTGTGTTTTTGCACCAGAGCCGCTGATGAGCTGAGATTGTTCATTTGTTCACAGTGTAGCGGCGCTGATCACCGGACGGTTCTGTCACAGACGATCTCACGTATTAACTAATGAAAGACACAGAAAGTCAGGCTAAACACAGGGATATTCAAATTGTTCAGGTAATTTCTGGTTAAATACTTCATTGTAATATATCTGACAGAGTCAGACGACCATTAGAAGGCAAATTACACTGGAGCTAACGTGTTTAATGTCATTAGAGGTGGTGGAGATGGTGTTGTTCTGTTACTGCTGCTGTTGCTGCTTCATTCTCACCCGGTGCTGCCTTGTTATCGTGGTGACATTTTAAATGACTTAGAAATTTGTTATTTTCAAAAGACGTTTTTACCCTTCTTGAAATTTTGGGTTGGGTGGTGGATTGGTCCCGCTCTGACAGGGTCTTTATGTTGGGCTGTAGACATGTGGCATTAGGCCCTAGTACAGTGGTTCTTAAATGGTGGAGGTACTGAACCTCACCAGTTTCATATGCGCATTCACTGAATCCTTGGTGATGGCCAAGTGGGGGGCGTGTCATCACGAATCATATGAGTTGGGTGTGTGTCTTGTTCCACCGAACCCCTGAGACTGACTCACCGAACTCCTGGGGTTCCATCGAACCCAGGTTTAGAACCACTGCCGTAGTAGCTGTCTGCAGAACGTTGCTTCATTTATTGATCAAGTCATCAACTTGGTTACATTATCAACTGTTAGAATTTTTTATTATTCTTGACGGTGTATCAATAATCAACAGTTGTTGTGATAAAACATTATGGGCCGATGCTTATTTTTATTGGATACGACTAAAGGATGCACTAATTGCATTTTTTGGACTGATTCTGATTTTGTGGCTGTTGTGACTTGCCAATACCGATTTTTGCAGATTCCGATTTTTTTCAGTTCATACACAAATATCTGCAGCCAGGATATTTTATTCTCGTCACAAGTAATTATGAAACAATCTCCCGATCGCAGATCCCGCACAATTAAGGAAATCGGCGGCTATCGATCGGCCATGCACCCCTAGATGAAACTATTAGTTTAAAGATTTGTTTCATGATGTAACAAAAGCTACCTCTTGACTCTCAGAACCAGTAGTAATTCACTTTATTTCTAGTCACTTTGGTCCATTGGTATGTATAGCTGTCACGTTAACACAAAGCCTCGTATCGATCTGCGTCAGTTTCCCTCGACTCTGACTGTCTTTCTTGCGGCATACGTGTTGTGCGCACACACGTGACCACTCTTCTATTTGATAACAACTAACCACAGTTAACGAGGAGTTTTAGCAGAGCAGCCGTGGGCTTTTAAACCATCACTCTGTCATTCATCAGGTAAACGCAGTACCTCAGATCGTTTGACACACCTTGTTAAATGCCCTTAGGTGGTAACTGTATGCTCACAAGGCTAAATAATTTGGGAGCAATCTATCGTCTAACATTTGAACAAACGTACAGCGTGCGGGAGGTCCTTCCTCAGCCTCTACATGACTGAATCCATGTCTCTTAAGGGGTTGTCGTAGCCTCGCCTTCGCATTTCCTGAAGGTCGCGGATTTGTCGTAGAACATGCATCCTTTGCTGGTGTGCCGATTGCAAAGTCATCATAATGTCCCGAATGTCCTCTTCGTTCCTTCCCAATTGTGCAAAGTTGTCCAGAATAGCAATGTGCCGATTGGTCAACTGATTAGCCGGCGGCAAATCTCCTCGGGGTAAAATGTACCAACATGGCCCTTTGACCCACACAGAGAAAAGTAACTGTTACTATCACCGAGTACATTTGTGAAGATTTTGTGTATTTTATATGAAATACTTACGATTTCTACCATTGTGAGGTCCGTCTCCCTTTTGATCCATTTTAGAGAACCTTCTGATGGCTGGTACAGAGGAGCCAGTCAGTGAGTGGCTGTGGTCAACAGCACCTGGCGGATTTGGTCGGCTGTCTTTGTATTTTAGGCCAGTTGACTTCCATTATGGTGCACTGCTGCCTTCTGCTGGAGCTTATCACTCACTACGTGTCTATTTTTTTTATCCCTGCTGCGAATAATTCGCCTACCGGTTAGCAGAGCGAGCTGTAATTCAAATACCAAGTCTGGTCCTTTGATGTTTGTGACATCATAAGTCACGTGATGTCACACGCAGTCATTAATCAATTTGAAGCATTTGAGAAAAAATAGAAAAGAAATCTTTTCTTTTTGAAGAAAATCAACAGTTTTAATAAACATATTTGGACAGCACAGGACAAAGACCTTGTAGTAAAAAAATAAATTCATGTTCATTTCATTTCTACATTCAGCTACATCAATTATGTGGTTCTTTTACTTACACTTGTTACATTTTCAAACCAAAGAACAAAATGGTATTTAAAAACATTTAGTTTGTTGAAACATTATTGAAACAAATCTGACTCTGAATATTCTCTGTACAAAAATGTATTTTAACATAATTTCTTTATGTATGACACAAAATAAATAATTAAAATAAAACCGAACATACTTTATTGATTCTCCATAGTCATTATATTTTTGCATACATATTTCAGGGGTCAATGTGTACTGAATAAAAAAATAAATATATTTTATCATATATTAAATAAATATTAAATAAATAATATAATTTATAAATACAAATATAAATAATAAAAGTTATATAAAATGTATGATGATGACAATAAATAATAATACTGTACATATCTACAATAATGTCTACAATAATTATCTACAATAAAGTTTAAATATATAAAAAATATCAGGAAAAAATGTCAAAGTTCTTACGATTTTTCACACTTCTTTTCTTTTGTTTAGTGTATGTTTACGTTCACTCGTTACCTATAAACCAGGGTTGTACGATAAACAAACTAGTTCATCAAAATATGAAAAATACATTAAAAATAATACAAAATGTTCAATATCGGTAGCTATGAATATTATCTGTGTATTATTTTTTAATCTAGGAATACAATATATATTTTTATATTAAGCCATTAAATATTAAGCTTGATGGTTTTTAATTATTACTTCATTTTAACTTGGTCTTGTTAAAATGACTTTAGATTCCCTTCACACATTCGACTCACTCCTGCTCGGGCCCTTTGATTAATATCTGGACAAATTAATTACATTCCACCACTTCTATCTAATCTTTCAGATGATTTCACAGACTCCATGTGTAGTTGAGAAAAACATTTCTGCCACTAACATTTTCCAACCCACTGGTTTGTATTTTTACACGTTCAGTTGTGCAGATAATTACTTTTAAGCCTTGAGTTCACTTTAGAGTGCGCTAATTCTCTCTCTTGGTTCTTTTTTCTTAGCCTCTTGGTGGATAACAAACTAGAGATGTTCTGCAGAGTAAACTCTGATCCGTCAGGATCAGTTCATAATCTAAATGTGTATCACCGACCGTCGCAGGAAGTCGCGGAGCGTTTGTAGTGGAGGTGAAATGGGAAGTCTCTGCTGATGTCTCTGCACACTGCTCAAGATTTCCCGAAGGTCTTCTTCATTTGTTCCCAGTTGTGCGTAGTTATCCATGATAGCGATGTGCCAGTTAGTCAGCTGTCCGTTGTCTCCACTGGGTAACATGTACCAACACGGGCCTGTAGGTGTCAGAAATGTCCCAAAATGAAAACATCTAAGGTTGTGCAGCCACATGGGTAGAGGTTTTTGAAGCTAGTACTCACGGTTCCTCCCGTTGTGTGGTCCGTCTCCCCTGCCATTCATTTTGGATCAGCAACCCTATGTTTCCGCACCAGCTGCAGGTGTAGTAAGAATGTAAAAAAACTGTCTTTCTTTTTTTTTATTCTTTATTTTTCTATGTCACTTTGCAAATGTCTTTCCTTTATTTAATTCTTTATTTTTCTATGTCACTTTGCAGCAGTACTTTTTTTTTCACCTGACTTTTCTATTGGTGGGTGGGTTGTTTAGTTTGTCGCTGCAGTTTGACAGCAGCATCGGTAATTAGTGCACCAATTATTTATTTTCTTCTCTCTATTGCTAATGTAGATTAGCTCATGTTTTAACTCTTGCAACCAACAAACAAAATCCTTTGATCTGTTGTCATGATGTAACACCCAAATTTCATACGTCACCATACGGTCCATTCAAATGCTGGACATTCCAGGTGAAATTCCTCCACTTTTGTATTTGAAGGCTGTTCTCTTTTCATTTTTGTTAATTTAAAATTGATTATCTTATACCATATTTAAAATAGATTACCACGTATCAGATCATTGATGCTTTGAATGTTTTATTCTACTAAATTAGAGACAACATTTTTCAATACATTATCTGCACAGTTCTCGGCGACTTTATAAAACTCCTGCAATTCAACTTATCTCATTCCATATTTTTGTTATTTAAAAAAGTAGATTTAATTCTGTTCCATACTGTTCAAGTCTGCAGTGAAAGAAAAATCACCTGTCGCTCCCTTTCATTGATTTAGTCAGTATTCCAAGCCTTTGTCCTTTGATCTCTTTTGATGTCATGAATTCAGATGTAATTCCATAGACCTGGTGGGAAATCCAGATACTGAGGTCATATTTATTAATTATTCCTGATAGTAGCTGAGAAACCACACCTAAACTAGTCAATATATACATATATAAATAGTTATAAAACATTATGAGTGAGCTGCACCAAGCTGCTGCCGCAGGAGATTACGAAAAAGTTGAGGAGCTTCTGAAGCAAATGACCTGCAGTCCCAACGAGAAGGACGACGAATGGAGCAACAAGACGCCACTCCACTGGGCCGCAGCAATCGGATACACCAAAATGGTCAAGCTCCTCATTGACAATGGGGCGCGGCCATGTCTGAGGACCACACACGGATGGACTGCTGCTCACTACGCTGCCGAGGCCGGTCACCTGGAGGTGCTGCAGCTGCTGCACTCCCTCCACGCTCCGATGGACAAGAAGGATAGCTCTGGAGACAGACCCTTGCGTCTCGCCGAAATCTACGGACACCAGCGGTGCATCCAGTTCCTTAAAAAGGCGGTCATTCAGGGCCAGGAATACCGCCTTGGAGCAGCCAAAAAGGGAGTCTTTTTAGATGACATCGATTACGACTGGGACGGGTCGGACAGCGAGGATGAGAGAGACTGGGACAAAGACGCAGAGACGGCTGTAAATCCAAACTCGAACAAGGACACGGACGCTGCAGACGACACGACCACAGACACACAGGCAGTAAACGAGGACAAAGACGTAGCTACAGAAACGGGCACGACGTCAAACACAGATGCAAACACAGCTGCGGAAAACAACTGTGACTAAAAACATCTAAAATCACAGAACCGAAAGAAAATAATGCAAATCTTATTTATCTGTGGTGTGAGGTGAAAAAGAATGAGATCATCAGCGTAATGTCGTGTTCAACCAAATTTTGGAGTTGGAGAGTGCAGGGGATTACAACTGATAACTCGTGGAAATATTTGTTTGGGTAAAAGCGTTGAGATAAAATAAGTCTATTATACACCAAAAGTAAAGAAAAGGTGTATTATCAGATGAAAAGGAAAGGGATTGGTTAGGAAAAACTGGCTTTAAGGTGATGTCGTGAAGGTGTGAGGCATGTCTCTAAAGGCGCAAAAAGGGGGAAAAGAATGACACAATGTATTCGTACATTGAGAAAGGAGAAGGACTCTACTATGACTGCATGATTGACAGTTTGTCTTTTCATGGACAGATGTTGGACAAAAATCTAGACCTGCTGCGAAGATTCGATCATTTGAAGAAGATTCTAGTTTGGTTTCAAATGTGACTTTTGCTCTGATTTGAAAATGCTTCACTTTTGAGGGTTCAATTCAAATCTGATCAAAAAACACTGGACAGAGATATAATGATAAAAGTGTTGGACACGACGCGAAGACCAGTCTGAACTGGTTTCAGTCATTAACACTGATCAGACACGCCGGAATGACTACAATCGCCTGACAACCTTTTGACCCCGGTTATACTGTAGGCTTTAATAAATAAACAGTCAGACGTTTCATTATTACATCAATTATTCAGTGTCATAAAACATGAATCCTACAGGGTTAAGTGTGTTTAGTGTCTCTGCTTCAGCGACGTAACGATTACCCAACATGACAGGATAATAAGTAATCAGAGTACATGTGTTTACCAGTTCAAGGTTTGTCACCCTTTGAAGAAAGACACATGTGACTTACCTTTTTTGATTTGATCACCAGAAGCCATTGAGTGGATTTAATGAAACAGCATTCATGTCTCATGAGACGTCTGATTTCTTTTCTCGGCACAAACACTGACCATCATCGTAGCATCTCTCAGGAGTGCTTTTATGGCTCTTGTTTAGTCAGTGCAAAGACGAAGAACAACAAAAACTGTCTCTTTTTTCGTGAATTTGGTTAAGCAGCAGCTGGCAGTCAGCTGTAATTACACCTAAGCCTGTGCATTATTTATGCCACCTTTTAAAATCCATTAAAAGTCATTTGGTCTGCTCTGAAGGCTGTCATTATCGATCGACTTTACTGTAATTGCTGCTTTAAGCTCTCAAAGATTTTCTGCCTGGTGATTAAAGATGCGGCCCCGGCTGCAGGAGAGAGTGCAGGACACGTGTGCGATGTAAAACTTCAGCAGTAATTCACCTGCTGGTCAGCCACCGCCGCTGTGCAGGCCTGGACGTGACTCGTGATTGCACCGACTGCTGCAGGTTTACTACTACAGTACCTCAGATATACAGTACTCTGGTGCCTCTGCTCCAGGCCTGATTTACACTCCAATAAGGCCCTGCTATGATTTTATGGTCTGAATTATTTGATTCAAACGCCGTTGATCATCTGTGCAGTAAAAATATATCAGAACTCTGACATGTTGTGAAGTGAAACAGAGCAGCATTTCCTGAATATGACGAGGCAGAGAAGGGAGTTCTGAAAGCTTTGGAAATCCTGTGGGATATTCCGGAATAATCATCAATCTTTACGAAGCATTTGAACCACACTGGTCTCACTTGAGTCCGATTTTGTAGAGGAAGTAAGGTATTGCTAGGCTGTATGGATATATTTCTAAAACAAGTTAATACACAGGACATGGTACATGGACCAAGTTCAAACCTATTTCTCTTCGCCCTCTCTCTCTGTACCTACACACACAGCCTTTCAACCTCCGCCACTCTCACTGTCACGCACACGCTCTCCCCCTCTGCCCCAACTCACTGCACTACATTGTGCGCTAAGTGCGTTAGCATTGGAGTGAGAGAGGGCGAGAAAAATAGGGAGAGAGAGTAGTCGTTAACACATCACGAGCACGGTTTGACGGAGTGGCTGTCCCCGTCTTCTGAGCTGAACATTTACCATCATGAGCCATTGGAAATGTTTCTGGAGTGGGTGGTGTGGCTGGTTCAGTGATGTAAAGCTAAATGGGCTCTTAATTGCCTAAGTGTGGTATTTAACTGAAGAATGATGGAGCCCAAGTTAATTGCCGAGGCATTTGAGGACAGCTGTAGGTGGGGGGTGGGGGGAGGGATATGAGGACATCAGTGCTCTGAGCAGAGTAGATGATCACTGGCGTCTGAGAAACAGCCAAATGTTACAAAAATAACATTTTGTTCAAGAGCAGTGAAGACATGGTGTGTTAGCCTTAGCTAGCTGTTTTTAGCTCATATGCTGATGATGTCAGGAGCTTGTGGAAACCTCAGGTTGTGGGAGCCTGGCTGCACTGATTGGTCAATTCATCAAACATGATTATATAATTGACTGCTAGAAATTAACGTATTAACAACCTAAGGATACTCGATTAGCACCTGATATATTTGTGACTTTAAATTTAATTTTTTTAGGAAAATCTGCTGCACGACAACCAGCATTATTCCTTTAATAAATTGATTGTGGCTTTAAAAGGTAGATTGGCCTGTAAAAGTCACACTTCACGGTCTTTAGTGGTTTTCTGAATGACTGCTGTATTACAACTTCTCGACTTAATTTAACAGCATCCATTAAAAGGGAAACTGCGAGATGTTTTAATGGTTTGTGTAACGTGGAGAAGCCACTCTCACTGTGAAATTTATGCCACGGTAACACTGTAATAGCTCCTTATAACTCAGCTTTGTGAAGGGTTTCCATATAAATTTTCCTTTCTCCAGACAATCACTGAGGATACAACAGCGCACAACACTGTGGATGTGGAAATTATAACTCTTCAAGAACCGATGATGGATATTTAATTCAAACAAATTCAAGGCCCAGGTCTGACCAATTTGTACGACTCCACTGATATGATCTTTACTATGAGGAAACTACAGACTGCATGTCACAGAGCTCCGCAGTTGTTAAGTATTTGACTGAAGCAGCTTACAAGGAGACGTTTGTTCCCTTTCCTGTCCTGTAGGTGGTGCTAAGTGCACATTTGTTTTATTATTCACATACTGTTGGTGCATTACAAGATAAGGTTTAGTTACTGATTGTCCACACATAATAGGAAATCTTTAAAACCACAGCGTTTATCCACGTCATCAGCCTGCTTGCGCCTAGCATGTTAGCGTTGTTAGCAGTGACATAGTTGTTAGTTATGCTAGTACAGTGCAACTTCGGTTGGAAGCAATAAAACAAGGAAGCAATAAAAGAAGCTAAGGTTGCCAAAGGAGCGACTGTGTTCACCAGGCAAAGATCTCATTGATTCCTATGGGGAAAATGTTTAGAAAAGTTTTAGAACATTTTGGTTCATGAACGGCCTTCAGGAACAAATTAAGTTCGGAGACTGAATATCCACTGTATGTTGTGTTTCGGGAATACAGTGGACAGGTGTGTTAGCACGTAGGTTGTAAAAAGTAAAATTAACAGTATATTAGTTGTGTGCTCGCATGTCCCATTTTAACAACTAGCATGTAGGAGAGAGGTAGGACTTTAGTATTGTCCTTTGTAGCTTTGTGTTAGCACTTTGCATCGTCTAAGATTTTTGTTTTTTTTTGATTGGGTCTTGACAAAAGCTTTTTTAGGATATTTTTAAAACAAAAGTTGCATTAGTTAATTTGTGCCATTTTCTTTACTTCACGTAATTTTCATAAGAAAAGATGAAAAGATCAAACTAACAGGTTCCATTTTGGTCCTTTTCATTAAAGAAATGCATTAGTTCCATCAGAAATGCCTTGAGCACTTCCTGAAAATTGTAAGAGCGAGTGAAGGATTATATGCTTGTGTTGGAAATGAGTCAGTTCGGTAATAAAGGCAAAGAATAGTTGGGTCATTTTAGTTGCATTACATTGAAATTTTACTTTCAGGACCTTTTTTTCTCATTAAAATAGAACATGCAAATCAAAGGGGTGAGATCAGTCAATGGGAGAAAGGTGTGGCCTTGGGCTGCTGTGTGAAAAGAAGGTAGTGTTCTTCAGAGACACCCAGTCTGAAATCTGTGCCTTTGTGAAAGACTGTGATCTCATTAGATGTCGAAAAACTTTTTAGACCGAGCAACAATGATTTTTTTTAACTTAAACTTCTTTATCTTCAGAGAGAAATGAACCCCACTTCAGTTCACAAATACATATTATAGAGATGCAACACAAAAGCCACATTTAATGTGTTTTAAGTAACATAATTCACCTGTCTCTGTATTCTTTTGACGATATTCATGTCAGCATATGTCGTCTCTCTCGAAATACAGGACCATTTTATTAGTCTTCACATGTTGAATATACTTCAGTAGCTGAAACTGCTGTGGAGTTTGAATTGTTTGTCATGGAAACGGGCATTAGTTAGAAAACATCGTCCTAATCCAATTTATCCTAGAATACAACTTTTATCTCACCACAGACGAAAATTAATTCTGCACCAACACAAAAATGTGAGGAAGTGTCCAGCAAACACCTGAATAGGGTCCAGACCAGGCCAGAGTGGGGGCTTTTCCACAGGGGGATCCACACAGCAGACTCCCATTGTATGAGCAGATGGCTTGACCATGCATGGTGATCCAATCTGCTGCTACGATCCAAGGTCGGCCAACTTCCTCCAGCCAGCAGGTGGCCTCTGTCATCGCTGGCTCTGTGTCCAATTCCATCCTAGTCAAATACCACATTTCATCTTCTTTTAGTTCCGCCATTGTTTAATGGACACTTCACTAACTGGGTGTGTGTTGGCGTCCTGGGTCAGTTCAGGCCAGGTCAGGTCAGGTCAGGTCAGGTGGTATTGGGTCTCAGAGGGTTTAAAGAAGCACAGTCGTGCTGCAGCATCTATAATTCCTGTTAATATAATGGCAGGTTAATTACGACTGTGCTTATTGTAGTTGGTGCAGTAATAAGTCAGTGTGACTCAGACAGGCATTAAAAAAATAGTTGTTTGCCTTCGCCTTGATTTTCTTCCTGTTTACAGCGCTCTGCTCCCACAGGAACGCGTCTAACCTCTAATCACATTTGCTGCGTTTTCTCCGTCTCTGGGCTGCTGTTGTGTTTTATGTCAGGTGCTGCATATTTACACTTCTGCCTTCAACGAAAATAATTCATAAGCTTTCAGATGATGCAAAAACATTTTCATTAGTCCCTGCTGTTCAACTATTAATTAGTTTCCCATTCAGGACAACCTCACTGTATTTGTCATTTGTATTATTAATTAGTGTTTTTATTCCCCCTCCGGACTCTGTGTGTTTCATAAACACACTTGTTAGTTGAAGGTCAGCCACACAGTGGACGAGTGGTTAGTACTCATGCCTTAGAGTAGAATGGGCATGTGTTGCCAGTTCATGTGTAACTCCAAGGTCTGCGGCCCCACCCACGGTCCAAAAACAATCAGATTGGAGAGTAGGTTGATGGTTCAATCTAAATTGATCCTCGGTGTGAATGTGAGTGTGAATGAGACTGTGAATGAGGTTGTCCCTGCTGTTATGTGATGATTACAGTGCCCCCTAGTGACAAGACCTCATTGTTGTTTTTTTTAAGCTTCTGCAAATCCGTACATCATCTTCCCAGTGTTACTTTGTGGCTCTCACTTTTTCTTTAGACTAATTTGCCGATTTGTCTCTTGACTAGTTTAGGTTGAACCAGACAAATAAGACTTTTAATGAATGAGCAAATATAGACAAAGGTCTGTGTTTAATTTTAGATTGTAAATTGTTGTTCTTTGTCGGAGATTAGGTTGGTACAAGCTGTTTATTTTTGTACAAAAACATGCTGTACAGAGACAAGTACACATCATGTACACATATATAATTATATTATATATTCAAATTTATGTGACAGTCATTGTTTGATTCTATTTGAATCAGTTTGTCTTTATTTAGATATTCTGATTGAAAAAAACAGTAACAGTGTTTTTAATTTTACCCATTTTATTTTACCTCAACTCTTTCTGCTCTCTGAAATATAACTGCAGTGTCATAGAACTGATAAAAGGAAAAGAAAAACAAAAACACCTCAGCCGGCCTCCCATCACGACACAGTTTTAAAAACATTAATTGTGTTTCGCCTTGAGTTTTATTTGCATGACTGAATCAGCCTGGATACGTTTTTACTAAATCATTTTCCTTGGCTTTCATTATGTTTTATCCGTTTCTTTATTCCATGTTGGTGAACTTCATTCTCTCCTGTCTCTGTGATACACACGGAGGGTCAACATTCTTATCGCTGCCGGGCAGGAGGTTTAAAGACAGGGCCTGAAATAAAAAAAAAATTGCAAAATATCTCATAAAAGAATGTTTAAAAATTAACCATCCTTTGTGGAGACAGTGATGAAACTCGCACATCATTCTGGGATTGACGGAGCTTTTCAATATTTGATGGATCTTCTTCAACTCTGATTCTCTCTCCATTCGCTGTGTGATAGCAGAGACGTCTTACCAGTTTATTACATGTCCCTGACGGTGAACATCATCTTAGTTCGAGGCAGGAGCAGACGAAACAATCGCTCTCACTACTTCATTCTGATATGTTTGAATTCTCCGAGTCTGTTCAGACTCTTTATGTGACATCACTTATACCCAGGGGCTTGATGTAAGTGACATCATTTCAGGCCCACTCCACAAAGAAAGTCGTTGATGGCAGTCACTAAAAGAAGAGAAAAGTTAAGCTTCAGTCATCAGTGTGAAATGCTCTATAAGTGGGTGAAGTCTGTGGAGAATGTTTTGGGTTTATTGTGAACAAGATTTATTACAGTGAAGCTCATCAACGGGTTTTGCTCTAGACCATGGGTGGCCAAACGTTTGGCCCGTGGACCAAGATGAGGTTCAAAATTTGACTGGTGAGGCCAGCTCAGTATTGGCTGGATGTAGAATGCTGGGAAAAATAATTGACAGAAGGATTGACATCAGTCATTACCATACCTTGTACCACTGTGTGGCGGGCCGGATTGCAAAGCCCGGTGGGCCATATCTGGCCCACAGACCGTAGTTTGTCCAGGTCTGATCTCAAACCATCTGATTTTTTGTTCCTTAAAAAAAAAAAAACATTTAAAGGAAATGGATTTCAGTCCTTAGACCAGAAAAAGAAGCAGGTTGTGGCCTGGTGTCAAAGGTCATCCTACAGAGAATTCTACAAAGAAGGAATTCTTAATAGAGACACCACAGAAGACGAGAGCAGACTGACATCGACCAAAATAGGTGGTGTTTTCATTTGGTTTATTTCAGAAGTCTATATTTGATAGACTGATTAAGGATTACCTAAGGTCATGCTTCAGTGTTGGGATGATTTAGAGATAAGATAATTAATCTTGACATTTACCGAATCCCATCTTCCAGAAGCATTCTTTAAAAGACACTGAAACAAAACATTGAGGAAACCTGTGGTCGTTGTTGTTTATTCTGAACTGTTTGTTATTGATGCTGCCCCCCCTCTCATGCTGCCCCCCCTCTCTTCCCCTCTCCTCTTCTCCCTCTCTAAGCCGACCAGACCTGTCTGCCATGATGACCATTAAGGCTGGCAGAGTGGTGCCATTGGGCCTCCTGCTCCTTTGCTTGCATCCCTGCTGCTCCGCTGAGTTCACTGGCCTGGAGCCGCTAACAAGCTGTGCGCTCAGACAGTTGATGCTACAAATGGAGGAGAGCACTGGACTAAGACTGGAGATGAACAACTGGAGTGCTGTGGAGTCCCTACAGTGATGGAGGCAGAAAGAAGGAGAGAAGGAGGTAGGACCCCCCACTCCCTGCTGTTCTTTACTCAAGTCAGGATTTGGGCTGTGGACTCAGGGAGTCTGTGTGTTTGCATGTGGTTGTTCGTGTGTGACTGGCTCTACATTCACATTTATTTTTATTTAAAGCTGTTTAATGACTCGCTCGGAATGTCAACTCTACACTACACCTGTGTGCTGTCAGCAGTGTTATTAGGTGGTAATGTATGACTGGGGTATTTGGTCTGCAGTCAGTGGTTTTATTCATTCATTCAAACATTCATTCAGTTCAGTGTTCAGTTCTCCAGTCAATCACTCTGTCACATACAGTAATAAGAACAACCGTTCACACTCACTTTGACACCTACAATGAGGAGTGAACAATGAACCTAATAACATAGAGACCAGCAGATAGAGCTGGCGATCAAACCACTGACCTTATTGCTGTGTGGCAAATGCACTAAATCGCTCTCCACCATGTGGCCTTGCAGCCTTCCAGGTCTGAAGATAAAAGTTCAGTACCTTTCTACATGTTTTTGTTCATGTGAGAGCTGCAGCAGCCCAAGCTCCGCCCCTTATGCTCTTATTGGTTGAGATTTGTGATGACGCACGTCATAAGAAAGTACTGCTTTAAATCGCCACTTCTGAAACCATGGTGTCAATGAGCAGCAGACGTTTAATAATAATAATAATAATAATAATAATAATAATAATAATAGAAAATATCAGCGTTATAACATTAAAAATGGCCAGTGTTAATTAATCAATGCAATTACTCGATAAAAACAAATAAAAAAAAAAATTAAACTCAAAGACGTTTGACTAAGAGAACTCTCCTAAAACGTTGTCCAGTTCTCTGGTGATCAGAGTCAACTTTCACATTCATTTGCAAACTTCATGTCACACATTCACAGGACAGGTTTCATGTTGTGAATGTGTGACAGAAACAGATTCATGAAGTAAACAGCTCGTTCCGTGCAGCGTGTGTGAACACAGAGGATCATCGTTCTCATCCATGTTTCCTGGCAGTTTCCACCACACCTGCTGACCTCAATCTGCCACTTTTAACGGAGCGTCAATGAAAATGAGCCGGTCCGTGTTACTGGAGTCATTAGGATCACACACCTGCTGCTAATGAAGTTGTTCATAACAGCATTGGGAGGACGGGGGGAGAGTCAGCAACACAGAGGGGAGATGGAGAAGGATGGACGGAGAGGGAATAGAAGTGATGTTCTGATTTGTGTTTCACGCTGTTAGACATGATTCCATTATTTATGTAGAATCTATGGCAGACATTTGAACAGCTTTTCTTATAGACTCATGGATTCGGAATCCACGTTTGATAATCAGAAAACACAGATGTATGCAGTGTTTGTATAAACTGTGTGGCGCTCTGGCCCAGAGGCAGTGTCTGTGTCATTGGTGTGGAACCCAGGGTTCACCTCCTGGGCAAGTTCAAATCCCAGTTAGGGCAGTTGGTACCTTCCAGTGGACTCACCACCTGCAGGAAGGTTCAGGGTGGGTTGGTACGGTGCAGTGTGATTTGGGTGGAGGTCATAGAGACTGCTGCCCCCGCGACCCGGTAAATGTATAAGTGGATGAAAAGTATGAACTGTAAGTCATACATTAAAAGAGAACATTGTAATGACCTTTAGAACTTTGACAAAAACAAGTTTTGTTTTGTCAAGAGCTGTAAATGAGACGATGTTGAAGACTGGAGGTTCTTCTTCTTCCGACTCTGACCCTGAATCACAGTTCGTTGTCCCGTGTCCTAGCGGTTTACCATACCTGCTTGAACGGCATACGCTACCTTCTTGATCTTGTGTTGAATTTCCCAGCAACGTCTTCTCTGTCACTGCTCTACTGTCGTTATGTTTTACGTGAAGGTGCGTTCAGGTCTCGACCCCTGTGGATCGTGTTTAAAAACCCCAGCTGTGGTCAATCCTATGCTTATTTATTTATTTATTTTAGCACGTTATTAACATTTCATTTAGCCATGAAGGAACCAGATATAATATCAAAGTTTAACTTTAAATGAAAGCGTTTCCCTGGAAGTGAGGCCTGTAATTGGTGAATGTTATTTTTCCACTTTTATACTGTCTTATATTTTTATTGCTCTTCCAGGCAGCCTTTCTTCTACTTAATGTTATCCTATAACTCATGCTATCTGCCTTAACGTCTACACACACACACAGATTCTCTCCAGCACACAGGGGAATAAACTGTGGTGCTGCGTTTATAGCTGGCCTTCCCCCATGGCTCTGTCCTATCAGTGGGTATAATCAATGGAGGCTTCAGGAGGAGCGTGGCCGCTGCTCTCAGGAGGAAATGAACAGACTGCAGGCACCTGCTCAGTCTGCGCTGAAGTAACACAAACGGCCTGTTAATTGGAAAAGCTTTGACGCAGGAAAAGAGATCAAGTTAGAGAATGATGAAGAATGAACTCACGGTGCTTTTACTAAATACTGCTGGCTGCACACCTGACATGCTGGTGTAACACACACACTTACACACACACACACTCCCTGCTGACAAGGACCTATCAGACTGACTCAGGTCTTTCTCAGAGCAGGAACTTGTCCGTCTAAAAATATAAACGTGTTATTGTCGATGAAGCATTTCACTATCACAGAGAAGCAAATGAGGAACTTTGAATTTTGCAAAAGTGCTGAGAGATATTGGTCCAGTGTGGGATTTGATGGACGTAGCCCTGTTAGGATTACACACAGGCCATCAGTGTATGTGGTGCAGATGAGGGCTACACCAGGGGAACTGCTGCTGCTGCTGCTGCTGCTGCTGCTAATGTGTCATAAATGTGCTGAATAGCCAGTTGTGCAGGGGGGTACACAGATTGTACATCTGTGGAGAATACAGAGGCCGGCCTCAGTAGATCTGTCTCTCTGTGTCCCGGTGTATTGACGGTGGTGGGGCTGTACCGTAGGGTAACCTTCAGTTCTACAGACACTGACTGCACGGCTGTTATTGTCAGCAGAGCATCACTTTGATGATGCGTCCATTAGTGGTGAAGTCAAACAAGTCACGGGACCAAAAGGTGTGATCTTTGTCTGCCTGTCTGTGAGGCCTGTTGACGATGACGAACTCTGCTGGATGATATGTTGTCCAACAAATCATTGCCGCCCATAAACGATAAAAACGATAATATATCATAATATTGCAATTACACCCTTTCAAACGCAATACACTTTAATTTCTCTTTTGTATTTCTTACGATTCTAAAAATTTCCGATGGTACCCGAATACCGCTCGTATTTCCTATGATCCCTGAATGCCCCATATTGTGCTGTTCTATTAGGTTTCGACTAAAGTGAGTGTGGACTGACAGTATGAAGACTCTGCATCT
>NC_024315.1:14253616-14289269 GCF_000523025.1 Cynoglossus semilaevis
GTTTTGTACCTTTCCTTGTTGCCATGGTTTTGTTGCCATCACTTTTGAACAAATTCAACACAGTTCTGGTGAATAATCCAGTGATAATCCAGCCAGTATTGGAATCTTTGGGAGCAGGGTTTTTCAGACCATGAGAATAAGCAAGACTTCGCTCTGACCTGCAGAGGTTCTTCTCCACAGCCACACTGTTACAACTGAAGGGTTCTTACTCTGACCACCAGGGTCAGATTATCATGTTATCTACATAAAATCCAAAATAGTATCTGGAACTTATCCCATTGTGTGTCAGGCCATCGTTGTTAAAATTCCCTCCGTCTCAGTGGACGGTGGCTTCACCTCGGCCTGTAACGGGTCGATGGTTAAAATGAGTTAAACACTGAGATAGTGATAATGACAGAGGTACAGAGCCACAGTGTGGACTTAATGACTTAATGAGCGCAGTAGTTAATGAGTCATGTGATCAAATTCACCACAGTCCAGTAGAAAGGAGCATTAACTTCTGGATTCTCTACCAAACAAAAAAACAGTAGTTCTGATGTTTTAAGCTTAGTACTTTCATCCCTGAGAACCAGTCGTAGAACATTATCTGTGCTACTAGTACTAGTACTAGTACTAGTGTACTGCTGCAGTTTGTGTAATTTTTGAGTTTTCTTTCATTAATCTACTTCCACAGTCCAAAAACCTATAGACTGGGATTTAGGTTCATTGTTCACTCTAAACCATCGGTTCTCAAACCTTTTAGACTCGGTACCACCTGAGAAAGTAAAAGAAAAAAGAGTACCACCATGATGACCAACATTAGAATTCCCCTGCTCGTCCCACGTTCAACACACAAGTGATCCCATGATTCCGTGCTGCACATTTTTTCTAAATGTTGTATTAATTGTGCAGTGTATGTTTCCGATTTATTCAATTGAAAATGCAAATGTGAAAATGTGAATTTTTCCCACGTACCACTGGTGGTACACGTACCACAGTTGAGAACCACTGCTCTAAACTAACCGGAGGTGTGAATGCCAGTGTGGATCCTTGTGTTCGTGTTAGTAAAGTGTGAATAAATATAGAACTGAAGAACCACAGTCGTTTTCCCCGCTCCGTGTGCCTCCACTGACCAGGTCGTGGCGCTCTGATCTTCTTTCATGACCCTTCGCAGGAGGCCGAGTGTCTCTACTGTAACACAATTACCGTTTAAGCTGCCGCAATACTCCACAGCACAAATCCTCTCCATACTATTGATTTTTGTGCTGGATTTGAGTGGTGACCGTGCTGCTGCTGCTGCTGCTGCTGCACGGCCATTAAACGGACAAACCTTTATTGATATCAGTGGCAACATTAAAGGCTCTGAACGAGGCTGATGATTAAATGTGTTAAATGTACAAGTAGCCAGAAAATTTAATGGAGCTATTATGGAATATTCCCAGTGTCCTCCTTCCCCGACAGTTGTTTTTCAGAAGGCAGCGCATGTGAACGGATATATAAACATAGTTAATGGTGGCCCACTAGTAGAATAGGAAGACCATGTGAAGGCAGGAGCGCAGCAAAGACCTGAATGTTGACCCCCCTGCTCTGTTCCTCCCAGTCACTCTCTCTCCCACAGAGTCAAGTTTATGTATATTTTTCTTGACGTTTTTCCATATTATTAATTCCATCATTTGGATTAGTCACAGAAATACAACTGGTGGAAACACTGACATCTGCCTGCTGTTAGTTGTCTGTCCCAGCGATGTAAACAGAAAATGTTGATTCATCATCAGTAATCACAACAAATTACCACGCTGATCGCTCGTGAGCAATCGTGATTAAACAACATCGTTCTGATTCACAATGTGAATGATTGACAGCCACTATACAAGGGACAAAAAAAATTAAAAATATCACATCCTGAACATTGGAACCTTGAAAATGCAGCTGGTTGAGTTGTGGCTTCACTTCTTAAAGAGGAGGTTTATGGAGTAGAGCAGAGATAAGAGTTTGTCACTGAAGACCGTGTGAGCGGCTCATAGAGGAGGAAGGAGAACCAGATAAGGAACGTCAGCTCCTGGAGCTTCTGAGGCTCAAATCAACTGCCTTACACTCTGAGGACTGCGTCTGCTTTTTTCTCCCCTCTCTCTCTCTCTCTCTCTCTCTTCAAGTGCGTTAAATGTATGCATGCATTCAAAGAAACTCTTTTCTGCCGGATCTCTGTGACCGTGCGCCTTTTATGGATGGAGTTTCAGCAGAGAAGCAGATGGAGATGTAGGCAGCCAGGATGTTCTCAGCAGGTGGATGTTGGTGAAACCTGTCTCCATATCCCCTCTCTCTGGGGCCGCACAATTATGGCCAACATGACAAGCAACATTATTTTGATCAATATTGGAACCAGGCTTATTAATGACCACTATAATAAAAAAAATCATGATTATCATTTTATAAGGTCTTTGGCTAAATAAAATAAAATTGCATGCGTTATTTCAGCGCCTTACTCGATGCAGGATTGCTGTCATGGTTGTCTGGGTTTAGTGGATTTAGTGGACGTCTCACTCGCAAATTGGTGACTGTGAGGCTGCTGGGTGCCGCTCACTGCAGGGTACACTCACTTCCTTATTGGGCAGTTTTTGCTTGCCCCCTAGTGGTTGGCTGAATCTTGGTTGAGAAAGTGCTTGATTTATTATGCAGCAATGCCCACTTTAGGATCGTGACTGCTATAATCATATCAAGCCTATGTTCAAAAGTTTAATTTTTATTTGGGATGTCCAATATTTACTTTTTCCCCGATACGCGATATCCCAGTATTTTTCAAACACTTTCTGATATCGATATAAGCCTGAGATATTTATTTGTTTATCACTGGAAAACCACTGTATTGTGTCGCTGGGACCAGCATTCTCCGCTGATTATTAAAATAGATGAATAAAATGAGTTGCAATGCTGCCATCTAGTGACTTTCACTTTCAAATGTCTTTCATCATTTGGGTAAACCCTGGCATTGCATTATCGGGTTTTTATTATCAGAGGAAAAACCGATAACGATCCTTACAGATATTACATAACTATGCTAATATCTGGCCGATAATTTCGGTCGGACATCCCTAGTTTTTAGTTATTTATTTATTTTTTACCAAACATTGACTTTTAACCAAGTGCACCTCCTGACTCATCACTCAACATTCCTAGTCCAGCTCCGTGTTTACAGAGTCATCAGTCGTTCATTAACACAAACCACTCCTTCTCCAGGGAGCCACGCTTTTTATAGTTCTATTTTCCACAGTAGTGATGTTCAGCTGGGAGTCCCCCCCCCCCCACACACACACACTTCCATTCATCCTCCCTCCCACACCCCTGCACTCAGCCAGCCTCAGCCTCCACCCTAATGATGCTGCTCCAAAAGGATATTATTTAGCAGTGTCAGGATTGATTTCCATATTTTAACTCTAGGATCGGTGAGGCTGCTGACTGTGTTGTGGCAGCAGTGAACCTAATATGAAAGGACCCGGCCTGAGGCGGTGCAAAATAAATCCTGTTCAATAAGATGTGGACTGACAGCTAACAGTAACAAAAAAAAACGTCTTCTTTGCCGACGTCCTCAGTCTTCCCCTTCTGTCAAGGACGTTTATACTTATATATAAACCTTTATATGCTGTATATATATATTTTTTATATAAACATAAACATGTACATAAATGTATATGTTTATATGAATGTATATATGTCTATGTATATGTATATATGTTTATATATTTATATATGTATATATATATATACAGTATGTATATGTATATATACATATAAAGTATAATATCCTATAATATATACATATTATACTGTATGTATACTGTGTGTGTAGTGTGTTTCTGCCGCGTTGTTTCGTTGACGAGTCTTTCTGCCGAAAAATGTCAATTTGTGTGTATATCTATGTATATATGTATACGTGTGTATATACTTGTATGTATATGCATATATACATACACATTTATCTATATAAATATACACACACACACTTGTCTGTGTTTGAGGCACTACACTATTCTTCTGACAGTGCAGAGAAAGTGGTTTCAATTAGCTCCAGACGTGTTTTTCATTTTCTTTTGACTCGTTGGTTTATCATGCGCTATAGAGATGAAGTGGGCAAACCAAACAGGCCTCATTATCGTCACCGCCGTTCTCCTCACTATTCTCTCTCTCTATTTCTCTTGCTCTCCCCCTCTCTCTCACTCTCTCTCCACCGACTTTTTTCCCGTGGTCTATTTGTCTGCGTTTGCCGCTGCCTCCCTCATGATTGAATGCTTTGCGTTAAAACTGGGCCACCCTGGCAGCCTGACAAATGAAGGCAATAGCATGTTTGGAGACACCTCGTTCAACAGTTATTGAAGTTGATAACTTATAATTTGCATATAGATAAGGCATTCTTACCTAGACTAAATATTTAGCATATAAAGTAGGATTGTTCTTTTTTCTATTTTTTTGTTTTTTTGTTTCTCTTCCGCTTGACAAAAAGCTGGTGCACTATCTGAAGGGAGATTGCTTGGTGTTTGTTTAGTGGTGAGAAAATGTCACTTTGCCACTTGGGGATGTAATTAAAAATGAGAAATATTCCGCAGGACTTGAAGAGGAGGCAGCAGAGTGGAAGGAGAAAGACAATGACTCATGTACAGCGACTCAGCGGGGCTGAAATCCATCTCTTTAGTACTATTGTTCCTCCATGAATCATGAATGGATCGTCTAATACTGCAGTAAACAGCAGGACAAAGAGAATCCATTCATACGTTCTGTCGGGAGGAACTCAGTGAAGGTGTGACTATCAGTCACCTTTCTGAAGCTCACAGCTGTCATCACAACTGCAGCCAATCCTACGTTCGTTTGACAATGTGATCCAGTTACTGTCAGTTTATCCTTTTTTACAGAAGGGTTTCCAAGTTTCCTCCAGGAAATGTTGAGCTCCATCAGACAACTTGTCATTGACTGCAAGCGTCACATGGCGCGCTGAAACAGTTGTAACCATAGAACTGATGTATGGTAGCATGACGATCAGAGATACTGTTTTCCGTGACTGGAATAATAGCCATTTATATCACAGGTAGTCCGGAACGGTTCACAATTAAAGGTAAAAATTGACCCTGTAGCAATGGAGAAAAACAAACAGGAAGTGATGCCTTCAATTATAGTTTGTTATTGTGATTTTAACAACCCCCCCGCCCCCTCCTAGGGATCTTAAATTCACCTTTTTTAAGGATAGAATAAATGCAGAGCCAGAGATGACGATGACCTGCCAATTAGCACAGTGACCTTTGCTCTTGCCACCTCCCTTCAAATTCAAATCTAAGATTATATTTTTAATCCAGATTATGGGAATTAACATTAGTGGATAATAAAATTAAGACCATGAATGTTACACAAGATTATAACGTCAATGTCATTCTGTAATTATAAGTGAAACAAACACTACCCTCATCACCAAAGTCAAAGAAAACTTGTTGAGAAAACGACCTAAAAATACTCTTAATGGAAACGATTTTGAAAACAAGTGTTTTGTATAAAATATATAAAACAAAATGTAGCATTAAGGCTGTAAATCTCAGAGACAGACAGAGAACAGAATGTTTTGAGCAGCATTCAAGTGCAAAAGTGTCCATTTGTTCTAGAACTCTGCTGAGTCAGACTGCTGCTCCCTCTGAGTCTGGATCTGCTGCCGGTTTTTCCTTTCCCTTTTTTTTCCCTCTGCCAAACAAAGATCGAGAATCAAACATTTGAAGTGTCTTATGTCCTTAAACCACAGTTGTACCTGTATATTTCACTCCATATATATTTTAGTTTGCCGTATGTATACAGTACTCTATCACCCCCTGTTCATCTTTTGTGTTGTGTCCCCTTACCTGACCTCCTGCTGCTGGAGCCTCCTCTGCAGGATCAATACAGTTGAATTGAATCTGGAATAATAGAACAGCTGCCCCCAACATGGAGCTTAAACAACCAACATTAGGAACTTTTTTAAAGCCTGGGGGTGGTGAATAACACTAAATTGATTTTTATTCCTCTCCTGTCCTTCCCTTCTCTCCACCCCTCCCTCTTACCTCTACCTCCCTCCTTTCCGCCCCCTCAATCTTTTACTCTCTTGGCCAAAAGGCACGTCACCCTGGAAAATATTTGACTGTAAAGCAGTGGTCCCCAACCTTTTTTGGCCTGTGATCCCATTTTGATTTCACACATTTCTGGAAACACCAGAGATCTTTATTCAGTCACATGATCACAGCTGTCAATCAAAATGCCCCGGCTCAGCCATGCAGTTAATTTGATCCTGGATTTATATAGTTTGTGTGTAAATGTTTTTTCTTGTTGTGTATATGTCTATGTATGGGTGTGTGTGTGGGGGAGTGGAGGGGTGGAGGGCTGTTTTTTTCTTTTGCTCCTCGGAGAGAAAGCCAAGTAGCAAAGCTTTTAATTATTGATCACTGATAAGTTTATCAGCTGAACCGTATTAAATGAACAAACTTCAGCAGGGGATTGTTTTCCTGTTGCTGAGGTAGTCACATGTTTAATGTAGTGTGTTGTGGTTGATAATGTGATAGGAAAGTGGAAGGGAAGTGAACGACTCACTACTGTCATTGTGACACAGCACACCACTGCACACAACCAAATGTGACCTCTGTGGTGACTTGGCAGCTGGTGGACTCGAACCTGGCCCCTTTACACTGCATGGTCTAAAATGTTTACTCACAAATCTAGAAAACTAAATCTAACACAAACAAGGTGTAATTATTAGAACCACAGTGTAGTTGTCTTGGTATATTTTAGTCTTTTTTTTTTAAATTAAAATAACTTTCTGGTTGGGGATACCATATAAATTTAATCAAAACCGTCTTTGATAAATTCCCTGCAGAAACCACAGTAACCGGGTTCACCGGGATGTCTTTGTGAGACTTCGGACGGTGGAGAGCAGGTTGGTCAAACACTCAAAAGATCATATTTAAACTAAAAAAAAACTGACCTGAAAATGTTCTCTGGTATCTCAGATACCGACTGACTGCTGTGTCCCCAAACTACAGAGGGAACGGAGCGCTCCGACTCCAAAGCTACAGTCAGGAATAATGAGACGACTTGGGAACGTTGGTCTTATTCCACAGCTCGCCTCCTAAAAAGGTTAGCCACGGCCAATTAATCCATCTGGTTAAAAAGGTCAGGTCTCTGTGTTAGAGAGACTGGGAATAAAGCCGTACAAGAATTCACCGCCGCCTTATCACAGAGCCACATCGTGGTCCATTATAAAGGTTTGTTTAGACATGACTAAAGCATAAAGCTCATATCTTGTAATAGTTTTTCTTGACCTTTTGCTGAATCATGGAGCAAGAAGCTGTGATAAAAGTTTCTATTTACATTATTTACGACCCCTCTGCTACTGTGAAAACCAAAAGGCCAAGTTTCAGTCATGACATGCTGAAAGGGAGACCTTTAGAGTGTTACTACTACCTAACTCTGGAGCATAGAACATTTTTTTTGTTACATTAAAATTAAATTAAAAAAGAACCTCAAAGCAACAAAAGGGTGTGCAGTCAGAAGGATAGATGGGTTCAAATTCGCATCCACAGTGAAGAAGGAACTTATACAACGGTCTTCTGGTGATCGTTCATAAGTAATCTCTCTCCCTTTCTGTCTCTGCCTCTTTCTCTCTCTCAACGTTTCCTTATACCCAGCCTCTTCTTCTCTTTATCATACAGTCTTGTGTTATCTCTATCTATCTATCTATGTATCTATCTATCTATCTATCTATCTATCTATCTATCTATCTATCTATCTATCTATCTATCTATCTATCTAAAAAGAACATGTATGTACGTGTATATATAATACATGTTCTTTTTCCCCTGTGCTGCTGCAACACAACACTCTCCCCAGTGCGGGATCAATAAAGTTGAAGTTCATTGACCGTGATGTTTGCAGATGACATTGTAATCTGTGGTGAGAGTAGGGAGCAGGTGGAGAAATCCCTGGAGAGGTTGGGGTTTGTTTTGGAAGCAAAGAGGAATGAAGGTCGGCAGAAGCCAGACAGAATACATGCAAGACAGAAAACCTACAGACTAGGAGTAGAGGTAGTACCAGTACAAGTACCGAGGGTACATCAAAGAATGTTCATAGAAGTGCACACAAAAAAAGGTGGAGTTGTTGTTTTTTGGGTGGAGACAAGTGTCAGTGTGAGTCGTGACAATAGAAAAGAATCGAGATGTTGATTTGAAACGTGCCAGTTTTTATTTATTTTTTTTCAGGCTAGTTTTTATAGTAAAAGTGGTCCGGGGTCCATTAAATATTAGGTTCGAAGTTGGGATTGTACCTACGCAAAAACGTAGTCTTTCGGGACATTCATCTTTGGTCTTTCATTTGAAAAACTTCTCCATTCTTTTTGTTACAGCTACCATTTTAGAGCTCGTTAAGGAACTGACTGAACATTACTGCCACTATGTGGTTGAAAGTTGCATTGCAACTGAACATCTCATGGATAACATATCTCTGGTGTCATGTGTTGATAACCTATACAGTCCCGTGGCCTTCAGGTGCAAAACTGAAAGTTCTTTGCCGCCCTCGACGTGGCACTGGCATTGACTGGTTGTCTCTTTATGTCACCATGTGATAGACCGAAGAACCTCACCTTTGCCTGGTGACTACTGGAATTTCCTTCACCTCGCCCCATGACCGTGAAAAGTCTAGTCTCAAAACCTAAACCGTACTTTGCAGGAAGCAAGAATTTTGTTCCTTTAAGACGTCTCAAACTTCACAAGAATTCCTGGAAAGTCGATGGGAATTGTGGGAAATTCACAGCAACTGAAGAAAACCTGGAACATGTTTGGATCTCCACCTTAACCCCACCCACCTCAAAATCTGACCAGTCACGATAGTGTGACATTCATAGTACAGGATGAATTAATGAATAAAAACCAACAAATGTTCAGAGGTTTTCTGCTATGTTCCGCTGGTCACAGGAGGAAGACATGGTCTTTAGGATGAATTTTGAAAACACAAATGTCTTTTTTTAAATTAAATCTTTTCTCCACTGCCTCAGCCCTGTGGTGATGATGGCTTTAATCTGTTCTAATCTCAGGCCTCCTGCCAGTAAAAACTGCTCCGGGCTTTTAAAGACAAACTCTTCACAGAGAGAAGCAGCTGCTCAGAGACACCAACAGCCAGCAGCGGAGGAGCTGGGCTGGAGAAAATGAAGAAGTGCTAGTTGTCTTTACTTCATGCTTCCTGAGCCACAACTCACGTCCACGATCCGGACCAACATGTCGATGACATAACAGGTCCCAGGAGCTGCTGATGCTCTGTTTCCTCCCGTTCTTTGCTCTCTGAGGAATCCCGAAAACGTGTGGCTGAGTCTCCGCTGGCGGAATCAGCCGCGATCAGCTGCTTTTCAACTTCACACCAACATTTCCCATCAATTATTCAGAGGCCCTGAAATAATGTCGTCTGCATTTTCTTCTCTTCAGAGAAGGAAAGAAAGAATCATAAATGAACAGTCACAGCAGTGGCGACAACTCCGGCAGTGGAGCAATTAAATTAAAAACATCACGTTCCAAAGATTCAAGAAGGACAGACAGGGGGAAATCAGAGCAGCAGTAAGTAGAACACGCTGAGATTTCTGCCGAATCAAGACGCAGAACGATGGATTATTATTATTCCCCTTCATGTTCCACTCATGGACTATTCATGTGTCAGTCCATCAGCAGGTCTGAAGCTCTGCGAGCTGCTCTGAACAGTGAAACAGAAAGACTGATGACTTAGAATCATGATCTAGGGAGTGGGGCCCCCGAGGGAGGGTGTGGCTACTGCAGCGCCGATGAACTTCAGTTTCAACATTTTCTGTGTGCGTGTCGCATCAAATACATGGTGTCTGTAGTTTGATTTCCTTTGTTGAGTTAGAATCGCAGTGTTGGAAATATGGTTTCGTTTTAAAACCCAGTCTGTGAGTGAGGGGTAATCAAGAAAACGATTGGAATCAGTGAGAATACAGGAAGTTGAAATAATACTGTTGAAATTTTGGAGGTGTGGACCCCCACACCATAGACCAGACACAGAAGCAGGTCATGACCTGGGGTCAGAGGTCATCCTGTCGAATTATACAGCGAAGAAATTCTCTGATGGAAACACCACTGAGAAAGAGAGTAGAAACTATTGAAACTATTCAGTGATGTCGATTGTGAAGCTCCTTGTCTCTTGTTTGTTGGACCCAGCATGAATCATGATGTCCTGCTGGAAGCAGCCATCTGGATGATGATCTCTAAGTTGTTCGCTGTGTGTTTTTGACCTGGTCTTTGCCAAGTCTGGATCTTATATCCGCCGCTCAACTGGACTTGGTCCAAGTTCCTGTTCTGCCTTCAAGGTCACTTTGAACCTATACACGAAGTTCGCGCTTTTGAGTCCGACCAGCCTGGAGTTACATGGAAGTAAATAAACAATGAGAGAACAAACAAACACCACATAGCATTTGATCTGAGCAAGTTTGAAAAGTAAGAATAACGTGAAACAGAACTGTGAGGCGTTTGAAGTTTTCTGATGTTCCCCTCTGTGATGCTCTCCAAACGAGACAGATCTGGACAGCCCTACTGTAGCCCGCCAGTCCAACATCTTGATGAACATCCAAATCTGTTTCTTCCTGCAGCGTCAGATCAGCGTCGCGCAGCCACAGACTTTGACTTTATGTCTTTCATAAAACAGCATAAACGGACCCTTAACTGTGTTCACTGCACTGCAACAATCACCTGATCATTCCTCCTCTTCTGTTGCATCAATTGCGTCGGGTTGACTGTGAAGCTCATCGTTTCGTTTCCTGCGCCCAGCTTGAGTCGTGTTGGCCTGCTGGAAGCAGCCAATTAGATGATGCTGTATGTCTGTGTGTGGACACAACAGACGAAAACATTTCACACACAAACTTCAGCAGCAGCACACGTGGCCAGAAGAATCCTTGGGTCTGGGCTGTTGGCTCACATCCTCACCATGCTGACTGTAGGCTGCATCACGGAGACAGACTGATATTTGAATAACTGTCTCCTTCCCGGCAGCTCCAGCCACTCTCTGTGTTCTCCTCTGACCTCTCTTATTCACACATGGCTGTTGCCCACAGAATGCCATCGCACTGGATTTGTTTGTGTGTTTTTCTCAGCATTCTCTCAGGAACAACCTCAGACTCACGGTGACGGAGAAACTCCCAGGAGAGCAGATAATCAAATCAGTTTGTTTGGCTCCAACACTGTTTGGTTTCAGTGTGTCTAGAAGCTTGGAAGTAGTGAGCTGCTGATGCACAATTGTCTAATTAGATATTTTTTGTTAACAAACAGACTCATGGGAACTAAATGGAATACAAACATTTCTTCCCACTAATTGCTTTGAAAACAGAATTCTGACTTCAACAAAAGTGTGTTTTTGTACCAAGCTGTGAATCCAACAATAATTTCATTTTGACTCAAACAAATTCACCGTCTTGTTTACGTTGAGTTGTTTTGTTAAATTTTTATGTTATTTTGTTGGCTCGTAACTCACCTTCTGCAGCCTGTAGGTGGTGCTCAATTTACATTTGAAAGTTCTTTCCTGGTTTGTTCTGTATATAAATCTAATCCCATCAAATGGGTTGAAACTATTTCACATGGAAATATGGAGCATATTTTAAGAAATGAACCTCAGGAAAGTCATTTAGCGTTAGCCCGTTTTGTAGTTTGATAACGCCTTGTCTGTTAGCGATGTCTTCAACAAGTACAGTAAGTTAACATCCTTAGCTACACTAGTTTTCCTTGTCATTGTCAACAGAAAGTAAAAAGCCTCTAAAAATAACTCAGTGTGAAAATAATGTAATGAGTCTAAGCTACTTTCCGATAGTAATCCGTAACTACAACAGGGGTCAGCAACTCTTTTTGGAGGGGCAGAATCTTTCTGGACAGATACTTCGGGGGCCAGACACTCAATTAAAATTCAATAAAAGTCCCATTTTGTCTAATATTATATTGATGTTTTGACGTATTCAGTTGCTGACCAGATTGGACAGTTTGTCAGGCTGGTTTCAGCCCACAAGCCACCAGTTGATAATCTCCATACTAAAGCTTGAAACCTTAACAAACCCAAACATGAGGTGGTAAAAGTACTCCTCTATCTGCGGTAACTCCCAGACATCACTGTGGTATCTGTGCGTCAGTCACAGTGTGTGACAAGACATGGCTCCGCCCCCGACACCGGAGAGTTCTCAGAGGGCACGACTCTTGTTCTGTTTGTTTTCCATTGCTCTGAATTATAGATTAGGGAATCATTGTGCAGCGACTGAGAGAATTCTTTAAAAGACTTTCAAACTCCTGAACAAAGTCTAGCACATAAACAAAGTTGACGCACTTTTTATACCAGCAGTAAAAGAAAGAAAAATCTGCAGCTTGCTGATACGCTTGAGCCTTTATGCATAAGAAACAATAATGTTTTTTACTGTCAAAGACTTAATAAGACATGCTGAATAGACTTGTTTAAAACATCATACCTGCCACGTACTGCATGGAAAACATTAATTTGATTTTATTTTTATTACGGAATGATTATATATATATATATATATATATATATATATATATATAGCACCTTGCTCCTACATACAGTATGTCTGCAGTTGAAAGCCCTTGTTTAAGCTCTTGTTTTCTCTGGTTACCTACTTTTGTCATTTTATTGGATTTTATTTCATGAAAAAGGAAAAGGAGAGGTCATGCACCGTTCTTCATTTTTAATTTTGTCAAAAAGGTGGGTGCACAGGAACCCATTTTCATTAAGTACCTGTGACCGGGAGCAGTTGGTGGGAAATTATTCATAATAACTTAGGACAATAAAACGTCTCAAACACCCAGAAATCCCATTGTTGCATCTCTAGTTCCTGCTGGTCAGCTTAGAGGTTAAGGATAAGGTTAACTGTTAACATTTTAAACAGGCTAGAGGTGGGAACGTGAGTGTGAATGATGTCCAGGGTGTAACTCTGCCCACACATAATGATGATTGGTTGATGACACTGGAAAAAAAATAACTGGTAGAAGATGAATGAATGAATGAATAAACATTTGTGTTGTTCCATGTGACTTCTGTCTATTTTAAATGTTACAATAATTGTGTAAACGAAGGCTCTATAAAAGTGGATGAACTCATCCGCCGGTGTGGATGTGGGGCTGTCTGTTTACTCCCAGAGTGAAGGGAGGGACGCGGGGGGAGGGTGGTGTCATTGAACGGCTGCTGTATCGATTAATGCTTTATTTCTAAATACAGACTGACAGTCGGGGCAGCTCCTGGATCTTCCGACGGCTGACTCAGTGCCTCGGTGCTGTCACACTGCTGCCTGGCTGTGGCAGGTTGGTTCCTCCGTCAGTGGATGAACATATCCATCTTCACACCTCAGGGTCCTCTTCGGCAGCCCATCTCCCCGGCCGCCAATTCTGCTGAATCTAATAAGGGCGTTTGAGGTGAGCGTCCGCGATCTCTGTGGAGGTTTTATTCACTTTCGGGGGGGTTTCAGCGCAGGGGGGATAATTCTTGGGGGCAAGACTTTGAACTGTTACAACTCCCATTTAGGGGTGTGTGTGTGTGTGTGTGTGGATGTGATAACTCAGTCACTGTGATCTTTTCTCTATGTTAGAAATATAAAATAATGTCATGACAGAGCCACAGGCTGTGAACCTTTAGTAACGATCTACCCTGTGATTGTTACCCAAGTGCCCTTGGGCAGGTTTTCATTTGCCTGCATTAATATTAAAAATCTGCAGCAGATGTGCTTTTTTGATGGAAATAACATTATTGACCTTTGTAACCGTCTGTATGACAGGAAGAACACAGCCATCGCTCTTCTCCTTCGTTCAGTATTCCTGTAGCGCGGCCTCCTCTGGCTCAGGTCCCTGCATTCTTTAGTCTGAAAAGTTAAAAACAACTTCTTCAAGTTAAACGGATAGTTTTGTTTGTTCTTCTTTTAAAGAGCACACTTGCTGACGTGGCATGTCGGTAAATGTCATTGTTTAGCGCAGAGCAGTAACGGGTGTTTAAAGGCAGCAGTGAGTCATGCGACCGCAGCGGTTTGCTGCTGATTTTGGGCCGTGATTATGCAAATGGTGTTGTGATTGAGTTAGGGTGTCCTCGTTAGTGAGAAACAGCAGCAGCAGATATGAATTCATCTACAAGACTATTAATTAATTCATGCATTAACTTGGCCCGCCCTCGTAAAAATAAAGTGAAACATAAACACATGAGAGGTGAAGGAAAGGGACCACCAGGTTTACTAGGCTCTAAAAGAACAAACACAGTTATTCATACTTTAGATTTATTTTTAAGAATCCACTTTGCATGAGATTAGGGACCGTGTTTTTTCTGACCATCCAATCAAATCACTCAAATTGCCAATGCAACTCTGCACCAGCTAGAAGGCCTTGCTATGCCAACTCAAAATCTGATTGGTTAAAGAAACAAACACATTTCCATTCATTTTGCACTACTGACCACTGAGGCCTAAGGGCAGATTTCCTTCAACCTGGCAACACCTGAGGCTGAAATGTGATTGGATAAAAAACACGAGTACATATGACAGGGCAGCGCAACCAGAGAAAAACCAAGAATGAGAATAAACGAATACAACAGAATACTATTTTATAATTATTCATGATAAATATATCAAAATAAACGCTGACACTAGACAGGAAAGGCTTTGCTGACATTGACGTTACACTACTGCCCCTGTGGGAGAAGATGAGAAACAAAGGCTCGGCTGCTCTGTTGACACATTTTACCTCTTAATCTTCTGTGTCGGTGGAAGAAAAAAAAAACAACTAAATCTATTCTGCTGTGTTCTAATCTATATCAGGGCTGCACCCAGTCTGTGTATGGCTCCACCGGGGAATAGATCTGTGGGCCTGAAATCGATGCCTGATCATTAGCACATCTACTGTAAGGCTGTTATCATTATCAGGTGGAGGAGACTCCCAGGAGAACAATCACGGCACGTTTCAGTCTCCTTGGCTGCTGCCTCAGGATCTACAGGTATGTTGTCACAAAAAAGTTCAACAAATAAATAAAAAGCTCATCTGGGGACAGTGTAACAATAGACAATGGACCGCACAGCTAAGAGTAAGCATTTGTCCTTAGCAGAGAGGCGAACACAGAGATGCTGTGGTGCTTTCAGTTGCAGTGGTTGCAAAATAATTCCGGTCTTTTTCTTTACAGAAAATATCTGGGTCAGGGACCACAGGTGGGGTCACAGGGTCACTGATGTTGGCCTGTGACAACTTCCAGGTATAATTTAATTCTGCAGGTGTGCTCAAAATATCTGAAGCTTTAGAATATAACTATACTGTAAACAAAAAAGAAAACGTGGTGACAATGAATGGAGATCCCTGCCTAAAACTTTTGCTCAGTACAATATTTATTAAATACCACAAGGTTTGTAGTTATATTACAGTTGTAAGTGATAAAAACTTTAATGACAGTGGGTAATCTTCTGTCTCGAATCCGTCACTTTTCTTCGCTTCCTTCTGATTCAGGCGATAGCTTTACCTGGAGAACATTTTCCAGAAGGTTCAGGCAGTAGATATCAGCAGCCCCCATCAATCAGCTGGAAATGAAAGCAGCAGTTGTATTTTCTCAGTGCCTCTGTGCTGGATATTAAAGTTCAGTAAACAATAACTCTTCCACTTAAAGCCTGTCCACGGCTCCAGATAAACGCCAAGGTTTTTTTAACGTCCAGCTGCAGGTGACGCCTCTGATAGTCATCGGGTTCATTAAGACTCTGCAGCTAAATGAAAAACACTCATTAGTGGGATCACTTCACTCGTCTTCTCACGGAGTGGACAATGCTCCGACTTATGATAAGATCGCTATCATCGCGCTGGGCCACGGCCGTTTAATGAACTGGGAGAAGACATCAGTGCTCAATACTGACACCTGTTGGATCACAGACTACAACGCAAAACGTTGACTGGAACCAGATGATCAAAAACACATTTACCTGAAATATGTACAGTATTTATATTTATCTTATTACAAGGTAACCTGTGCTTAGCTTAGCATTGGTGCCAACCAGCTTAAATCAGCTTTGAAAGCAGGACTAGTTAGGGACTAATGTGGGCAGCATTAGTGTTGCTTCTTTGAGATCTCCACTGGTATTTCCTTATGAAATTGTCTACATCATGCATGTCAAACTCAAGGCCCGGGGGCCAAAGCCGTTTTGTGTTGCCCGTTTGAGCTTAAAAAGCATTTAGTAAAGTCCATGCAGCAGAGTTTCTTACCATAAGAAATTAAAAGTTTTTTTTTATTACACAGCAATGTTTGCAGCTTGAATTAATAATAGTCAATTGCAGAAACATGTATTGGTCTGTTATGGAGTATTTACATCTATACCAGCAGTCCCCAACCAAGGACTGGTCAGCCAATACCACCCGTTACTACAGATACAAGGTACTGAGCACTGAAGGATTATTTTATTATTTTTTCAAAATAAAACATCTTATCTTTAAATAAATAAAGTAAATTGATATGGCTGGGTTTTCTTTAAATGAAGTAAATTAGTAAAAAAATGGACTGAATGACCTATGGACTGGTACTGGTCCGCGGACCAGGCGTTGGGGACCCCTAATCTATACAGTCTTCCAGTTACAACCGGCCCTTCAAGGGGAACTGTATTGCTGATGTGGCCCTCGGTGAAAATACTGCGGTATTTTACGGTAAATATATTTTTTAGCTGTCCAATATTTTTAAACTATTTTTGTGATAGAAAAACATTTTCTCACCTGAAAGAAATTAAGGTAAAATATAGCAAAAAATAAACTAAAAGACATCGCTGGTAGCTTTGTTTACTTAGGGAATCGAGCACAGCATTGAGTTCTGCTGTCCCTCACGCTGATTGGCTCATGCATCGTAGCGTCTCTCAGCATCTCCATTTGCTGTAGTTTGTGCTCTTGTGTTTGGTGAAAGTTGACCCTAATTGAACGCCCTACGATGCCTCCTGAACGCTGCGACACCTGATGTTACGAAGCGCAAACGAAGACGCTGACACAGACGACAGTTAACAGCCTTTATTTTTCTTTACAATAATGTCCGACCGTCTTGGCCAGTATTCACTCTTCCGTTCACTCGCCTTGGTCCATTGATTACTCCAATTGCGCTCACCTGCGTCGCCAGCCCCGGTGCTTCTCCCTTCTGCAGCTGAGCGCTAACCTCCGCCGCGGCCGCCACAATGTGTATTTACGTAATATGTATGTCTTATATTTCCATTCTACAACTCTACTGTGCATATAATTGTGTGGGAAAGGGTAATACAGTCTATGGAGGGTTGATAACAGTGTGTGTGTGTGTGTGTGTGTGTGGGGGGGGTTCGTAAAGGGTAACTATATACGTAAATAATATAATAACTCTTGCCTTTACTTCGCGGAACTACTATCTAACCACCGCGATAGGAGAGGGATCACTGTATACGCACTCAGCCTCGCTTTCAATAGAGCAGTGGTTCTCAAACTTTTTATATTCTGTACCACCTGAGAAAACATGGAGCTCTCTGAGTACCACCGTGATGACCAACAGTAGAATATAGCGTCATAGGTTTTCCCTATTAGCTTCCACCACACAGGAGAGGTGTTTATAAAGATGTTTATGTTTAAATGTTGTATTAACTGTGCATGATATGTTTCAGATGTATTCAATTGAAAATGTAAATGTGAAAAAATAGTTAAATAGAGTTTTCCCCCACGTACCATTAAAGAGCGCTAGTAGTTTTCCCCACGTACCATTAAAGAGCGCTAGTACGCGTACCACAGTTTGAGAACCACTGCTATAGAACACACTCACAATCTATAATTATGGATGCCATTCGAAAATGAAAAAGACAGACAAATAAAAAATAAAATAGAGCCACGCTATTATATTATTTTAATGGATAAGGATGAATATGCAAAAGTCGGGCATTGTTGAGCTTTCAGAAATAAAAACACTAAGGGCATGTTATAATATTAATCAGTGTTAAGTTACGTTTTCACTTGGTCAGCAATTTTCTGCCACCATTCCTCTGTTTCCAGTTTGGCGGTGACTGCGTTGCTTTTGGCAGTGATGGTCTTTTTTTAAATTCCTCATAACTTTGAAATATGTGGCCCGAGCCTGCTTCACTTTGCGTGGAAGTTGAATATTATGACGTCATCGCCCCCTTTTTGTGAACGTGCACCGATGTCTCTGAACCGGTTGACTTTGTTTGGGGCTTGGAGGTGTTGTTATGAATGGAGGTATTTTGAGCCTCCTTCAGTACTGGCCAAAACTGAAATGTGGTTTCTGTTGTTGTTCTTCAGTCTTCATGGACGAGGGTTCAGATCCAAGATGATTGGAAATCACAGCCTTTCCTGTTTCCAAACAACAAGGGTGTCGTCATTCTGCCAATGGCCACCAGGGCAGCGCTGTCAGCTCCAAGGTAAGTGACGTTTTTGTGTCAAGCGTTTCCTGTTTTCTGGCTAATCAGAAGTTTGTTTGCTGGTTTGTTTGTTTTTTTCATTCGTTGTTTGTTATGCTGAGTGTTACCGCAGTGTTGGGTTTCTGCTTCTGTCAAGGCCAAGAGTGACCAACTATGGTACCAAAAACTGGTTGTGTCTGGTACCATAGCAGGTCCTGCAGTTGTTTTTCAATCTATGTTATATGTTCCTCTGCTTGTACTAGACGATAGAGAAGGTAGGTCACTCAGTTGTTGGATATTCTGTTGGGTCTTCTGCATATTTGTAGTTTCAGAATGTGATTGAAGTACCAGTGGTGGTACTACAGTACTCCATTTTACAGTGTCTGTTTGATATATAATCTATTAATCTGATCAGGAATATATTATCTTTATAAACAGGTTTTACCTGGGCAGTACAGGTCTGTGCTGCAGTATTTTAGTGTTGGATTTGGATTGAAGTGTTGGCTACTTGTGTTACTGGTGGTACCAGTGGTACTAGATATGGGTGCTTTCTGAACTACTGGACTACGTGGTTGGTATTTGGGCACAAGGTGTTGTTGTAGAAGTGTTTTCCATATTGCAGGTCATAGGGTGATGTACTGGCAATACAATATCATATCAGGATACATGGGCAATGATACAATATATTGCGATATATTGCGATAATATTGATGTAACATTGATATATTGAGTTTTAAAAAACATCAGATCTACATTTGTAATCACTGGAGAAGAAATAAAAGCCAAAAAGAAAGAACCAACGCCATGAAGATTTCCATGTTAGTGTTGTAAAATATCAATACAGTATGTTGGAACGAAATATTGTAATATTCCACTGCATCAATATTTACTTACACCCTGAGTAGCTCACAGTGCAGCAGTACTCACCCACAGCACCATGAGTAAATATAACACCATGTGAACCAGCATACGCTTCTAGTGGCACATCGGACGAGACGTTTTCTTGGCTTCAGTCTTAGAACTTTTGTATCTTGCCTTAAAAAAGCTGTTCTTTGTTTAATGCACTCTCACCAAAGTAACGCGTTGAACTGCTGACTCATGGTTCGTCATTATGGTGAACAGTAAGTTGATAAAATGTTATATACAAAAGATAATATTCAATATATTTAATTAGAAAGTGAGTTGATGCACAGAGTCATGACGTGGCCTTTTTTTTTCACTCGTTTTAGTTTTTCTCTCTCTTTAAACTAAGACGATAAGTTTTAGGGGCTAATAGATTCAAATATTGGTTATTCTCCAGGTCCGTGGTTGCTCCGGTGTGATTTGTCTTTCTGGGTTCGTTAAGGTAATAAGAGAGTGTCAGAAATGATAAATGTACATCCTGATGCTGTACAAGTCTAATCCTCACAGACCCATCTTCTACACTGATCTCCAGATTCAGCCATTTTTTGGTTCCACTCTGTTCTCCAAAGTTGACAGATGTAAATAACTTGTAATGATTTTTTTTTTTTTGTTCACTGTGTAAAGTCAGAGAGAGAGAGCTGCTGTGTGTGTATGGTGTCAAGGTTGCTAGGTTACTGGCAATAAAAAAAAAGTTAGTACTGGCACTCATCAGTTCACCTGTCAGCTAAAAACAGTCTGAGCTCAGAATTATCCTTCCTTACATAACTGGCTCATATCCCACACTGCACCGTGAGAGTGGCCTGAACCACAGACAGTAGTCAGACACAGTATGTGGAGACGGAGGAAGTCAGAGTCAGAGTGGCGCAGCGTTCACCTGACCTGTCGAACAGACGGTCGTAGCAGTGAGCTGTGGGCGACAGAGGCTACAAGTTCAGTCATGAACAACTTTAAACCATTAGAAATAACTACGCTTTAAATGTACTATTTCATCTCTTTTACTCTTGTAGTGATTTTAAGTAAAGTGCCACAAAAGTTTATATGAAACTCAAATATGTTTTTTCTTTTCCTCTCGTTCTGCCGCAGTATTCTGCTTCTTCTCTCCTGGCTTCTTTGTTCATTTCTTTTCTTTTCTCTTTATTTCCTCCTCCCCCTCCTTCTCTCCTTCTTCTTCTCCTTGATTTGATTTGAAGTGTGACATGTTCTGTTCAGACTGTCCTCATGAATCAGAAATGGGTCACATGTGGGTCACAAAGGTCAGATTTGGGCCACATTTGCCTCCAGCATAAATGTAGTCCGTGTTGTGGGACAAATTCCAGAGGGCACCTGTGTTTCTCAGCCATCAAAGGAACGAAAAAAACATTCAGAACCAAAACCCATCCCCGGGAGCCGGCGTTTGTCCACAGAACTCAGAAATTCCACTCACGGCTCACGCGCATGACAGTAAATTCCATACAAAGGCGTAGAGAACAAAGGAAAGTCAGAACTCCTGTCATCCACCCCGTCCTCCACGTTTAATCCTGACTGTACCTAATGACTCCCAGAGCAACTGGACTAATTATATTTGTACAGCGCTGAAGGAGGCTGAGCCCCTATACAAGCATATGTCAGTCTGTGAGCCAGCATCAGAGGAAAAGGTCAATTACAGTGGCGTGTCCAAGGACTCTCTATCACAGCCTGACCTTTGGTTTGATGTGCTAAGAAAACCCACGAGAGCTTCCTCTAAATGTCACATGTTTCCTGACAGGGTTTGATTCCCCCGGTGCTGGACTGTTTACACTAACCCCCGTCCCTATTGAGTCACTGTTTGTGAGCCTCCTCTAACCACAACCTTTACAGTGGGTGGAGTCACAGACTCGAGGTTAAAGATGATGTCACACGTCAACGTTGTTGGCTAGATTTTGTACGTGATTCTAAAGTTAGTTTTGGTCACAGGTGAGAAAACGTGGGCCGACCTCAGTCACAGTCATGTAAAGACTGGGGCTACCAGATGTTTGACAAGATACCGATTACTTTCTTGGCAATTGTTTTTGATACCGATGCTTTGTGTGATTTTTTTTTTTCAACCCATATTTATAACATATTAGTCATAACAAATGATTTAGTGTTTTTACACCATAGTGTAATTGCTTGCATTAAGGTACAAGGTTGTTAAGTCGACTCAACCACATGAAGTCACTGCTCACTTCTGGTCAGTGGTCATGTGATATGAATGGATCAGCTCAGTTTTCCTGAACCATGGGGGTCAGATGGGGAGGGTGTTGTTGCAGCACAAAAGCCTGTGATTATAGTAAATTACCCTTAAAGACGTAGCATGCACTTTTTTTCATGTACTATTAAGTATTGATATTTACTTTCTTTATGAGAGTAACTGATACTCATCGATCCATACTCGATGTGTTGATACTATGGAGTCAGTACTTTTGCCACTACAGTCATGTTTGGATGTTTGGATCCATACTCAGGGAGTACAGTGGTATCCTTTCTGCATTATTGAGTATTTAATCAATTAGATTATTATTTTTTTATTAATGTCTAAAGTTATTCTGCTAAAGTTCTTAAACGTTTTTAATGTGTTTGACGACTGTGCGTTTATCCAGCGGTGCTGTGAGATACTGTGAGATACCATGATAAACAAAGTGTGAAATGAAATGTCAACCCTCCTTTTATTAGGTCAGAAGAGCAGTGTTTAATGAAGGACTCTCCTGATGCTCATCTCCTCTAAACTCAAACACTGACTCATACTGGGGTTTTTACTATTATTTACAGCCACAGAGTCACACCGAGCTATTTTCACAATGTTTTTAAACCCGGATCGTTTACAAGTCACCGCTTTTATTAGTTTGTAATATAATGTCCTCATATAATCTGACACTTTATGGAGTCACAACGTTTAAGGTCTCCTGCAGAGTGTTACCTTGATGGTACTGTACGGTAGTTTTTCTTGTTTTGTTTTTTTAACTGATCAGTTGTTTTTATTTTCCAAATGCAAAACCTTTTAAAAACACATTTTACTTGTTCTGATTGTTTTGCCTTTTTTTTTCATGTCACGATCAATAATGTGTTAAATCATCATCAGTACCAACTCTGAGAGAATTATTAAATAGTTTTATTAGCCATCACAAACCCTTCGGATAAAATGTTCTCGTCAATACTTCAATTACTACAAACCTTGAGTAGAGTTTTTTATATATATATATAAATGAGGAGATAATTTAATTACATCAAGATGAATTTTTCTCTCTACAACTTGGACTTAATTTAGAGCTCAGTGTTAGGAGTAGCTGGAGAATACACTGCAGCAGGTGTTTGTGAAGGTTCACAGTCTGGAGTGGTTCAGATGTTTGACCTCTTCATCTAGCAGACTTCTCACTGACTGAGTGACTGATTGACTGATGAAGACTGCTGGTAATGATGACTGAAACAAAGCAGGTGTCGACAGTCCAACCCACTGACAGGTTGTCTTCACCTGGGTCATGGTGTGGATGAGACGGTTGTTGGTTTCAGCAGACTGTATTTATCTGTCTTGGGTCCAGACGTTGAGCTTTCATGGTAGCAGTTCTAGTCCAGGGATATTTGGTTCTATGTCGGGTCGTCCTATTGGTCAAAAACTGGAAGAATAACAATTTTGCCCTAGTTTAGTTTTAAAACTTTTTTTTAATACGTTTTATTTCCTAAAGTCTCTTCTCTGTGGCGCTTTGGCCCAGAGGCAATGTCTCACCTCCTGGGCAGGTTCGAATCCCGGTTAGGGCTGTTGGTACCTTCCAGTGGACTCACCACCAGCAGGAAGGTTCAGGTTCAGGGTTGGTACGGTGCAGTGTGATTTGGGTGGTGGTCATGGAAACTGCTGTTCCCGCGACCTGATAAATGGATGAAAATGGATGGATGGAAGTCTCTTTTCTCATTTTTCCCATTTTCTCAAACCAACACAAACAATTTGCAATTTTCTGAAACGTTTCCTGATACCGGATAACTTACAGTCAGTCAGAATGATGGATTAAGGTGTAAGAAATGCCAGATGGCTAATGAAAAACTCCGAACATAAAGACAGAGTTACCAGCCAAGCACTCCTACATTCAAACATAGATCTCCTCTCTCCTGTTCTCCCGCAGAGAAATACACACACACTCGGCTTTCACATCTCCATTCCCTCCACATATTCACTTGTTGATGGGCGGTGTCTGGCTGCATTAGACCCTCTATTCCTTCATGCTCTCTCTGTCACCCCTGCCTCTCCATGCTGCCTAATGTCTCCCCTAAGGAGTGACAACTATCTGCCAGTCCTCTCCAATCCACCGGTGGATGTTAGGGCTGTCCCTTAGCTTTTTGAGAAATAGCTGCAGACACACACACACAGCCACAGTGCCAGCCTCACACAGCCACAGTCACACACTCCTGCTTCTGTTACAGTTAGCAGTTAGCCACCAGAGGGCAAACGCCCTGGCTGCAAATGAACACCATTTCAATAAATGTTGATTTATTTAGAAATCAAAGGATGAAGTTGGAGTTTTATTTTTCAGGGAAAAGAACTAATCAGAACACTACAATTAGGGAGCTGAGTCACTAAAAGTTGCACTGACAAAACAGTAGCCTTGGCATTTTACAGGTGAACAGGAATATGAGCTGCAGATAATCAGTGACTTCCAGGCCTTGAAGTCTTTGGCAAAAACTTCTTTTTACCCAATGTTGATTCATAAACAAAAATGAACAAACAAAAAAAAATCAGACCTTTGACTGTCTTTTTTGGAGTATCCTATTTCTACGAACAAACAAACAAAAAATCAGACCTTTGACTCTGTCTTTTTTGGAGTATCCTATTTCTATATTTTATGTATTTGATGTATAATTTAGAAAACAAAAACAGGTTAGAATATTTTGGTCAAACTCCAGCTTTACAAATTGAAAGCGTTTGAGGAAGTGTGTTACCTTTTCTGAAACTCTTAAGTGTAAATGAACAAATACGTTGAAAGAATCCACGGTTTATGAACAAACTGACGTGTCTGAGTTTGGCACTTGGACGTACAGTGTTCTATACTAAACTACACTTAGACTAACTAAAATTCTATGATTTTTTCATTATTTTAATAATTTGGTAGTTGACCAGAGAATGAGCAAAGGCGAGAAATAACGAATTCACTCAGAAATGTGAGCGGGAGTGGATTCAGGACCACGGACAGCGACTGTCTTCACGTTTGTCTCTCTCTCTCTCTCTCTCTGTGCCCCCCTCCCCGCAGTCTCACTCACTTTCTCTCTCTCTCTCGCCTCCCCTCTCTCTCCCACCTTCTCTTCCGGGCGCACACTCCGCTGGCAGCTGGCCGTGATACAGCTCCTCCTGCTCCTCCTTCCTCCTGTCCTTGTGTATGTGCGTGCGCGCGTGTGCGCGCGGGATCTTCTTTCTCCCACCGAACATCTTCGCTCCGACGTGAACAGTTTCAGTGAAGACGAGCACTTTTTTTTCTTTTGCGCTTCCCCAAACATCACCAACAACATCAACAACAACAACAGGCGGATAAGACGGGAGTTTCTTTGACTTCTAGCTACGAGACACACAGAGAGAGAGAGGAGTTCGTCTCTCCTTCATCACCCCTCTTTCTGCTCCTCTTTTTTTTACCCCACTCTGTCATCAACCATGGGGACTCGGGCTACCTCCCGTCCAGCGGGACCGCACTTGTTTCTGGGGTTGGGGCTGATGATAGCCGCTCTCACCCTGCAACATGCCCAGGCTGAGATAACGTGTGGCCGGTGCCCGTCGCCTGTGAAACTTCGCCTGCAAAAATTGGAGAAGGAGACGCGCGCTACAGAGCCAGACACGCGGGTGGAGTTTATCGGTGCGTCTGTGGAGGATGCTGTCAGCTCGGATGAAGATGGAACTAAAGCCGAGGGGGAGTCTGTGGGTGAGAAAGAGGACGCGGAGCTGAGGAGGACGAGAAGGAGCGCTTCGCTGGAGTTTGGCGAGTTGGGCAAGTGGAGCGGGCGCGGGCTTGCGCTTGACTCCGGGGACGCTTTGGAGGGGCACGAGCGAGTTTCGATGTTGGACGGACAGAAACAGAGGCCAGTGCCTGGCTGGAGCAGCAGGGACCCGGGCAGGGGCAGAGGGAACCCCCGGCAGGACGAGCCCCGGCTCAGCAGCAGCAGCACCTTCGCTCTAACTGGAGACTCTGCGCACAACCACGCAGTGGTTTACTGGGCAGGACAGAACAGCAGCGTGAGTACACGGCCGTCTGATCACTGACCTCTACACATTTCACCACATTTTTGCTCTTTTTTCTGCTGCGGCTGCGGCTGAACCACCGGCTCCGTTAGACAGTGTCTGTGCGCGCGGAGTTGGCTGTTAACAGGTGCGCTGGAGGCTGCTGGTGCGCACAGATGCAGCTCAATGCGCTCCGATTTACAGAGCGCGTGCGTGTGTGCGTGTGCGAGAGGGTGTGTGTGTGAGAGAGAGAGAGCGTGTGGGTGATTTATTTTTGCACGCGACCTTTTGACTCCCTCCATTACTCACCTACGTCTCTGTTTTCTGTCTCAGTATCTCCTGCGCTGGTTGGTGACACCGTGACTCCAAAAAATAAACCCCCATTTTTCTCAGTTTTAATATCGACTTATAGTCGATGCTTTTATTTATTTGGAAATTCGCTCCAGTGACTGTTTCTTCTGCTGAATGATTGTAAGACTTTCTAATCTGCTGATTTCCCTGAGAGTGAAGGAAATGTTCCCTGTTCCTCTGGGCAGCCTCTGAATTCAGGCAGAATGAATGAATTTCCTCTCTGTGTGACTTGCCTCTGGATTCCTAACACAGCTGAAGAAGACAACACAACACCTACACGAGCTGAGGATCGGGGTTTTAAGACTTTAATCCCATCACTGCTGCTCTGTCCTGTCAGGGCTGCGACTCCGCGGGGCAGGGACGCAGTGTTGCTGCGGTTCGATCTCTCCCTCCGTCTGCACCACCATCAAACAGCATGTGGTTCTCCATCGTGTGTGTGTGTGACCCTGTCAGGGTGGGAGTTTTCCACCGTGTGTGTGCATGTGTGTGTGTGACCCTGTCAGGGTGGGGTGTTAGTTTGGCTCTGTTGGGTCAGAGTGCAGGTCAGAGATGATGGGCACCAGTTCACCACAGGTGTAAATATGACCAAGATTCACTGCATCTATTTGGATCATAATGTTGCAGTTAATGTGAGCAGTGACCCGGCAGTTAGGATGGTCACCAGGTTAGAGCTGTGATAGTTATGTAAGAGAATACCCACATCTTCACTGTCAGAGCCGTGCATAGAATTTATTTTGTTCATATGCTGCTGTGAAAAAGAGGAACCATTTCCAGGACTGATTCACGCGCTCGCACGTCGTACGATCACTGTGTTTTCATGTAAAAACCCCTCACATGACATCTTTCAAGGGCTGTCGACATCTTCATGGTTCCTGTGAATAAATTACCTTTTTAATATATTATATATAAGAAAAAACATGCCTTAATAAAACGAGCGGACGTTCATCGTGACCTAGCTCACAAGTGCACCTTTCTGAGCTCCACCTGGAGATGTTTTCATCCCTGAAGGGTTCTGCCTCAGTGTCTTGTTAATACTTCATGCTGAGGTCAGACAGCATGGTTCCTGTGCTGCTCCTGTCAAATCAGTTCAACAGTCTATGTAGATTAATGCATGGACTTGACTGGCGGATGCATCTGACCCGGCCAGCCCCCGCTGTCATAACAAACCTAAGGGTGGGACGTGGACTCTGAGGGACTAGCATGTGGAGGTTAGATTCCTGGTCAAAAAATCTTTCTTACCAGCAGCCCCATGGCCAAGGGGTAAGGAGATTGACCATCGTTTTGGGTTTTACTGAAAGATCTAACAAGGCCAGTTCTTCTTCTTTAACGCTACTGACCCAGGTCCAGTTTCATCTTGTGGTTCCCTGCACAACCTGTAAACGCAAAAATCAAATCAATAGGAATTTTCCAGGCCGTGTCCTTGACTCCTTTTCATTACAAAGACAACACATTGTTTTACATCCAGCCAGCAGCTCTGTCCAGGTCATGGGACCAAAGACATGTCAGATGGAGTGACCATGGCCTTTTTTTTAAGACCCCCTCTTGGGGGCGCCACTGAAAGTTAAAAGCATGAGGTTATATGATGTGGAGCTGTTGGTAGTTGGTAGTAGACCAGGGCATGACTAGGGTGAGTCAAAAGACCTGAATTCTTAAATTCTGATTTAAGGCTTAAAACCAGTTCAGACCGGTATCACACAATGTGTGTGTATATATACAGTGTGTATATATATATATATATATACACACACACACAGCAGGACATAAATATATTGAGAGAATCCTTCTCCGAAGCTGCAGCAGTGAGAATTTGGCTGAGTCATGTCGTGGGTCATTTATTTCCTCCTGGATGGGAGCAGAGTATTTTGTTCACACTTGATCCACGGTGTTTAAATGGCTGTGTAATGGTGAGGTGTTAATGGCATCCCCGCAGCGGTGTCATCAGCCAAGGCTGGATCAAACTGACACGGCTCTCACATTCCAAGTACTGCTGCTTTCATGCCATTAATACTCCTAATTGTTTCACTTTGACAGTCACACGTCGGCACGGTGACAGGAAGCAGCAACCAGTCCTGTTTCACACATTGACTGGATAGGAATCCTGCCGTTCTCACACGCAAGGGCTCCTCACGCAGAGAGAGAGAGAGAGAGAGAGAATAATGTGACAAAATAAATCAAAGTGCGTAAAAGCTCAGAGGGAGCCGACGGCCTTCTCCTCTGCGCTTTTACAAGTGTGATTTGTTGTTGTGCTCGCTCTGCTCACTTTTACATTCTGTTTGATAAAAGAAAGAAAAAAAATCCCACATATTCTGCCTTGTCTGAGCAGATTGTGACACGGTGCATGAACATGGGTTTCTAACCTGCAGTGATGACCGAGGCGCTGCGACTGTGCCACAGTCTGAGTGTGCTGAGCATGGGAGGGTGATGGGGGGGAGGGGGGACTGAGGGGGAGATTGTGCACCACAAGCCCTCGGTCTAAATCTTTGATAATTATCTTGACAACTGGGGCTTTTATTTCAAAGTCTTCTCTTTTTTTCTGGCTTAAAAAAATTGAAAGCTGAGAGAGCAGGCGTAGCCCAGAGAGAACTCTCCAGAGAGCTCGGCTTTTAATCTTCATTGGCCGTCCGAGCCGCTGGTGATGAATGGGCTCGTAGGCTGAACCAATTGAGCTTGGACTCTGCCGACGTTACTGCAGCAGTGGTTACATGAGAGACGGACAGAGTGATTGGTTAATAGCTATGACTAGCTGATTGAATGAGTGACCAGCTGACCTCTGCGTTGACACGTCGCTGACTGAATTCTTATTCACTCTCATCCACTGGTAGATAAAGTTTGTCGAATGTTATCAGCACCGGTCTTTTCTCAGTGACCTGCCACAGCAGTGTGTGCAGCCATGTGATGTCGGCCACTAATTGTGCTGCCTGTCCACGTACAGTACTTGTACAGGCCTTGTCTCCAGGCGCTGTCCAGTGTGTCACTGCTGGGTTGTGAACTCAGCTGTTCTACAGCTCTCCAGGGTTTCAAACTTAAACATCCTGTTTTTCCCAGTTGACAAGTCTTTATTGACTGTCGTATTAAATTTGTTTGCTTGTTTTTTGTTTTTTTTTTCATATGGTCTAATCTTCCCTTTCTTCAATGCAGTATATATTCTTGGTGAACTGATAAACAAAAAATAAAACATGTTTAGTTTGAGTTATTCTCAAATGTAGGTTCGTGTAACTCTGCATGTAAATGGAGGCACTTTTAATTAGTCCAATAAAATTAGAAACAAAATAACCTTATCCTCAGAAAGGTGTTCATGGCAATGTACTTAAACTAGATAACTTACGTGAGCTGAACTGGATTGATCAGTTCCAGGTACAATGAGAAAAAAGAATAACTCTGCTGCTGCCGTAAAACAGAGGAACTACTATTTTCTTCCTATTTTTTGACCATTAAAAACTCTGTTCTGTTCTTTGGACGTACAGTAAGCCCGGAATGTACGACTGGTCCCGAGTGTTCAAAATGTGGTACTTGTTGCGGTGTAGTGTGAACGTCTGATGAAGTAGTAGTAGTCTGAGCAGGTAGTATTACTCAGACTTTAAGGATTTTACTGCAGTAATGCTCACCACCCTGATTTTTTAGGTTCCTGAAAATGTGTTTTTCATGGCAATGATCTGCAGGACGTGCCTCACTGCTTGGATGGTTGGTCATCATGTGCCCTGTTCCACTGACCTTTAGGCAGAGAACTGAGGCCCGATCTGCTCAACCAGTGGAATTTGGTTGCTGTCTGCCTGGCTGACCTCTATGTCCACACAAAATCCCTGCTCTCCTTGGTCCAGAGACTTTCTCGGTCTTATTTCCGCCAGATATTTCGACTCTTCGTCTTGTGCCGCTGCTATCTGAGGCAGAGATCCTGACGATGCTGGGGGCTCCCTGGGGGAGGGAGAGGAGTACTGTGTGTGCTGTGAGCCGTGTACACAAGGCTAAATACACTCTCTGTACTCCCTCCCTGTACCACTCCTGTTGACTCTTTCTGATTCTGCTCAGCTTACCTTTCTATTTGTTTGTTTCTGATTTGTTTTTAAAAATGTCAATACGTACTTTCAGCACTGAGCTTCCTGTCATTTTTTTACCCTATTAAATTATATGAGCTTATTTTACCATAAGACCATAGGTTTAACACTCCAAAAAGATATGTAATATCTTATATTCAGTATCATCATAACCTATGAAGTACAAATTTACCAAAACCAAAAGCCTGACAAAGTCAAGTTTGACAAATACGACCACTTTTAAACAGTCTTTAAAAGCAGATTGAGCTGCTTCGCCAGGAGGACCGCAATGCCCTCCACCAGTGATACATCACATTGTGGACCACAGCTTGAGAACCCTTTTTGAAATTGAAAGAATGTTTTCAGAAAAATGTGCATTATAACTGTCAGCGTGTTCGGTGGATATCAAAGGAGAGCGGCCCTTTAAAATTGTGCGGCTCACACAGAGGCAGAGCAGCCGTGGCTGGCACAGCATCAATGGAGCGGGCTGGGCCTGTTTGAAGTTCTCACATCTCTCCTGTGAACTGAAGCCACTCCTGCAGACCCTGGTGGGCATCCTTTAAAAAACAAAAACGTCACAGAGTGGAGATGTAGACTGGTGCACAGCCAACAGGAATAACTCAATACTGTGTGTTTTTGTAGTAGTCGTTAATGGACTACTGCATGGACAATATCTGGTACTTGAGTAAATACTTGTACATGATTATTAGTATGTGAGGGTCAGTATGTTAGGGATAGCTGGATACTACCCTTTAAAGCCACAACCTAATCTTATAACTTCATATATATTTTATATATATTTCCATTACCATTCCATTAATCAGTTGTTATTTCCCAGAGTATAATATAATAAAATAATATGTAAAATATAATAAATATAATAAAATTACAATATTATTAAACAGACAAAATACATTTACACACCAAAACTTCTGGTTAGTTGTACACTACGCCCATCCTCTTCTCTTTTCTTAAGATCAGTTCAGTTATTGTTCTACAGATTGTCCGTGCGTTCCAGTTCTGACAAAAGACAATCTTCATCCATGCTAATGCTGAAAGTCCAGTCTGTCCTGTCGTATTTATGGCATAAGTCTGCAATCGCTTCAGGCTGAAAATGTCCATGTAAGACGCATGGTGCAGTTTGGTAGGTCCAAGACTGCGTCCAATCAAATCATTCAAATCAAAGTAACTGCAGACCAGCTAGAAGGCCAGGCTTGATGCCAGTTCAAAATCTGATTGGTTAAAGAAACAATGTTGTTGCCAGTCATTTCAGGCTCCCAGTGCCAGTACTATTGACTCTGAAGGCTTTGGGGCAGGTTTCCTTCAACCTGGCAACACCTGAGGCTGAATTATGATTGGAGAAAAAATACTGAGCATATGCGACTAGAAGCGGCACAACCGAGAGAAAAGCTGAGAACGGGGATGAATGATGAGAGCAGATTCACAATAAATATATTGAAATATATGTCATATATATATATGACATATATGTATGTATGTATACATCTATGTATGTATGTATACATCTATGTATGTATGTATATATATATATATACATATACTGTATGTGTGTGTGCGTCTGTCCTTGACGGCCTTGACGGTATGTTGCTGTTACTGATACATACAAGTTTACGATTCAACAAATGTGTAAAATAAAATTCCTCACACTCAAAGCAGCCTAGACCTCAGTGGTACATTATAAAACCTGCCATGAAGAACAAGACTTTGTTAGTAGATATTGTTCAGGTGAACACAGGAGGTTGGAAGTGTTGTCAATATTTTACGGTAAAACTTCCGGAACTACTGCAGCTCCACGAGCCTCTCATTTGGTTCAATTTATTTATTATTATTGTTTGTGTCAGACACGGCTGACATGTTGACAGCGCTAGGCTAATCTGCTACAGCTACTTGTTAACCATCTCTGTTAGAAGCAGAAAGTGTAGTTCAACCATCATGTGATATTTAGAGTTAGAACATCTGATCAGTCAGAATTTGCCCGATCGTATCTACAAGCTGATGCTGAAAGTTTGGTCTGCTTGGAGCCGATAACAAATGTCTGGCTTGGTACCGACCATCCCTGCATTATGCGCAGCGTCTGTGGTTTATAGAGACCTTGGAGTCCAGACACTAGGGACAGAGCTGTGAGCAGCATCTCTAACCAAGTGGCTGCAGAGACCAGATGTGATTTAGTATTTAAAGACAGAACTTCGTTCCGCTTTTTTACCCTCAACCTAAATTACTGATGGTAATAGATTATAACCCCCCATTCCCTTCCCTTCCCTCTCTCTCTCTCTCTCTCACTCTCACTCTCTCTCATTACCTTGGCATCCCTCTGCTCTGGAGGAAGGCAGAGAAATAACCAGAGTATCATAAATAATGTAACCCTTCCAGTGGGCTTTTTATCTCCCTTATCCCTCAATCTCTCCCTCCCACCTCCTTGTCTAATTACTGTCTACAAATGTGCTCCCCCTCGGCCCCTCTAACCCTTCGTCGGTCTGCAGCAGCAGTATGATGTTGTAGCAGGGAGAATCCAGCCCGAGCCCAGAACTCTCGGCTGCGCCCTCTCTGATGAAACTTGAGGTTCTGTACCTGCCTCACACTTCACCTCCTGATTTCATGCGCTGTGGTTTTACAAACATGGCAAGGTTCTTGTGGGCTGTGTGGGATGTGTTCACGTGTAGGATGAGTCAAAGAATGTAGGCCACAAAAGGTTAAGTCATTTTTCACAGAGCCAGGACTGTCACAGTCACTTCATCTTATTGAAATGTTAGAACAGAGTTGGACGCTTTCTGCTGGGATGGAGACGATGAATTGTCATACTGTTTTTGGTCAGAAAAGTCCCTATTGGCTGTCCTTAAAGTGGTGCAATGAGGTCATCCCCTGAAGTGCATAATTTATAATGTATTTATAGATAGTAATAAATGTTGTCAAGAACTGGATTAACATCACTGGAGAGACCAAAATAAGTACAATCTACATGAACGTCACAAATTTTAATGTTCTCCATTATTGGCTTTTTTTATATTAATGTGGTAGACACATACATTATCCATTAATTAGAGGATAGGTAGTACATATACTTATTTATTTAAAATAATAGTATTTAAGTCAACTAAAAATTATTCATATAATATTCCTTGTGGGCTGTTTGAGCTAGCATTAGCTTGTACTGGACTGTTGTAGCTAATCCCTAGCTTGTACTGGACTGTTGTAGCTAATGTCAGGTCTAGTGTATTTTCCAGGACTGTTGTAGCTATCAGGACTGCTGTGGTTAGCGTTAGCTTGTATGTCTGTACCAGGACAGTTGTAGCTAATGTTAGCTTTAGAGTCTGTACCAGGTCTGCTATCGCTAGCATTAGCTCACAAGTGAGCTTTTAGGTGATTTTGAGGTTGTTCTCCAACCTCCTGGTAACCTCGGTGCTGCTGCAGCTCCAGTTGGAGTCACGTTCTGTCTCAGACCAGGAGGAGAAACCACCAAAGGACCATATAGAAAGAGCACATGTCAACAATAATGAGGCAGGGATGGAAATGGTGTTAAAATGATGTGACATTTCTGCTTCATTCAGCTGTTTTTCATGTCTTAACGATGGATTCACCTCACAAAAGTGACAACAGTTTGCCAACCAGCAGCAGATTCCAGGGATCGTTGTCAGGTTGGAGGAAGCAGAGAGTTTACAAAGTCACTCAGGCATTGACTAACTGATGGAAGGCAGACAAGTGTCAGCGCAGGCACAACAGTCGTTGTGCTAAAAATGTTTCTGGACCAACCTGCTCCCATTTGCATGTGAGGGATAGAAACGCCAAACTATTACCCTGTTTTTGTGTTGCCTGACAGCTGTTGTAAAAGACACATCGGGGGCAAACCAGACAAGTTTCTGCTGAGTCAGGCCCATACCACACACATCAGTTCTATTCTGTATTTGTGTTTGTATCTTGGTATTCGTAAAGGGCAGTTAGCTCTGGTTTCTGTACTAGGACTGTTGTAGCTGATGTTAGCTCTGTAATGTTTTAGTTCATCTTCTCCTGGTGGTCAATTTAACTTTAGGGGCATTACTGCCACCTTGTGGGCTGGAGTGCGTCCATCAGTTTTCCTGGTGTACCAAAAAGAACTGAAAAATATGAGTTACTTATTCATCTCTCATTAAATATTTGAAGTAAACCCGCCAAAGTCCCAACGCTTCACTGGGTACAGATGGAAGGCTCTAGAATCCTCACGTGCACACATACAGAAAGAAGCCAATGTCTCTGAAGCTAACAGAAGTTCACTCAGTCAGCACATTCCAGGCTGTATTTTATTACCCCAGATAAAGGGCAGCGAATGCACTTCAAGTGTCACATAATGTTAAAACACTCCTGGGCATCGAATCAAGGAAGTCATTCAGAGAGTGGTCCAATCAGAGAGCACTGCACCTGCTGCTGCGGCAGTGAGCTGCTCAGCCTGGACCGAGTCAAGTTGTTAAAAGCTTTGAAGTCATGAGCAGGTGTGGAGCAGCAGAAAACCCGAGCAGTGGCGCGACGGACTTCAAGGCAGCTTCGGCCAAACCTAATGGCCTCATTATGTTTCCTGTATGATTGCGGCGATGGCTGATGAAAGCTCAGGCAGCACTTCAATTTCACAGAGTTGAGCATAATCATACGCTTGGCCACAGATCCGGTTGTGGCTGTACGAGGGTGTTGAAAGTGTCTGTGTGGGAGGACGAGTGTGAGGGAGAGGAAGAGTCGGTGTTGAATTAAATGTGTGTTAATTACATTGGTACAAGTGTCAAGTCTGATTTGGTCTAAATCGCCTGCTTCTCCTTCTGGAGGAGGAACAAAGTGCAGTGGTGCGTCCTCCTCCTGCTGTCGGCCTCCTGCTGGGCTCTGTTTGTTTAGATACAGATTGACTGCAGGTTCATCCACCTCGTAGGGCCATTTAAACTTACGGACGCCAAAGTTAGGTTCAGTAATTGCCATTTAAACTTGTCGTTAGAGATACGGACGCCAAAGTTAGGTTCAGTAATTCATTCAAATCCTGGTTCTCATTATAATAATGATAATTAATGAAGTCCTTTTTTGATGAGAGTTTATTTTTGTACTGAAACATGGAGGGTTGTCATTATCATGCCTGCTTGCACATCTGCCTTACACACATAAGTTAAAAAATAACAAATAAAAAAATGACCTCACTTGGCGCAAATGATACATTTTTTTTAACTGAAATTTTCCTTTGGTGTCAAAGCTCTGCTCACTTTCTTTGAAATTTTCCTTTTGTGTCAACCCCTGCTCACTTTCTGGTCAGCCGACTGTGCCAGCCACTGTAGAGAACACTGACTTTAGCGTAGTTACATATTTAATGTAACCTAAAGACGTATAAATTAGTGCCAGTACTTGGTATCAGCGAGGACACTAAATGAAAATGCTCGTACAGTACTTGATTGTAAACTTAGTGATGCGCATGTAACAAGTTCATACAAACAAAAAGTTGTTCAAATCTGATCTTGAATTGAATCAGTTCAATTGGTCAAGTGGAAAAAACACACACAAACACTTTTTCAGTTACTTTCTAAAAATGAACAAATAAAAATCACAACAGATAAAACAGAGGAAAAAGGGAAATAGCCCATAAAGGATGACTGGTCAATGATTTAGCAATAAAATTGGAGTAAAATCATCTGCGGGTCAGATAGATGTGTTCATATTTACAAGCTGCATATTTGCATTACAACAACAGCACTGCTGCTTCTAGATATACATTTATTAAAAACAGACTGTGCTGTGGTCTTTTTTTAGAACAGATTGCAGTATTTTTAATGCAAT
>NC_024315.1:14289306-14368255 GCF_000523025.1 Cynoglossus semilaevis
ACATATATAAAAAAACAAACCCTGACAGCTGCATTGCTGAAAAATGGAAATTGTGTGGTGAGACTGTAAGAAAAACAAACATTAAAACTTCACTTTGTGCACAAACGCAGCAGGTAAATGACAATAAACATTTTTACAAGAGTGCAGTCAAAATCCAAGTGCGTCAGATACATTATTCATAGGAATCTCAGCGCTTTGAAGAGAGCTGGTTTTTTATGGCGCCGCTCAGTAAAGAGAGAGACGCCTCTGAAGTGGCTCCTTTGTTGTTTTTACAATTGATTTAGTGACAAAAAATGTTAATAACAACAAAAACTCCAATAATAATTATTGTAATTATTAATAAATATAAAAATATATTTTATTTAATTAACAAAAATGTAATTTAAACAGTTAACAAAAAGTTAAATTGAAGACAAATACAAAAATGTGTTATATGGATGTATGATAATATTGGCCAACCGATTTTATTATTAGCATAATTATGCTATATAGGTTAGAACTGTTTTTCCTCTAATGATGACAACCAGATAATACAATGCCTGGGTTTTGCCTAGGTGAGGCGCTAGGGAGACCTCAGAAAATTAGAGATAAAAGATAAAATATAATATAATTTATTTTTATATAATTATTTTTATATAATTAATTGTCCTAACCAACACGAAGACTGTCGTAAATGTTGAATTTTTAAATTTCCAATGGTACCTGAACATACCTTTAAAACAAATTATTGAAAAGTGAGTCAATGTAAGAAAATAGATACCAAAAGTTGATGTTTCTTAAAATAATTTCTTAGCATTGTCTGTGGTTTTGCAAAGTGGGTCCCCGGCGAGAAGCTAATGCTAATGGGCCTTGGCTAATCAAGTGTTTTGAACATCCTGCAGGCTTTCAGTTCTAACCTGAACACATTTACGCTGCTGAACAAAATTCCCCTCCTGTTCCTCTGTCTGCCAATGTTGTCCCTCCTTCTCAGCCTGGTCCAGCTGGACAGTAAAGCTGTGAACTGTTCAGTCTTCACACCAAAGTCCATGGAGAAAATCAGGGATTTTACCTCACGCCTCAAAGGAGTCGTTAATCCTCTGCCACTTCCATCTGAGAGGTCAAATGTGTTCATGTTCGTACGCTGGTCAGCCGGGATCTGTTAAATACTCTAACAAAGATGGAGACAAATTTGACATTTTGGAAAACAAATCCTGAACTTTAAACACCAATTTTATTCGTGAATGAATTTGACATTTTGGAAAAATACATTTCCATCTAAAAACAAACTGACATTTAAGGGTCTCAGCAGCTGCAACAGAAGAGCTAGGGTTCTCTGCTTAGTGAAAGTACCTGCATTAACTCCACTGCTAGTCAAACCGGAGCTAATAAGGAGAGACATCTCTGGTTGTGTCAACTACAGCATCTGGAGGACGGAAGCAATGGATTAAAAAAAATAAACAAGTTAATTATTAATAATGTATTACTGTGCAATAAAATAACCGTCAGCATTAATTATTCAATGCAAACCTGATGGTAACTCACTAACTCACCTAGCCGTTATGAAAATTCCATACGACTCATAATGAAAAATAAAGATTGACAGTGATTGGTGTGATTGACAGCTTGATTTCCACAGTTGTATGAACTAGGATTATCACGAAACCAGAATTTCAGTTTTCAAATAACGGAACATTATTCGGGTTAAGTATAACATGACACGAGTGATAGTTAATTGAAACTCACTGATTTCCGTTTGGTCTGTAAACATCGGAGGAACCATTTGTCGGTTTTTGTGGATTTGTAATTGAATGCTAAGGTGTCTCCACACACGACTCCTACCACCTGACTTACTAATAAGCCGTTCTGCTTCAGCTGTGGTGCTCAGTGCTCACACGTGTATAAACCACCCCAGTTCTGCTGAGAAATGAAAAGGCTCTGAAAGTTGAATACTCGGTTCTAGCGAAGTAAAGAAGGCATCGATGTATATCTCGAATGTTGGCATCGACTTAGTACCGTAGGATTAGTTCTTGCAACAACCCCCAGTATACGGCCACAGTGATCGACGTGTCTCAGCCTAGCCTCGGTCAGAGTTGAAGGAGTCAGGCCTGGAGGAAGCCGACGCTGAACCACACTAACGTTGACACACACATTCAGGAGCAGCAGTTAATTAACACAACGTCTAATTGAAGAGATTTAATGACGTGTCCACGAGAGAAGGAGCGCTCTGTCAACTCCAACATCAGGTCTGCTACTTAATCTACGAATATCTTTTAATGGTAACAACCTGCGAAAATACACCCCCTTCCTCCCCTCACCTCCCCTCATCTCCCCTCACCTCCCCTCACCTCCTCACCTCCTCACCTCCTCACCTCCTCACCCCATTACTACTCAGATTGATCCGACGTCGTTAATTCACACCAGGAGAAACTTCCAGTTCCATTCCTGACTGTCCTCTGCTGATTGCTTTCATGGACGTCCGTCAGTGAGCCCTGAGGGGGGAGGCAGAGGGGTGTTCTGAAGTGAGGTGGTGAAGTGGATTCACTCTGAGAGAGACAGAGGCTCAGACTCACTGGAAGTCTTTTATCAACTAATCATGATCAGAAAACATCTGTGTGATTAATTAGTGTTAGTTTACATAAATATTAATATTTTCTCCATCAGAAAACCAACCTTCAGACAAGTTGAAGAGAAGAGAACTCTACACCAAACAACATCAAACTTTAGCAGCCATTAAATAAAAAATCAACATAGGTTTGATTGGATTACACTTCTGCCCGGTAACTGCTTTAGAATGGCATCAAAAATTGGTTGACTAAGACTTCTTGACATGTTAATGATATCAGAGTACTGGCCAATCAGAAGAAGAGTCGTAACACAGCTACATCTTTGTACTCTAGTATAGTATTGTGAAGTACAAGTGAATGAAATTGTTTTTAAAAATGTTCTTCAGTCTTTCTCTCTGAGGTTTCTCTGTTCGATCCACATGAGATTATACTTTATTTTTGGAGTATTTATAGATACCAATAATGATTATCCATAACAATAATGATATCAATAGCGACGCAGTATCTTGGTCTTGGTCTTTTTTGTACTCTTCAGTACTTGTATGGACACTTAAAAAGACATTACTGTTCAGTAACACAGGACAGAAACACTCCGTCTGCTCAGCTTCTTCAACTCTTTACTGCAGTTACATGGTGGAAAAGTGTCGGTGTGAAAATGAGAAATGGCTTTGGGCGAAAAAGTTGAACATCTGCCATTGTTTTAATTCCAAATGCTAAAAAGGATTTTGACAGCAGTGACCTTTTCTCTTCAGCCCTGAATCATTTGGACTAAGATTCTTTTTAGCACGTCTTCTGTCATCGTCTCAGACAAACAGGAGTGTAATTCTGTCCAAACCACGGAGTGAGGCTCGTTGGCCTTTATCGCCATCACTATACATCTCTACGCAAAACTCTTCACCTGAGCCAAAAGTGTCGATTTATAGTATTTAAAACTTTAAAAACAGAGCTGAACGTATCGTTAAATCAGTGTTAAATGTCTCTTCACTTCACACTTTCCTGCAACTTTCAAATGGATTCATCCTCAGGAAAAACTTCTTAACAAACAACGCAGTCAAAGATGTCAAAATAAAATGAACTTTTCAAATGGGCTTTTAATGGAGTTTAGTTTATTTATTTAGTTAGTTATTTAAATCAAATTAAAAAAACAAAATGTTCAACGGTCAGTACCCTTATCTGCCTGCAGGGGAGGTGTAAATAAAGTTAAAAAAATTAAAATAAAAAAGTTCATAAAATTCATAATTAATTAAATGAATAATTTCCACTTAACAGAGCGGCGCCCCACTGTGGAGAAGTGGTGCCATACTCTCTTGCCGTATGTCATTACTTTGATTCCCGGCTGTAACTGTGTGTCTTTTGTGTGGGTGTGTGTGTGTGTGGGTTGCAATTGCAACATGCAGTTGAAGTGTTAGGATAATTGCTCACTGATCATAGGTGTGAATATTAGTGTGAATGCTTTGATTTTCTGCATGTTTGGTTCCATTTCCTTTCACCTCCTGAAGGAGTGAGTGAGTGAGTGAGTGAGTGAGTGAGTGAGTGAGTGAGTGCAGACCATGCATTGAATTCTGCAAATTTTAAATTTGAACATCAAAGTATGATTTTATTTTATTTTAAAACATAGTGCCACACACTCTAATGATTTTGCTCGGGCATCTTACCCCTGACGTCCTTTGTGAAGCAGCCGTACCTGGGACCTGGGGCATCAGGGCAATAGAACGTACAGTTCTTTGGTTGCAGACAGGACCTACTGTACTTTTCTGGACATTTCTGATCGGTGGTGTTTCTGAGGTTTTGTTATAATACGAAATACTGAAAAAAGTTAGTGAAACACTTCCCCCTCCCCTGTCCCCTCACCCTTCCACCTTCCCCCGTATTCATTGATATTTCTGTTGCAGTTTATTATTCACTTGTTTTTTTTTTTTGTTTTTTTTGGTCTCCCGTGGAGTCCCAGCCATCTGTACAGGACTGAAAACACTTTACAGTTGGAGCTTGTAATTGCTTTCAAGGATCCTCCTGCGTTGACACCTCCGTCCAACAGATGACAAATTGTTCCAACCTGTAAACAAGTTAGTTTTCTTGGTGCTCCGGCTTTTTTTTCCTCCTGCTCAACAGCGCCTGTCTGTTCTCAGATAAGAGGCCGCGGCGTTCAGTTTCTGTCTGCTCCGAATAGACCACAATCCACCTCTGCCGCCACACGCTGCTGCGTTATTGGCTGTAAATAACCCAAACCTGCGCAGGTGTGTGTGTGTGCATTTGTATTTGTATTCGTGCTGTGTGTGATGACGTTTTTCGCTGCTAATTAGCGTAGGCCGTTGGTGACACATTCAGATCTAATGAACAAGCTTAATTAAGAGTTTCCGTTTTAACCGATGCTGTCGAAGGTCTGCCTTTTACCTCATGGGTGTCATTTCTAACGTAGAGTCGACAGAGTCATGGAGGGAAAACTTATATTTAGACAAGTGACGGTTTGGTATGCGTCACCGTCAGCGTGGCAGCACCTACTAGTGGGTAGTAGCTGTCAACTCGAGGAGTTGAGCTCCTGACCAACTATTTTGAATGAAATGCTGTATTGATGAGAAGTGGACTCAGTCAAAGGCCAAACCTTAGTGACTTCTTAAAACATGTCTGTATGTGTTAATCATCGTTGTGTTTGTGCAGCCGCAGGTCAGAGCTGATGAATCCACAGGTGCAGATATGATGGCCGAGTTCCATTTCAGGATGTGTAGTGACTGGCTGTCACCAGCGGTCTGATGTACATATGCTGAAGGGAGCCTCTGTTAATGTGATCAGTGACGTCTGTGCTTTTTTTGGCTCATGCATGTCAGAGTGTGTGCTGCGACAAAAGTCGACCACATTTATTTCTGTGGCTGTGAGCTGTGATGTAGTTTCCCATTAGCCACAGTGGTACTATACATAACCTGAGGGTGAATAGATGTACTGGGTTTAACAATGTGCATATATATGCAGTATATGTGTATATATTCTTATTATTATTAATGTAACAGTACCAAGTGTGACAGTACCAGGTGAGAGATAAAAATCTTCACCGGGTCAAGATTGGGTTTGACCTTTTGTTCTAACTAATTATATAATAATAATATTTTTTTTCTAAATTCTGATTAACACAATCTTAAACAACTCTGATCTTTCACTGTCATGAAGAGCAATCTGCAAAAAAAATGCAGTGTATAAAAATATCTGAACTGGTGCATCTTGATTGACAGCTGCGATCATGTGACTGCACAGGTGACAGCAACTTGAGTTCCTACGCATTAACCTGTCTGAACACAACCCTGCAGTCAGAGGAGAACAACAGAAAACAAAACAGAAAGATTTCCTCACCTGCAGCCTGGCAGCGTAAACACAGTCCCGAGAAGAAGGGGAGAAAATGAGGGAAAAAAAAGTCTCTGAGGTCAACAGGACCTTGTGACGTGTCAAAGTGGTGGTCATGGACCAAAAACAGGTTGGGAACCATTGGAATAATCTGAACACTGGTGTGAATGACAGTGGGGATGAAGATGGGGACCTCCTGGCAGCAAGACTGCATATAACCCAACACGACTGGATTTCAACCCACAACCTCAAGAAAACAACCGTCCTACCTACTCAGCTACTCTTCTTCCACCACACCAAAAGAAAATGGAGGTGAACGAGCCGTTATCACGTGGAAACACTCAAAACAAAGGTGTCAATCACTGTCCTGCCTGCGGTCCACATCTGTCGTTGTTAGACCATGGAGTCTCTCTAGTGTGATATTAGGCTATACATTTAAGAAGATGAATTTAACAAAAACAGAAGGCAGTTGTTGTTTTTTTAGACAGAGACACTAGAAGATTTAATTTCTCCGTCCCTGAAAGAATGCTCTGTGTGACTCTGAAGTCCAATACAAATGACATCGTCCCCATTCAGTTTGAACGAGCTCATAAATAATTTTAATGAGGAAACAAAGAGCTGGGAATCTTGTATTTTAACAAGTTTAGGGGAAATGGATAGTTTAAAGATGTGCTGTGACCCTGGATGACTCTCTGGGCTCGGAATCATTTCTCTTCCAAATGGATGGAATCATAATTAAGAAACTTTTTTTGTACAGAATTGGAGGGTTTTGGATTGAACTCTTATGCACGTAGAAAAAAACCAAAAACCCAGCGAAGTTTCGTCCTGTAGAATCAGTACCAGCTGTTTACTGCATCTCATTATGGATACACTGTTCTTGGAAATACTGCAACAGACAGAAGTAAAGTCATTGATTCATGCGAAGAGACGCTTTTATTTACGTGCGCACTTCTAGTGTTTACTCGCCGCTACGACTCAACGAGGCTTTTTAATTGGTTGCCTCTCCCTGTCTTCTTTAACAAGCAGCAGAGAGGGACGCATTTATTGACTGAAACATGTCGGACTTTATTACCACAGCCTTCAGATTCACAGTATTTGGGCTGTTTCTCCAGTCACCCTGTTACTTCACGGCAAAAAAAAAAAAAAAAAACACCAGAGAAGAGGATAAACAAAAGTAGTGGAAAATTAAATTTGAAACTTTGACAATTTCATTGAGTAAGTGCTGTGGATTTAGACTTAACTGATGAAAGCAATAGTACAGACGAGCAGTAGGTGTCATGTCCTTTACCAAAGTACTGTGACATGTGTATATGTGTATATGTACATATATATGTATATATGTAAATATATATTTATATTTATATATATTTATAGTGTGTGTATATATATTTGTTTGTATGTACATACACATGCATATATTATATGCACATACATATACATTGATACATATATTCATATATATATACATATATATATATGAATGACTCTTTCAGTCATGTAATTCCTCTGTCTTGTAAGACCTTCATCTTTTCTCCTGACTCGTTCCTTCGCCCATGTTCTGCTGTAGCCCAGGTTCTAGTCTGTAGTACGTTTATCTTCATGCCGGCCCTCAGTGCTGTGTTGACATCGTGCTCTCTTGGTCTTCTAAACTCCTCCAAAAACAAGTCTCTAGGAGAAGTGAAGTCTCGTCCACGTGGCCGAGGGCCACCTCAGGGCAGGAAGCCGCTACTTGCGCCTCGACCAAGGCGGCGGAAACATCGTGCACCTGCTGAGCCTCAGGGGACGAGCTGACCTGTATGTGTCTGTAAGAAACCTGAAACTGAGCTGCGACACCCACACACACTGCAGTCCACCACCTGCAGCTCAGCCCAGGGCCTCAGTGTTTAGGGCCACACCTGTCTCCAGGAGGTCCACCATCCATCTCTGGTCCAGAACTGTGGCAAACAGACTTGTTTATTTGTTCCTATTATCAACATGGGAGGTGACAAATATATGGGAAGGTGTTGGAGTCCAGGAGGCGGATTACCCATAAACCTCTGTGTGTTGACACAGCTCCATAGATGAGCTGACGTTCTGAAAGGCCTCACCTCAGACAGCCCTCACCTCTCCTCTCTCCCCCACATCTCCAGTAACTGCCCTCCACAGCAGGGTTAGCGTCAGTAACCATATGCCCGCAGCCTTTTAATTATCACACATTACCCCTGAGGAGTCACAGTGTATGAGCAGAAATCTTACCTTGACCTTTTCTTCACGGAGGAGATAAAAAAACTGTGCAAAGAAAAAAAAAGAAACAGTGAAATGCCGTTAAAAGTGAGTCAGTCTTGTGACAGGAGGTGAGTTCAGACAGGAGGAAATGAGTTGATCTACTTTGACCTTACGCAGTCGCCTGAAACGTTTCTGTCAGTACCGGGGCCCAAAGATAAAATTAGTCGCTTCACAAGAACTCAAGAGTTCTTTGTCCATGGCTGTCTCCATAATAAGTTGTTTGGAGTTTGAGTCAAGAGAACAGGCGGAAAACACTACAGGTAGAATAGAATTGAATGAGATAGAATAGAGCAGAATAGAACTAATTTAGAGTAGAAAATAATAGAATAGGTTAGAATTTAATGGATAGAATGTTTTGTTAGTGTACGTCATAATTTACAGATGTTAATTTGTAGAATGTGCTCCCCCAAAAAACTGAGCTACTTTTAAAAAAAAGTTTTGTTTTTTTTTTTCCTAAGACTCAGTCTGTGTCTGTGGCTGGTCCCACACACTCACTGTTGTTGTTACATAGTCAGCCCTACACAGTTTACACACACACACACTTTCACTCTCTCTCTGTCTCTCTCTCCCTCCCTCCCTCTCTCGAGTTCAAACCACAGAGTAAAGACCACCGTTCAGATGAATGCACTTTGTTCCCAGGATAAAACAATGCCTGTGCTGACCAAAACTCCCCTTTGAACAATCACTGTGTTATTGTATAATGAGCTGAAGTAAGTCAGTTATATAAAATGGTATAAATTATGGATAATGCCCCATTTTCGCCGTCTGGCCCGGCCCAGACTCCAGCCCATCAATTATCTTGAAGGGAATGGATCTCCGTCCAGATCCTGTGTAATATCTCTTTAGCGTGTCAGTGTTAAGACATAATGGAATTTAAATGAGAGCACTCGGAGTGCAGCACTGATGCAACGTTCCCAGAGTTCCTCTGCACTGCAAAACTTTTATTGAATAAATTCCTCCTGCCTCCGCGGCTGTGAGTTCTCACTCACCTCATCAATTGATCTGAACATGGAACTCTGCGGTCGGTCAGATATATAATATTTATGACGGGCCTCTGCGCTCGGCTCCATGCCTGTTGGCCTCATCCTCTCTGCTCGGAAGACATGGACACAGAGCCCGCTACAATAACCGATGGATTATTAAAGCAGCAGACCTGGCTGTTTTTCCCGCTGGCGGCGTTTATCATTTGAAGACGATATCCTGCTGATAAGTGCTGGGAATGCAGATAGCGGACAGCCAGGACCGTGTATGATTATTAACATTCGCCGAGGTAGGGCCACGTGTGAAGGCAACGCTACATCATCCAGGCCAGGGAGATGGATGAGGGGAGCAGGAGATGAGGGGGAAACTAGGCCTTGTTGAGAACCCACAGGGTATCGTGCAACTCTGCAGAAACCTCAGCTCAGGTAATTATCATGTTGCGCCACTTAAATACAAATGAGCATGCTTTTTTCACAGCGTAGAGCAGTTTAATTAAGTGTGTGTGTGTGTGTGAAGTCGGCTCGCAGCAGCATGCCTGGTATCAGAGCTGAGGGATAAAACCGTCTTCAAATTAGATGATGGTACAATCCAGGTCGATAGAGATGATAACCGTACAAAATATTTTCCCAGATAACAGATGGCAAATGTGGAGAGAAAAAAAAAGCAGCAGCTGCCGAGGCTCCACGGCTCTCGTGCAGGACACCACTGCTTCCTGTGGTGGACGGGCGGACAGTGTGGACGGGACATTGGGAATCCATTAGAGCTGACGACACTATTAACACTGTTACCACATGTGGGCCCTGTGGCCACGCTGCGGCACTGCTAATCTGTGTGCTTACGCTCTTACTCCGACGTAATCCCACTGTCCCAATCTCTTCTTCAGTGGTGTTTCGGAGGATGACCTTTGACACCAGGTCACAACCTGCTCCTTTGTCCGGTTGAAATCCAGTTCTGTTAAATGTACGCTGTAGATCCAGATACTGTAGATCTTGACTCCCCCTCTACCTCACACCCCCACTGTCTCTCCATCTGCACCTGCTGCTTGTCTTCCGGTTGATCCTTAGGCAGTGCCTTTGTCCATCACTAGAGGGAGTGGGCAGTCTAAAGAATAATGATGAATAATGAAACAGCGTGAGTTTGTGTGTGTTTGTTTTGTCCACTGAGTCCATCAGCAGGAGGTGACAGGGATTTAAAACGCTGTCCTTGATGATGAGACTGTGTTCCACGTGGTGTGTGTGACCACGGTGGTCGTGGAGACTGTTGGTCTGAGTGACGGCTCAGTGAAGAGTGAGTGAATACTGACTGGAAATGACCAGGTGACTGAGCTGTGGTCAGAGGAACACCATTTTCACCCCTCTCTCCCTCTCTCCCTCACCCTCTCTCTCTCTCTTTCTCTCTTCATCTCTCATCCTCTCTTCACCCCTTTTTCTATGTCTCCCTCTTTCCTCCCTCTCTCTCTCTCTCTTCACCCCTTTCTCTATCTCTCCCTCTCTCCCTCACCCCCTCTCTCTCTCTTTTTCTCTTCCTCTCTCCTACCCTCCCTCACTCTGTGCCCCCTTCCCCTCTCCCCTCCCTCTCCCAGCTGCAGTCTCTTTGCTGCCGCTGCCCTTTCACAGCTCACTTGCCACACGCGAGAATGTTTATGCCCCTAATTGAATTTAGCGCTACATGGTTTAGCAGATAGAGAAGCATTTGCTGCTACAACAGCCATAATCCTGCTTGTAAAGATTGTGCGCCGCTGCAGCCGATCTCAGCAGCCAAGGAGCTTTGCTGTTCCACACTTTAACTGGCAGAGGGAATTTAGCAGCACCGTCTTCTCTGGCTCTATCCATTAGTTTTGTTCACACACACATGGGTAGTTCATATTAAGGGAGGGGGGAGGATGGAGGTGGGTGGGGGGTGAAGGCAGCAGGTGAAGATATTAATTTTCCATAAAATGTTCTGGTTTGAAGCATCCAAGAAAAGAACAGGCCTTCAAAAATGGAAATGTTAAAGTTTTGTTTTTTCTTTTTTAATATTAAACACACTGACATGACAAGTCACACTGAGGTCATTACGCTCAGAAGAAAAAAAAAGTAATATTTTTAAGCATAATTTCTATTGGAAAATAATCTCCAATTCACAAAAAAAAATCTGCCACATCTTTTTCCAAAGAACATAGGTTAACTACTTGTTGAGACGTTTCCACTTATTTTTAAAATCATTCTGACAGTTGTTTTTTTTTTAGCTTTCCTTAATTATTTTCCTTTTAACTTTTTCCTCTGACAAAAGTTTTATTTTAATTAATTTTAAGTAAAATGTTCTTTTTTTACCCCTCTAATTTTTAGTTTCACTTGTTCTGGCTGTTTTTCCCTGGGTTTTTTGTGTCCTTCAAAAAGGGTAGGGGTGGCAGGACGTCGTTTTTACACGCTGTTGAAACTTCATCGATGGTAATAAATCAAACCTGTTTGTTCATCGGAGATAATTTAATATTTGAATTGTAGTTAGTAGTTGACTTTTCCATACATTTGCTTTTAAAACCAGAGGGACAGACTACAGTCTATGGCTGCCTTGGTAAGATTCCACTACGTAGTGTATATATTTAAAAAAAAAAAAAATTCCCTGAAGGCAGTGTGGCCACGTCAGAGCCGTAGCTGTAGGAGTCGGTCGGGATTGGGCAGATACTGCGGTCACGCGAGGAGAGAGTTCTGCTGGGAGCGTCCGTCCTTGCATGGCACAGTCCAGATGTGAAATTTCTGGGCTGTTTTATTTTTAAAAGGTTTATTTTGAGACGGTTGATATCAGCAGGTGAAGATTGACAGCGAAGGACAGAGATGAGAGGGAGGTTTGACATTCAAACACCACTCGCTCCTTCTCTCCCTGCAGCTCATTATGTAGTGGCTGGATGCGGAGCTGTGTGGACAACACTGGGATGTGTGTCTCTGCAGGACATAGTACTGAGTATCTGGTTTAGAGTACTGTATGTGTTCAGAGAGTCTCCTAGAAACATGCACTGGATCAGAGTGATGGTCACAGGGTTTGAATCCTGTCAGCTTCACTTCCCTGTCTCTTCACATGTAAGTGCTCTACGGTCAGTCCTGCGGTGGAGTGGTGACGCCCAGAACATTCCTGTTCTGATGATGATTTTACTTCCTGTGTACATTTTAGAAATGTATTTTCAGTTTTGAAAAGATCTCCTTTTTGGTAGTTTTGCAACAAAAAAAAAAGTTCCAAATGTCAGACATTATAAAGTATATGAAGTTACCACGTTCTGCCACTAGGAGCGCTAACGCGCAGCTTCAACACTGGTAAATGAAACCAACAGAGTTAGACGTGAAATTAAAGACAATCAGAACACAGCACGTCCACCAGGGACAACAGTCAGACTGACTTCAGGACAGAAGACGGAGAGGAGTCAAAGTGTTTTTTCGGACAACAAACAACTGAAGGAGTCAGTCTGATGGACAGGTGGACAGGAGGGGACAGGAAAACAGATAAAGTATTTGGTCCACTGCCCTGAGTTAACAAGCAAGGACAAGGACAAATAAGAGGATTCATTCATCCGCCCATCAGACGGGGTGAAAGGATGGTGCACCGTATTTAGTTACCTGGATGACTACAAGAAGACCGAGTCAACTAATGAAGGCGACGTGTACCAGCCAATCAGAGTCAGAGTTGGCAGATCATTCATTTTTATGCTCTATTTGTTTTGCTTTAACAACTTTAAAACCACGACCTGTAGGTGTCAGTAACTCAAAGCTGACAAACGTGAGTGCCTTATGATAATAATGGATCCAGAACTCCACCATCTCTCCACGTCTGAGCTTTTTGTCATCCGGGCTGTAAACGCAGCCCATTGAAAACTCCCAGGCAGTCGGCGGTGTCTCCTAACACAGGTCTAAAACAGCAGAGAGCGGTGGAGAGCAGGCCTTAAAGCTTCAGACGCTGTCAGAGCCAATGATTTACTTTAATAATTCAGAGCTCCACTTCTGTTACCTCCCTGATGAATTCTCAGTAAATACCAAAACACTGCCTCTACATGTGGAGGAGATCTGGCACTGCTGGCGCCTCTACTGTCTAACCTGTCAAAGTGCTGAAGGTCTGTTGGATTTTAGGCTTTTTTTTTTTTTTTTTTAAATTTAACTCCTCACAGCTGCTCCTTTGTGTTTTCAAGAATTCTTCAACCAGCAGGAAAACGCCTCACTTTCACAGCACAATGTTTCCTCCTCACCTCTGTCAGTCTCCACACACACAGAAGCCTTAATATTTCAGCCTCACAGTTTTGGATTTCCTCGAATCAGAGGTTCTTCGTGATGAAGACAAAGTCAAATCACTGGATGAATATAACAACATTTAACCCGTCCTGGAAAACAAATATTGATTATTGCAGGACACATGACAGTCATGCCACTGAATTGACCACCATCAGAGCTCTCTTTCTGGGTGTGTCTGAAGCCATTGCACCAAAGTCAGGATGATCCTGGAGAATCCTGGTCTGTGGGTCTGTCACTGACAATGGAACCTTTTATTTTGAAGTGGAAGACAGCTCTTCTGTTCACATGATCTTTGTTTCCAGTTAACAAATGACTCATGGCACAGTACTGGCCCATGACCCGTTGGTTGGTGACCTCTGTCCTAGCTTGTGATTTAACTAATTTTTCTATGAATTGCATTGTAAATTTTCCTATTGTGGGAGAAAGGAGACTTCTGATTCTTTTTGGCAAAATGGCTGGTTCATCATTATTAGAATTAGAATAGATTTTTCAGAATAAACATCATCATTTACCATACCTTTGGACCAGTGTTTGGCTAGATTAGAAAGCCCAGCGGGCAGTAACTGGCCCACGGGCCGTAGTTTGTCTAGGTCCTAACCAACAAAATGAAGAAACGTGTAGATATCGGCTGTCGTTGGATTAAAACTCCATTTCAGTGCAATAAAAAAAAAAAAGAAAGATTCTTCCCGTTCCCATCGCGTGGTTCTCCGCTTGTCTGCATTCATTTGTTTTCTCTAAGCTGCAAATAAATCAGTGTAAGGAGGAAAAGATGAAACTTGTCCCTGTCTGTGCATCTAAATCCTCCTATATCCCGTCTGTGAGGAACACAGATCAGAAACAGCAGAAACAGAAAGAACGTTCTGATCAGATTAAAGAAAAAAAAAGAAGTCTTTTCTTTAGAAGCAAATGGAACACGTTCCAAGACATGAGTCTGAGGTTAGGGCTCAGTAAAGGCAAGGGTCAGGCCACCCAATCACATGTGAGCGGTGTTGGTGGCGTGTGTGTGTTTGTGTGTTCTCACCCGCTCCAAATTTAAGCAGTTTCATAAATAAAAGGTGAAAGGAGTTAGTGCTAGCGCTGCAGCATCATCACAAATGGAAATGAAAACCATCTGAATCTGAACCTCTCCCGTTGTTCTCGCCGCTAAAAGAGCCGTTTTCATTTCTCACTACAGTTAACACCTAATTTCATTCCTCCACTTACGGCAACTTCCTCAAATGATCTGCAGCACGTCCATAAACCAGTGGGGGCGGGGACCCGACGGGGATCAGACGATGCCAGGACAAATGGACTTCCTGGCAAATGTGCGGGCTGCTGACCACACTGTGATGCAGTTGTGTCATTTTGGATACAAAGTCCGTCGGCGCTCTGACATCACTGCACACTGTGTTCTCATACAGTATGTGATGACTGAGCAAAAACGAATTCCACCTTCATCACTGTTCACAGAAACATCACTCGATGCATCTTATTAATCTTCATCTGCATGGCAAAGGAGCTTTATGTACATTACTGCCACCTATTGGCTGGATTGTGTACATCAGTGTTTGCTTGAGGTTTTGTACAGCCACCTAGCGTTCTCCTTGCCGTGAGAAAACCTCGACAACTCCATGACTTGAGTGATGCCCCTCCTCCTTCTGGGCGTATTTCTGTTTTCCACCAAACCCGCCTTTTCATTAAAATAACAATATTCGAGCACAGTAATAAATGTCATAAAACACACAAACCTCATGGCCTTTATTGTGTTTTCTATAAGAAGAGAAATCTGAACAGGGCTGCCTACCAGAGATCATTTCTGCATAAACACTGCAATCTCATTTTCATCTTGTGCACCCCCTATTGGCAGCCCCACACTTTGGCAATCCCAGATGTAATTTCTTTTTATAAATTAATGTGTTAAAGTTCCAGCCACGCTACTGTATAAGTTATATTTAATCAAAGTTTGAATCTGTTAAAGAATGTCCATCGTCTTCTCCGGGGCCACAGCGTTCGGGTGGATCGACCAAACGACGCCACAGGCAGATGTGATATTTTCTTATCAGCTGAATTTCAAAGCGCCATGATCCATTACAGTTTTCATTCCTGCCACTGTTTGAAAGCCTGAGCTCTGTCGTGTTGATATGCAGGGAGTGTGGAAGCCAGGGGCCGCTCTGAATCTATTTTGAAAGAATGTGAATACACAGGAGTCTGGGGAGAGTGTCGTTTCCTGCTCGGCTGCATCCAGTCATCGTGGAGTGGCTGATTCAGCCGAGTGGAAAGAGTCGTATCAGGAGGCAGACAGAGAGCGTGCCATCATGGCCAACGCTGGCATCCAACACGCCGCGATGAGATTAGAGATAATTACGGCTTCAGTGGAAGAAATCCAAAAAAAAAAAAAAAGTGTAAGGGCAGTATAAAATATCTAATACTGTAGTTTACAGATACTGTTGTCAACGCTCAGGTTTTACATTTCCATGTATCTGAGCTGTAACCAAACTCTGCAGAACCAGAGCGTGTGTAGGTGTGCAGGCACATGTGTATGGTCCAAAGCTATAGTGTACTCCTTGTGTGTGTGTGTGTGTGTGTGTGTGTGTGTGTGTGTGTGGTACAGAGAGAGAAAGAGTGACACAAGTGTGGGTGGATTCACTATTTGAAACGTATCTGCTCCCGGGGCGTCCATGCTGCTGCTGCTGCTGCTGCTGCTGCTGGTGACCTGGACTTGGATCGCTGAAAGAGTCCAATACATGTTTTTCCACACTCCCCCCGGGGGTGAAACTTCACTCGCTGCTGCTGTAGCTGCTGAAACAGGCTTCAATTAGGATTTCGAGAGACAGCAGAGCTTGAACCACACTCTCACAGTGGTGATCTGGCGAGGTGTGAATAATTACCATTAAGTTGTTATGGCTGCTCAGACCAGTAATCAGCACCGGGCCAGGTTCTGCCACAGTGGCTGGGATAATGTGTTTGTGTTGTTTCAAGTCTCTGCTCCAACCAGGAACTCATTGAAACATTAACTCCTTTGTGACCATTCTATAAAAGTGCTGTTTTTGTTTACTCCATGGAGTTCTTGTTCTAATCTTCAGGATTAGGTGAATCTCATCTGCAAAAATATTAGAGGATCTATATTTTCTCCCGAGAAAAAAATGCCTTTTTTCACTGCATGGAAGGTCAAGCTTTAAATCTTAAATTGTGGCCACACAGTGGAGGAGTGGTTAGGGATCTGTGTTAAAACCACATCAGTTCAATCCCCAGCTGTAACTGCTAGTTTTTCAGTCTGGAGATTTCCTGTTCTCCCCGTGTGTCTGAATGTGAATGTGTGTAAACAGCTGTCTCAATAAGTGACCTGGATTGGACTTGGGAACTGTCCGTGGTGCTGAGTTCAGCACCAGATCTCTCTCTAAATATATACAGAGTGAGTAAAAGATCTTCTCTGGTTCCCCTCACATGTTCTTAGTGTGATTAGGAGAACGTCCACACGGTCCAAGTGCCAGTGTTTGTCACAGAGGTGGAGACATTGGTTCACTCTGTGTGGCAGCACTCCGTCACGACGTCATGAAAACCATTAACCATTAACTAAAATAATTCAGCAGACCATGAGGAGACTGTGTGAAAATGTAGTGAATGAATGTAACGGAGAACACAGTGATGTTCGTATGGATCTGAGAAAATCCAGCCAAATATGTAGGCCACAGTAGGTCAGCGGTAGGATCTCTGGTCTCTGGTTCAAATCCACAAAGTCCTCAAATCCCAGACCTGGTGATTCATGTGCATAGAGAGAGAGAGAGAGACGATTTAAAGACGTGTTTTGACTCTTTTTTGACTTGGTAATAAATGATCATGGTTCAGCCGGGTTTGGATTATTTGTTCCTAATCTAGTGGATGAGTCATTGTCCTCCATAATGTGTGCGTCGGCTGTGATCTCAGTGACTCCTCAGATGGATGGAGTTCTCCCCAAGGGCAGGAGCTCAGACCATCCCATCAGCTCCTCCTTTATTCTCCTCCGTCTCTTACAGATATCATGTCTCCCCCCACCCTGACCTTGGGAGGATATCTGCTTCTCCATTTGTCGTAGCGACAACAATCCTTCCCATTCATCGTAGGAAGGTGCTGCAGGCACCTGGAGGGAACGTGGCATTTCACCGCCTATCAGACGACGAGCCTTTAAAAGTGAGAATCTGTCTTTGGAGGCACATTTAGTTTACTCATCAGATCATTTCTCACCAGAGTGAGAATTCAGCGCTATCCTCACATCAAGGACTGAAAAGGAAATTGGCTTTTGTTGAGCGCTGTCATTAGACAGGGAGTTGAATATGTGGTGAGTGATTCCAGAGCTGTGCCTCGGGGACTCGGGGAACCATTGCTTCTTGTCAATGAGACACAGTGAGAATGGAATCTTCCCCAGGAGTAAGGTTATAATGCAATTAAAAACAAAGCATTTGCTGATGGTTTGTTGTCTTAACCTCATGTTTGGCCCCCGGCGGTAAAAGCACGGTCGGTTCAGCCCCGAGGGAGGCAATTAGAGACCTCACTCCTGTTTTAGATTCATGGTCAACCACGCGCTCTTAGGAGTGATTTATTGATAAATATTTTGATTAGTAAACAGCCTGTGTGCTGCTGATGTTTAGAAGGTCCCATTGTGGGATGTGTGTGTGTGTGTGAGGGGGGGGGGTCCTCCGGCCATTTCTCCTCGGCTCTGGCAGCGCTGTGGCAAGTTTCCCGTAAATCCGATGTGGATGAGAGATGAATTTTGATCATTTAGAGTAGTGCATTAAAATGGTCTGACTCAGAGAAGATGGCTGCTGTGCCTCCCTGCCACCAATAGAAACCCAGAGTTGGTGAGTAAGAGAGTGAGTTGGCATCAGTGTGTCATATTTCCTTCATTTGAATAAACCAGGAGTTTGGAACAGAATAAAGAGAACCACTGCAGGGCCCAGGCAAGGGATCATCAACGTTATCGTTCTGACTCTCTGAAAAATGTTTATATATAAATATATATATAAATAATCCATTCATATTATTCATTTACGCTGACAGTTATTTGTGTGTTAATGCAGTTTTTGAATTTGTTTTTTTCATTTTATAATCGTAACTGCTACTGCATAAAAAATGTTGAAAGTCATGTCTCCTGCGATCGTATGGCAGTACTTTAAAATTAAAGGTGTACTACGTAATATCCAAAAATAGTTAGAATGAGGGTAAAAAAATACGCCTACATTTGTAATAATATATACTTATATGTATATATAAAGTCCCAACTATGGTACTTGCTTTTAAAATCCAAAAGTTTCCCAGGTTTTGGTATGTTGTATTTGATCACAGAAGTTTTTTTTTGTCTACATTCTATCAGGAAATTGACAAAGTGAGAGGTCGCCGTTCATATCTGACCTCAGCTTTCCTCCTGATGGGAAATGATTGAAGTCACGGTGGCAGAGCTGAACCAGGGTCAGCTGTAATCTGTTGCTTTCTTGTTTTGTAGAAGTCCAGGTAGAGCGGAGGTGAAAGCCTCCGAGGCTGCTGACATACCCCGGTGTTTTCTCTGCTCTGCGTGAGGAGTAACTAGAACTATTGAATTCCTTCAGTCGACTCAGAAAGAACGAAAAACTTTGCCTGACATCTCTTTGGAAACCCAACGCCGTCCATCTATTATCCAGAAACATCCAGGTCATCAGCCAATCACAGGCCTCACGTTTAGAAGCAATGACACAGTCAGACTCACACGTTTACCTCAGAACTGTATTGAAAATGTCACATTGAATCATTCAGATTGAAGGTTCAAGGATTCAAGGCCACCTCATCTGAAGAGAGTGGAGAAACATTCCAGAATGTGAATGAAAAGGAGTAAATAGTGAGGAAGAGTGAGGAAGAGTGAAGGTGACGGCCTCACACTGCCGGTTGTAAAGTGTTTGTTGGTTGATCTGAGTGCTTGGGAGAGACTGTGAATGAAACCATTATTTGGAGATGATGTTGTGACAGAGGAGACAAGCCATCAATCAGGGAGTGGAGGAAGGTCTCAGTGAAGAGGAGGGGTGGGTGTGTGTGTGTGTGGGGGGGGGCATGACAGCAGTCTTCATTCTTTACAGTGTTGTTGTTGTTGTTCACAGCAGCCTCACCCTCAGACCGTCTCTGAGTTGAAGAGTTCCAGTGGGGCTGGATGTTGGTTTGATGTTTGTCTGAGTTGGTGGAGATGTTCACTCTGAGTTTGTTATAACAACGTGTTCAACACCGTGACGTGTGTGTGTGTGTGTGGGTGCGTGCACTTCCTGTGCACAGGGCACATTACCTCCCCCTTCAGGCTGAGGTTGTACATTGTTCTTAACAGTGTACCAGGAATTAGAATGACAGTGTAGAATAACATGGAGTGCTTTAATTGCTTTAACTTTCAGTCCCAATGTTCACAGTATTTTGTTCAGGAGTTCTTGATATATTTAGAAAGATTATCACAAAGTGATTCACTTTCACGTGTGTGTAAGTTGATCCTGTGAACTGTGAAGTACTGCCGTGATAAGAACACACTCTCGTAAAATGTACAGCAGGCACAACACCGACTTTATTTATTTATATATTTATATGTATTTATTTAGCAAGAAGTGAGTAAATATTTATGATGAAATTCTTAAAATGTATCACCTCAATATCTTTTATGGCTATATGGGAAGTGGGGGAGCAGATGTGGGGTTTTTTTAAGGTGGATATTGTTAGGATTGTTGTTTTGTTCTTTGGGTCAATAATAATAACTGATTTATAATAACATCTCTTCTTTTAAAGTGATTTTAAAAACATTTTTCTGATCTGATATTTCTGGCTGTGCTGGTTGAATTCCGAGTCAAACCGCAGCGACTGTATTTGCGACGGGTGAAAATGGCGAAATGGCTCATCAACAACAGGCCTGATTTAATTTGTTCTCACCATCTCACAGAAGCCTGTTATTCCATTTGCATAAAGAGAGCTGCCTCCAGACCGCGGCGTTAAATTCAATAGCTTTAGTTTCATCATGTGCAACATCTCATCACATTACAGCCACTCCACACTGTCATCAGCTCCCGTTGCATTAGGCTCACGTCTGTCACTGTCTGCACTCATTACATTATGACTTTCCACATGATGGCGTGAAAACAAAGACACTCAGTCCTTGGAGAGTTGTGATGAAGCCCGCGGAGTAAACCATCAGCAGCTCTCCTAACGTCAGACCTAACGGCCACACACTGGCGCACGTATTCTGATGGCAGTTTAGAATGGAAACCCCAGAGGTGCTTATTGGTCACAATGACCCCAGACTGCCCACAGCTCTTGACACTGGCTGTGGTCCCAGGTGCAAAACTTCTCTGGTATCAGTTTCCTCATTAGAAGAAGAAGAAGAAATAACAACCTAACGTCGACAACAGGACACAGAAAATACAACAAAAATATATAACAAATTAATTATTAATTAATATGAATATTTCTGCTTAATGCTTTTAGGGTCAATGTGGGCCTAGCCAATCCCAGCAGCCATCTGTCCTAGTCTGGGCCCAATCTACAGGTTAAATATACACTTGGAAGAAAATGCAAAACTTTTTTAATGTATTTATTGTTTATAAGCAGTTAACATGTAAACTGGCGTAATCGTGAAAATCTCAAGTTTACCTGAATGCACCTCGTGTGACAGCTGCAACTCCAGCATGATGACATCACCATTATCTGTGTAGACCTGATGTTTTGCGTGTCTTGTCAAGCTGCTCTACTCCTAGTGTGTTTTTGACAAATACAGACTGAAAGAGCAGACTGACAGTTTGTTGTTGTTGTTGTTGAATTTAAAGTAAGAAAATACATTTTTTACATTTTCTCATGCATTGTTCAGTGCAGTGTTTTCGATTCACTCCTCTTTACCGTCTTCATCGCATGACCCTGTTTCACCCTGGTGGTCACTTAATGTATTTACACAACACTATGTCCATCCATTCAGACAGCTCTTAAGCTCTCTGTCACTCATACAGTCCATACTCTGGTGGACACAGCAGTGTTCTGGAATCATCCCAAGGATGTTACAGCTCCTGTGACCCACGGATGGAAAACCACAACGTTTTATTTTATTTTCCTCGTTCTTGTCAAATACACAAGACAACACTCAGACCAGCGTCTGAGCTGCAGCTCCAAAGTAAATCTGACTTGGACATGTCACTCTAACATGCTTTTGAAGCAGCTGTCCAGGATCATCTATAGATTATACAGGACATTCGTGTTTTCCAGTGTTCTCCTGCTCCACTGGGGAGGGGGGGCGGCGGGGGGGGTTCACTGTGTCACTTCCAATTTGCCGTCCTCTTACCATCAGCCTATTTCTGCCTGGCTTCTCTGCTCACTGACATGACCCCCCCCCCCCAGCGCTGGGCTGACCCAGCAACACCTGGCCTGTGGCCCTGTGGGAGCTGGACGTGGGCTGAGATCTACTCACAGGAGTAGAGTCAGCAACTGGACAAAAAACACGTTTTTATACTTCACTTTTTAAGGTTTATTTCCTGTTTTCTTTTTTACATTTCAAACAATGTATTCCAGCATGAATAGAACCACAGTGATGGTCCAGACATACTGATATTCATTTGTCTGGATTACGCTCTCTCTAACACAACAAAAACAACGTGCCTGTGAAATTACGCCAAAGCCAAACCAATTTGGAAAATTCCACTTTTTTTTTTTTTTTGGGCTCTGACTGTTTTACATTGGCACAGAGGCTGTCTTATAATTTCTAAGGCTAATTTGTCAGAGCTTAGTTTTAACACATTACACTGAAAGAAAACAGAGAATAACAGAAATCGTGGTGGGGCAGATTTCGCCCACCTCAGATCTCCAGTTTCACTCTTGGCTCCAGTTTGTCGTGTCAAACCTCGTGCACTGCATCCAGGCTCCAGGAGATGTTCACACACTGGCTGAGGACTAATTCACAGCCTGTGAAAATGGTCGCATGTTTTTGAGAAGTGACTCAGAGACTAGGAACTGTTGTAGAAAAGACAGGAAGTGAAGGAGGGCCGTGAGAGCCATCAGCACCTGGACAGTTCCCTTTTCTTTAACACAGGATCTGCTGTACTGCAGTATCAGTGATTGATATAAACAGTGAGTTATATAACGCTGAGTCGTCCTACGACGGGACTAATTAACAACCCAGTAGAGTGAGTCTCCGAGACCAACGCAGTACCTTCACACGCACACAGACGCAGACGCCCACATACATAACATATATGTAATGTACATATATGAAATATTTAATATATGTGGGAATATGACTTGAAAAGAAAGGGAATAGTCATATGAAGCGGCGGGGTTAGACACCCACATACATAATATATGTAATATACATGTATAAAATATTTAATATATATGTGAATATATATAATATATTTAATAAATGTGTGTGTCTATATAAAAACAATAAAACACCACAGCTAACACCATAAATATAGTACATTTAAAATAAAAGATTATTTTATATATTCTTCTTTTTGCAAAAATATATTCACTGCTACCGACCCCTCGATATGCTTTTCATTTCTAGACCGGTTTATACTACACTGTGGTGAGAGATGGGGACGGGGTCTTCTTGGCCTGGATGACCTTGACGACCCCTGACTTTGACCTAGTGTTGACTTTGACTTTCTCCTAATAAATGAAGCTTCAGGTGTGTGTTTGAAGCAGACGTTTTAGACTGAAGTATGTCTCCATAAAATGTAGATTTTTATTGAGTTGAAGTCTTTCCAAAGTGACGCCTTTGTTTAATTCAAATGTTATCACTGCAACAAAACATTCCGTCTGTTTCCTCGGACTTTAATTGCTAATGCATTTTGAGTTTGAAAAAAACAAACGATTTTTACTCCAAATTAATTATTGTGGACGTTTAAATTGAGAGCGTGCCGAGGCTTTGATTAAAGAATGTTGATTTCCTGGCAGCAGTTATCCCTAATGAACCTACTGATATCATACGCAGTCAGAATAATATTTTTAATGTGAGTCAGACGTAAAGCTGCAAAAAGAAAAAAAAACAAAATCCGACCCATTGTTGTTTTCACACAATAATCACAGTCTGCTAATTGCCACTATAAGCCTTGCCTCTCGGCTGTGCGTGTGTGTGTCTGTGTGTGTGTCATCTTGTAATTTAATTAAATCTAAAAGCCTTCAGTCACACATCTCCCTCTCTGTGTGCTCAACAATGCAAACTGGAGTCTTTGTGTGTCGTCGGCTTGGGGCGTCTGTGCGGCCGCGCTTCTCACTTATTTCCTCTCTCTCTTGTCTTTGTTATGAAGACGGAGGTTAAATGAATATATAATATGTAAATAATGTATATTTATATTTATATGTACAGTATATATAGATGTTGACACCACCGTGTTAATTGTGCCATTGTTCCAACAGTTCCTGTTATGTGAATGAACCTGATGACTCAGACGGTTTAATTGTTTAAGTGAACAGAAAAGGGAATAGTCATGTGACGCAGCGGTGTTCAAACCGAAGGGCGCCGAACACTAAAAGCAAGTTACCAAACGAGGTAAAAGGAAGGCATGTGTCTGAAATGAGCACAGTGGCCATGAGGACATAAATTAAACAGCCTGCAGCACAGCAGTCGAAAGAGAAAAAAAACTGAGCCCAGGGCGCAGAGATACCTCAACGTTAGGCTGAGATACAACACAGCTACAGCCTCTGGATACAGAGCGTTTACACGGATGCTGAATACGACTTTGGTGTTGAGCAGCGTTACAGAGGGACAGGGCTGACCGTAGCGTCTGACGCTGCTCCGTTCACACGGAGATGTAAACTCTGAGTTCAAAACTTATGGGACCCACATAAGGACAGCACAGAGTTCTTGCCTCTGTCTTCCTCTAAACCAAACTTGTCAAACTCAGGCCCGGGGGCCAAATCTGGCCCGAAGTGTGATTATATTTGATCCACAAGATCATATCAAATGTGTACTAGAGTTGGCCTGCCAGTATATAGACCCTATATACTGGCAGGATTTGTAGTATTAGCGATGTAGCACATATATTTTGTTGTTGTTGTTGTTGTTTGTTTTGTTGTTGGCCTGTAAACAAGATTTATATTAACTCAAAAGGATACCGATAAGAAACAAATATTTCCAATTTATTGGTTTATTTCCAATTTTTATTTCTGATGTGTTGGTTGTTCCAGATTCAATGTTTACACAAAACTAAAGGTTGTTTCCATATGAAAAAAATCTACATTACATATGTAGAGGGAAGGGAAAACAATTGACATCAATTTTTCAATAAATATTAAGTTTGGCCCAAGTCTTCTTCACAGATTTTTTATTTAGGCCCATTGGGAATTTGAGTTTGACAGCCCAGGTCTAACCCTAAGCCTGAATTGTGGCTACAGCACCTGGATCTGTAGTACTACTGTTGCCGTGTAAATGCTGTCACATGAATAAACACTTCCTCTTTTTTGGAACACCGTACAGGTCGCAGGACAAAATGACAACTCTGTTAGATGATTTTTCTTAGACTGATGTCGGACATCGTTCTGGTGAACGTAAACTGTATAAATATTAACAGTTTTGTGTTCAGTAGAGAGAAAGGAATTGTTAGAAGGAATTCAAATATATTTATTTCTTCTATAAGGCACGTTAGTCCAAGGGAACTAATAGCTTTTCTGGGTCAAGGATGTCCAACCTGAGGGACTGGAGAGACGGAGCAGAGCTCACTATCATCAGCAGTAAATCATTTTCATTTGTCATAAATAAACTACTGTGTCTGTGTATCGACGTACCTGGGTATTTCTGCTATTTCAGTTTTCACACTTCCATATATTTACATTAATATTTCAAATCTATATTAAATGATGATTAGGCAAAAATTTGTGTAATTACCCCAAATTTTGCAACGTTGCTACAGTACTTCCTGGGAGCCCCCCGGGGGGTTGCGCACCTCCTGTTGAAAACCGCTGCTTTACTCTGCAAATCTGCTCATCCTCAGGGTTAGAGGTTCTATCGTGTGTTGTGCTGCAGTAGCAGAACAGACTCTACACACACACACACACACACACACAAGTCCTGGTTCAGTTCAGTCCAATGTTTGCACTGGAAGAGGTGTTTTCGTTGTCATGAGCTCAGCTCGATTTTCCGGCGTTAAAATCATCTGAGGGGACGATTTGCGTATTCCTCAGGAAATCAGAAACTGTTGCCGTCGTACGCGTTGGCTCCTCTGGTAATGCATTATTTTATTCAAAGCAGCACGGATTAGTTTAGTTCCAGCAGACAAACACCAGTAATCAAGCGTGAGCCACAGCGCTCTTTCGGACCGTGGAAAATGAGGGCAAAGCCTCAGCGTGAGTTTTAGGAGGAGGCGCCTGGGCAGAGAAAAGCCAAAATAAAATTACACAGGATCAAAGTACTGATTACTGTGTGTATATCGGGATTACAAGGGACTTTTGGTAATGCTAACAAAGTAGTCTACGCAGTGAGAATGAGCAGCATGGGAGAAAGATGACGTAAGATAAAAGTATAGGTGAGGGAAGGAGGGGGAGGTTGACATAAGGAGAATGTTAGAATGAGGTGAGAGTGACGAGAGATGATAAAGAGTGATAGGATGAGAATAAGATGAGAAGGCCGTTTCGAGATCCGATGACCAAACAAAGCTTTGAAATGACGAGAGTTTGCCATGACTGAACTGCAGCTACAAGACCAGTTTATTTTCTGTCTTTTCTTGAAGCCACATTAAAAAAATAAAAGGAAACGTCTGAAGCCTGAAGTAAATGAAACCCTGCTGAAAAAAAAAGATTCAAATCCACTCAAAGAGTCAAATTAAACTCTGTATGTGATGTTTAAGAAATTGATTCAAACTTCAAACGGCATTAACAAAAACGACTTCAGTCTGAGAATTTGCTGCTAATTCTCTGCATGATTTCACAGTTTAAACTGACAGGTGACAGAGAACTGGAAGTGTTCTGCAGTAGACACAGATGTAGACACAGAACCCAAGTCTCTGTGGAGCTGTGTAGAAATCAATTAGAATTTCAGTCAAATCCTCTTATATCAAAGTTCATTGACCAGAGTTCCATTAAAACCTGCTTTAAAACTCAGTTGTTAATTTCTTCTCTGGTTTAAGGCTTTAAGCTGAACTCTGGGAATCTCGTGCGTCACAGGCACAAAACTTAGTCAAACAGTATAATGACGGTGTGTTTTCAAACAAAATAAAACTTCTTCTTCTTTTTTTTTTCTTTTTTTTACTGTTTTTACTTGAAGGCCATGTCTCTTTGTAAATGATGTGCAACACTGCACACCTGCTGCTGCCTCAAGGCTCAACCACGCTGACTGTTAATGCTGCTAATCCTGGACGTTGATTCCTTTCATCCTTTGTGTTTGTCCATCCATCCATCATCCATCCATCCATCATCCATCATCCACCCATCCATCCATCCATCATCCATCATCCATCATCCATCATCCATCATCCATCATCCATCCATCCATCACATTCACACACTTATAGTCAGTATAGAGCAGTGGTTCTCAAACTATGGTACGCGTAACACCAGTGGTACACGAGTGCTCTCTAGTGGTACATGGGGAAAAAAATACATATTTTCACATTTACATTTTCAACTGAATACATCTGAAACATATCATGCACAGTTAATACAACATTTAAACATAAACATCTTTCTAAACACCTCTCCTGTGTGGTGGAAGCTAATAGGGAAAACCTATGACGCTATATTCTACTGTTGGTCATCACGGTGGTACTCAGAGAGCTCCATGTTTTCTCAGGTGGTTTGAGAACCACTGGTATAGAGTAAACAGTTACACCATAATATTGTCCACGTTTATGGACTGTCGTGTTCTCAGAGCTAAAGAACCTAATTTTCTACATTTGTTTCTTTAGCATTAGCGTTTTTTTAGAACAAGCATCATCTTTTTACTGCAAGGCAACAACAGCCACTGAACCACCGCTAGGTCATTGTTTCCTCGGTTCATCCATTTTAAAACATATCTATTGGTTTAAGGAAAGACATGGGCAGTGAGTCTGTGGATCTGTAGATCTGGATGATGGAAGGGTTAGGTGAGCATGGAAAAGTCTGCTCAGGAGAATCACGGTCCAGAGCTACAGGGAGGCTGCTGCTGCTGCTGCTGCTGCTGCTGCTGCTGCCGCACGCGCCGCGGGCGCTGGCGCTGCGCGCCGCGCGGCTGCTACATGAGGCTGCACAGCAGCAGAATATAACTCCTTTTTTTATTCCACATTGACACTGTTGGACCCTCTGGTCACTTAATTGAATTTAAGGCATTTTTCTTATCATGCACGGCAGCACAATTGCACACAGAGGAGCGACTGAGAGCTCGATGGCTTCACAGCCTGGATTCACTCAGATTGAATTGCACGGAATAATAACCCTGCCATATAATGAGCCATTAGCCGTTTGCGAGGATTGTCTCATTTGTCTTGTAAAATGCCCATTAACGTGACTGTACCGTATTATCCTTAACCATCAAATTTCAAATCACGCACGTGTTCCTCCGCCCGGATCTTCGCCGTCTTAACCGCGACTGATGTCTTCACTTGATCGCGATCGTGGCCTGAGTCAGTCACGAGTCAGGTCTCAGTGAAATTACACAGAGGTGAAACCTTCTGCTGCTTTAAGCTCATGTTTGGTCTTGAAGGTCAAATGTAGGTCATTGTTATGTTGAATCAGTGGAAAAACAACCTTGGTTCATTAGAAATAAAGTTCTAGGTTGAAATGATTGGAATCCAAAAGTAAATCTGCATTTCTTTTACGATGAAACATGGTTAGCGGTGGTTAGTGCTGTTGGCTTTCAGCAAGCAGGTTGCTAGTTCAAATCCCTCCTCTGACTGCTGGTGTTTCTGGGAATTCTGTCTGGAGTTCTTTCTCCCTGTGACTCATTAGCACCGTAGGTGTGAATGAGTGAGTGTGAATGAGTGAGTGTGAATGTAAGGGTGAATGGCAGGACTAATTGGTGGGAGTCGAGTAGACAGGTGGAAAAGTTACCTCTTTTCTACAGAACCACCAGTGGTCCCTCTCTATATTGCAGTTCTCTTTTCGCTCCCTCAGCACATCACAGATTTTTTTTTTTTTATCCATTCTGTTTTTGGGCTTTAAAAATGTGGATTCTCGTTTTGAAATTGAGGTCAGCGCATTTGCGAACGATCGCTGGTAGCTTCGTTTACCTAGATGAGATCGTACACAGCATACTATTGGCTAATACAATGCGTACTTGGTGTACTATTGGCTAATTGAGCATGCTCCTCTGTTCCTCATGCTGATTGGCTCATAGCAGCGCCGTTATACAACTCTACTGTGGATATAGTTGTGTGGTAATACAGTCTAGGGAGGGTTGATAACAGTGGGGGAGGGTAAATATACACGTAAATATTATAATAACTCTCCCGCCTCTACTTCACGATTTTTTCTATTTCGCGGTGGATCTTGGAACGCAGCTACCCGTAGGTGAGCGACCACAGTATATCCAGTTTTTTATTAACCCAGTCTTTTTATAGTACCTGTCCCTCAGTGTTTTCATACTTGAGCCTTGAGTGTTTTTTCCTCTATATTCTGAGAAGCACTCTGTCCAGCTGTGTATAAATGAAGTCTAAATGACTGAAGGGTTCAGGCCTCACTTCACCGGTTCTCAATGGTCCTCAATGAAGACATGCGTCCCATCCTCGCCTTCCTTTTTCTTTTTCTTTTTTTTGTCTCTTCTCCTCTTCTGGGTTCCACAGTCTTCCAGCTCAGGTTGAGTGAAAGCGAACGTCAGGATGCATCCAGTCACAGAGAACAAACACTCAGCTCTCAATAAAAGCCGAGAAGTTTGAGCTGTTTTACGGCAGTTGACTTTAAAGCAGTGACTGGAGGAGACAACAGACAGACTCTCTGCGTGTGTGTCTGTGTCGTCTGAAGTGCTGATATATATTCCCAGCACCAGGTGCCGGTTTAACCAGCGCGTTGTTAACGCACGGCACAGATGCACTTCAGAGCCGCCGCTCAGTAACAATCTGAGAAAAGTTCATGACTTCATAGGAACCAGTCTGTTCGCTGAGTCTCCGTCGCGTGTTCTCAAGCAGATAAATATAAACGGATCCTGAGGATTGGAAAAGAAAACCTTTGCCGTTGTTTTTTGAAATACGACTCAGTCAGAAGTAAACCATCAAGACAGTCAGATTATATAGTCTGACCTTGGTCGCTCGCTGCAGGACCCGGTCGTTTGCCTTCCTGCCTTTTTACTTTTCTGCAGCTTTGTCCAAACCTGTAGACGTTTCACACAAACTTTTGGCTCTCCAAAGGGAGGCGCTCTTCATACTTGCTGAAGTGAGGAAAGTCTGTCTGTATGAGAATATAAAAATAAAATCCAAACCGCAGACAAAGGCTAACTGCGGCTGACGTACACCGAGAGGCTGAAACAGACTCAGGTCGGAGGTCAGCCTCGCTCGTGCTGCGTTGCGTCTTCTGTTAAACACAGTTGATGAACAGAACTGATGAATCCGACACAAAAGTTTTCTGAAATCGCACTTTGGCAGATGTTAGTTTTAGGGAGCCGTCCACCTGCAGGGTGTAGCGTTACCTCAGTGGATCATAAACCTTTCTAAAAACCAATTTATTTTATCATTATCATCAGGTCATTTCAATAAATGTGACTCCTGGAGCAGCAAGGAGACGAGAATGAAATATGAAAATGACACCTTTAAATATTCCTCAAACCAAAGCCCTCATTCATTATCGTCTCCTATTTCATTAAAACCTCGTTAACATTGAAATCCTGTCTTTTTCGGGTGACAGAAACGTTCATTTCCTGCGGTTGTCAATTTTCACCGATCAGATTTTCTCCTGCGTCGTCACTCGACGTTGGAATTGGCACAAAATATACGAGTGAAGAGCATGCTAATGCTGATACTAATGCCAGTCAGTCCTGCTGTTTTTTGCCTTCATGGTCCTGCATGTGTGTGTGTATAAATACATATAATATAATTTTATGACTCTTGATCATGGGGCCCTAGGACACCCCTCCACTCCCCCTTTTTTCAGCACTTCACAGTGTGTTCTCATCATTCATTCTTGTTCTCAGCTTTTCTCTTGCTGTTGTTTTATCCAATCTTATTTCACCCTGATGTGTTGAAAGGGTGAAATAAATCTGCCTTGAGGCCTTCACAATCAGTAGTGTGGGCACTGGAAGCCTAAAATGAATGGCAAAAAGATTCTGTCTTTATTCTAGCTACAGTTACTTTGGCCGTTTGAGTGACTTGAATCCACCAATCTGTACAAATTATACTCTTCTTATACTACATTTCTGCATAACATCGATGCTTTCTATAGACAGAAGTAAGTTATTAGGATGTGGATTTGTTCAGACAGGACGCCGCTCAAGGCCTAGGGGAGAAATACACGGTACTACTGCATTTATAACATGAAAAAATCCATAGAAAACAGAGAGAAGGTAGAAAACCTGGTTGTATTCACAAAGTTCCTGGAGATTCATCTGGAATGTTAATGTGTACAGTGTCACCTGCTCCCACAGTTTTACAGTTGCTGTATCTGTTGGACTGTTCATTGTCTCCTCGGAGGAGACTAAAAATACCAGCAGCCCCTCAGAGGGCGCTGTAACACCCTGGCACAGTTCTGCATCTGCAGCAGGGCCCGTTCTTAGACGTCAAAGTTGGTGCAGGTGCACGTTACCATAGTGAACGCTCAGCACCGTTCAAGGCTGTGCTGTTAATTGGTACCTGAGACACAGAATCAGAATGTGGGTGATTCAGTGACCAGAGGCTGACCTTGTTAGGAAGACAGAGTAGACACAGGAAACGTCATCTGCACACAAATGTGTTTTCACAGCCCAAACCAGTAATGTGTGAAGGTATTAAACATTCTGTGAGAGTGAAGTGAGAGCAGGCTGGACATAAAGCTAGTCAAGGGGAGCTGATAAGCCCTGTTCTTGTCACAACACTGCGACTCACCGTGAGTTACTTCTCCCTCTGCAGCTTTTATCAAAGGGCTGTTAGGGAGATAGAAGTCATTATTTTGTCCACTAAATGAAACGCTTTCACTGTCCAGGTGAGGACGTTCGCAAAGGCAGCTTGTTAAAGAGCTGCTCAAATATTAGGGAACGTCTGCACGTCCACCGCTGCCTCACCCAATATGACTCACCCTGGACTTTAGTGGAGGAGAAGACACGATACCTGGACCTGTGGTTTCTGACTCTGAAGCTTTTGAATTCTTTTTTTTTCTGCAGACCCCTTCTTTTTGTTTTTTTGTACTTTTATTGAACCAGCTAGCCCCCCTCCTGACCCCGTCCCCGTCCCTCACTCCCACTCTGCAGCAAACACCTTTTGCTACAACTCTATTTCCTATAGAGGGGCCACACTGTGGCAGATATGTTTCACACTGTTGCCTTACAGCTGAAGTCAACATTAGGTGACATACTTTGTTTTTTCACACTGTCTATGCCAGCGTCTTTAAACTTTGGGGTCGTCTAAAATGTCTAGCAGTTTTGTATTTATACCTCGTCTTTCAACCTCATTCGTTTGCTCTGCACACAAGTAAATGAAAATGATTTTAAAATAATACACACACAGATACTGCGGCCACACATCGGAACCCTTCACGGTTCTACTGCGTCCTGGACGACCTTGTGATTTTTCTTGATTCCGTGTACTAATGAAGTACTGTAACTATGTGGGTCAGTTGTTCTGGGAGCTTTTTGCACAGTGTACTGTGGGGTTTGTCTGTGAATGCAGTTGAACCTTTTGGTCACTTACAGGCATGACCAGAGTGACCACCAGATCGTTGCTGTTGGATTCACATGGACAACATCAGGTGACAGAAAAAAATAATGAAAATTGAAATAGTTTAAGACAGCTGTTTAAGAACTCCGTCCCAGAGATTCAAAATGTACAAACCAATAAGCAGCGTAATAACTCACACGTTAAAGGAGAACGTTCCGCAGCTCATCCTCAGACCAATGCTTCGCCCTCCAAATATTTGCGTTTGTGATTGGATCGCTTTAATGAGCTCCGTCAACGGGTCGACTTAATTACACACCCCTGTGAAGGTGCCCACTGACAGAGTGCAGTGGAAATCGATGTAGGTGTAAATTAGGAAGGTCTTCCATTTTCACCACGCCTCGGTTCCGGCAGCTACTGTAAGTGCTCCTTTGTCCACATCCAAAGAGCTGATTTAGTGCTGGCTCAAATGTGCACATTTAAATGTTTGCTCTTTAAAGAGTCAGCTCTGTGCTCTTGAAGTGAGGTGAGCTGTTGTTGTGGTGTCAGCGCTGACTTGGCTATGTCGAACTTCTGGGGCGTGAACCACAGTGGGCCAAGGAGACTCTCTGTCAGTGACAACATGGCTGAAAAACTTAATTTAACCAACGAAATAAAGTTCAAACTAGTGAATAAAGTAAGTACATTGATCCACTTCTGCCTCAGCCGCACCAGACTCTGACTGACACCAGACTCTGCACTCCTTTAAGTCGCACCCCGTCACTCACTTCCTGTCCAGTCCTGATGTCTGTTGTTGTGTCTTTGAATTTTTATTCTGGTCTATAAATAATTAATTCCTGGGTCCTGACTTTGTCCAGTCTCTGCTGTGTCTGATTTTATGTCTTGCTGGCTGTTTCCAGTTATTACTTCAAGCCTGCAGTGAATAACTAGCAGTCGGAGCTGCTGTCCATGGTGCTGATTTCATCTCCTCTGACTTTTAAACAGCTCCTAATGAGCCTGTGGGCTGATGTTCGCCTCTTTTAACTTGCTGTGAGTCATATCTGAGGCTGTTGTTGGAAATGTGATGATGCTCACCTTCAGATTTGGACCAATGATTACAACTGGTTTTATCTTTTAAAGGTTGAGTTGAATACATGACGTTTTTTAACATAACTGGATTTTGACTTTGGTTCCATGTTGATGGTACCTTTTCGAGCCGGATCGGTTTTAGAGGCGTTACACTGTGAGAGAAATTTTAACAGCTTCCTCACAGCATCGTGCTTCTAGCCGAGCCACTTTATTTTTCAGACTTAGTTTGGCCAAATTGCAGCTTTTAGCTCTTTCATATTTGCAGATGAATCTTCCCCACCGTGTGAATTTGCTAACAGTGTGCTTTCCTGATCCTTAAACCATACATTTTGGCATATTTCTCACCTCCTCCACATACAGTGGGAGCAGTTAAAGTGACAGGTGCTGCTAATGGCCACTGCAGCAGCTCTGTTGTTGGCTTTAACCTGCTGAGTTCCAGGCAGTTAAATGCAGAGCTGATGAGCTGGCGACAGTTCCAATAAGTGAAAAAGAACTAATTGTGATGACGTGGACAGTCAGGCAGCCTCTCTCCACGCGTCCACTTTGACGTGTCCCCATGGAGCCACAATATATAACGGCAAATTACCCTGACCATTACAAGCTGACGTCAAAGGCAAGTATCTTTGCTGTGGAGCAGGCTGAAGTGATAAGAGCAGAGAGAGTTTAAATTGAATCCCTGACAGCCCCACACAGACCGAGGCAGGGAGAGGTGGAAGAGGTGGAACAGGCAGCCGAGCCTGGACAAAGGTGACTAAGGTGCATTTGTCTCTCGTAGAGATGTGCACACAAAAGGTCAGGCCACAGTGTTCATGGCCCATTTAGTCCTGAACACATCAGTTCCACTGGGCCATCTGTGTGTTTTCCTCCAGGAGGAGATGAAATCCCAGAAAGCAGAGCGATGTGACAGAGGGAGAAATGGTTCTGCCCACGGTTTTTTCCAGTGCAGAGCTGAAAATAATTAGGTTCCCGGCGTCCACCGGGGGTTTTGTCTCATGTTCTCATGAGTGGGTGTGTGCTCAGGCCAACAATGCTGTCAACAAGTACGTTTGGAGGAAAAACGATAACCCGACATGTTTTGGTGCTGTGAAGAAGGCGGTCGTGAATGCAGCGTCACCGTGGTCCAGTTCAAAGTTACAGAAAAACCTGGTCCGGTTTTGAAGTCTTTGTTGTTAATTGCACTTATAAATTGTAAAGTTTTATCTGCTATTTCTGTACTTCTGGACTACTTTCTGCACTAATTTATTCATCTCTCAGCCTGTCTGGGGAATACAGGTGGAAAAAAGCAAAATTTGCTAAAAACCAATGCATAATGTCTCACATTGTTTCAGACACCGTGTGTCTTTGTACATTACACAGGATGCTGTAGAGTAATATGAAAGACTAAAATTAGAGAGATTTAAATTTGGACTCTGACATTTGTGTATTATCACAAAGTTCTGGGATCACAGTTTCACAGAATATTATGTATAATCACAGAGAAGACAGAATTACAGTTATTGCTAATTAATTAGTCGAAATATTCAGACCAGATTTGAACATATGAGTAGAATGACTCCAAAAATCCAACATCCGTCCACTCCCAGCATGTGTTTGTAGAGGCTCAACCTTAGGTCAGCGGCCCAGCTTGTGTCCGACCAGCGTTGTGTACCTTCGAGATGAACGGTAATGATTGAAATACGTCAACGCAATGAAGAGAAATTTCCACTGAGACTGTAAATTATCCTGGGATCAGTTGCGAAAACAAACAGGAGAAACACATCTACCTGCTGTTACTTGTCATTCTAAACAAACAGGAGAAACACTGACATCTACCTGCTGTTACTTGTCATTCTTCCAGAGATTTACAGAAAAGAAAATCCAATTGCAGCCATATTTAGGAGGGTCAATTCCTTTAAATGAATCCCGGTTAATGGGTATTATTTATGATCACATTAGTCATGATTAATCGTGATTAATTGTCAGCGACCCTGTGATTACCACATAAAATTTTGAAAATGGCAATCTTTATAATCGCACATATCTATCAACTTAAAAATAAAAAAAAAGCAAAAAGGAAAACTTTAGGATGTTCAAAACAGCCAGTGAGATGTAACTCTGAGAGTCGATGGTGTCAGGCTTGTCAGACAAACACACCGGGTAGTGAGAAGACAAGACAGTTCACTGGCTGTCAGAATCACAGCTGATGCTGTTCTTCAGTGGCCATGAGAACAGTCCAGAGTGGAGACCTTCACTCACAAATACTTTTTCTGTAACTGCAAACCAAACACATTCTATTTATTGAAATAAATGTACATTAAACATTCGAAACAGGGATGAGGTCAGAGTTCACTCTACAGCAGGTGTGTCAAAACTCAAATTCACAGTGGGACAAAATTAAAAACTTGGACAAATTTAATATTTACTGAAAAATTGATGGCAATTGTGCATGTTTTCCCTTCCCTCCAGATCTGTAATGTAGATTTTTTTCACATGGAAACAACCTTTAATTTTACATAAACATTGAATCTGGAACAACCAAAGCTTAAAAATAAAATCCACATCAGTAGTATTTGTTTCTTATCATGTCTCTGTATCTGTAGCCTTTTGAGGTAATGTAAACCTTTTTTACAGGCCAAAAATAAATAAATAATGTAAATCTTTTTTACAGGCCAAAAATAAATAAATAAATAAAAATGATGTGCTATAACATAACGCATACATCGCTAATACTACAAATCCTGGCAGTATATTTGTCTATATAGTGGCAGGCCAACTCTAGTACACATTTGATATGATCTCGTGGGTCAAATATAATTATACTTTGGGCCAGATTTGGTCCCCGGGCCTGAGTTTGACACGTGTGCTCTAAACTGACCACAGATGTGAGTGTGAGTGTAAATGGATGTATGTCTGTATACTGTATGTAGTGTGTTGCCATGAAGTTACATTGGTGGAGAAATAGAGGTTGCTGAAATACAAACATATGATACAGATGTTCATTAGAGATGGTGTGTTCACTGATTTGAAAAAAAGAAAAAAACGCAGCAGAAGAAGTCCGAGAAATGTGTCCAGAGCTGATGATAGGATTTGGACTTTTCCATTAGCGGCTGAAGAGGGTCGGTTGAACAGGAGAGTGAAATAATCCTTTCACTGTGACTGTGCAGAATTGAACTGCAGGTCTGTTGTTTTAGTGCTCAGTGTGGACACTGGTCGCATCATTAAGATCCTGTTCTGGATATCGACACCGTTTCAACACATTCACTGATAGAAATGCATTTAATACTGCTTTTTAAGGGATTATTCATCATGATATGTTCTGCATTTATTAGGCTTGTCTGAAAAATAAGTCACATAGTAATTAGTGCGTCAGAAAAAGAATCTTTTAACTAAGAGTTCTAGCTCTATAACATAGTAAAGATCAGAAATGTAGGGACAGTGATGTGAGAACACTCACCTGGAACTCATTTGTCTCAGAATGTTCTAGCATAAATAATCATCCAGTATATATCACTGTGTCACAGTTTCAGACCAGGGGTTTGCCTTTGTTGGGTTTCTGTTTGTCAAAGACTGTTGGCTATTAGGGTAAAATGAAAACATTTAATTTGTCATTTTGATGTGAGCTGCATGAAGGGAAGACGTTTGTTTCTTGCACCACATCCTTCTGTCAGACTCTGTGAGATGAGAAGTTCTGGGTCTGAATCCCTGGGTCTGAAGTCCTGGGTCTGAAGTCCTGGGTCTGAAGTCCTGGGTACTGTCTCTGAGACAGCAGAGAAGGACAAATCAAATAATCCTTCCCTAAGTCCATGGTCTGTTATTGACTCGATCACTAGTTCATTCAGAATCAGTTTCGTTCGTTTCACACCTTCCTGTAGCAGTAGGGGGTATTAAACCCTGTTGAAGCTCAGCCTAAACAGGCTTCGGTGAGACAGCTTTGTTACACTGCAGTGACTGAGTGGACTAGATTAGGAAAATTCAGTTTTATAGAAGATGGGCTTCATCAGCGATCAATAGCGTCAAGGTGGCTGTGGCTTGATTTTTGCATAGTGAAAAGCAGAACGTTTCTCAAAATACTGTTTCCTATCAGTTCATTTTTGGTTTTGTGTTGTTTGTTTTGTTTTGTTTTTTGTTGTTGTTGTTCAGTAGTGATGGAACGATACATCGGGACTCAGTTAAGAATGGTTTAAAAATCTATACAACAAGCTCTAGTTCAGTAGGTGGCAGAAAGTGCCTAAAAAAGTTGGTCGTGACGCGGTATGAAACCAGGACGTCTTGTCCCTAGCCTGAGTGACATTCAGGTGTTCAAACAGAACGTAAAACTTTTATGCTGAAAGTTTGTTACTTCTAGATGTTTCATCATCTTTTCTACCGTGATCCCATTTCCCTTTTCTCTGTGTTTTTCTCACTTTTTTTTGTTATTATTCACTTCTATATAGAAGAGCAGAATAAAAGGAAACCTTCTTCACCTCCTCCTCAGACCAGACTGTCCTGCTCTGAACGTGGTCCTGCTTTCACCTCTGAAACTCCTCTTCGTTTTTTCAGCGGTGTGCGGGCCATAAATTACATTTAAAATTTTATTTTTTTCCGCCTCCAAGCTCAAACTGACTCGATTTTGTTTTCGTTGACGGCCCTTAAAATTTCATTCAGGTTTCCTTCTTTTTTAAAGACGTGACAAAGGAGGGCGTAATGGCTGAGCCTGCTCAATATATTTGATTTAATGTGCTACGACAGCACGGACTTAGAGGAGGCTTTTCTCTGGGGAAGAATCTGCAGCCAGGCTGACAGAAGCTTTTTTTTTTTTTTTTTTTAAATCGGGGGACAGAGGAAGGCTGAAAGGTGCTAAAAAAGTTCAGAAAGACTGATGAGAGGCATCTGGTCAAGCAGGGAAATGGCCCCTGCACTCAGACCCTGAGCCGCATTAAAAAAAGAGCAAATGCTCCCAAAAAGCAGAGCCCTGGGGCGAGAGTGCAGCACCATAAAGGTTAATGAGCAGAGAGATGCTCAGCAGGGGTTCTGATGAGAGAGGAGAGGAGAGAGGAAAGATGCCTGCATACAGAATGGATTCCTGCAGAAACCTCCGAAGAACTCGGCCCCAAACACCTCACACTGTTGGTTTTGTTTCACAAAATAGTGTCGAACAAAAAGGCAATCTCGTCTCAGTCAACTAAAGAAGGAAGACACGAGTAAGAAACGAGGGTGAGAATGATCGTGGTAAAGGCTCAGATTAACGAAACAAATTCACATCAATTTGAAGTGACAGGATGGGAATGAACTACTTTAACAACTAAATGTATAAAGTTGTCGTCTTTAACATTTAGTCATTAAATGAACCTGAAACTGAATAGTAAATGTAAAGGAAGAAAATGTAAACCTTACATCCGATACAATGTCCCACATTTTTTTCCCTTTTTTAAAGAAGGTCCCTAAAGACTTTTATTTTGAAATTACTCCTCACACGAGTCAAATCTTGCATTTTAACACTAATGGTATTATATTACATCATATATTATACACTAATATTATTTTTTCTTCCTTGTGGTCCACTATGAAATGAACCAAGGCCAAGTTTTGGTCCGGGATCCAGTGTTTGAGGAGAGTATGACAAAAGTCATATGCGTTTGGTCAGTTATTCAATTTTTTTATTTTTATTTTTTTCAAATTAGTCATAGCCAATGAGTGAAATAAACCAGTGATGACATCATCACACAGCTTTACCTAAAGCAGTGACCTAATACTACCAGGATAATGTGTTAAGGCAGCATCAAGACACTATTTACAGATACTCAGATCACTACGACACAACAGTTCAACATTAGGTCAGAATCCTTTTTTCTGTGTGCGTAACATCCTTGAAAGTGCTTGAATTACATTCTTTCTGGTATGAAATGCTTGACAAGTGCAACAAACCCTTTATATATATTTGTGTTACTCTAACAATCCTATCACTGTCAGGTCTCCAAGGTGCTGGAAAAGCCTGAAGACTGACCTTGAAGGAGCTTGAATAATATCTGAGCTGGGTCTGTAAACACTGCGGTGAACGTGGGATTAGCCTGTAATCGCGCTCATTTTGTGAAGTCCGACCTTGGCAGAGGAAAACAATCTCACGCTGCTTGTCCTTTCCTGTACGCCGCACAATTGAGGATTGATTTTAAAAACATGAGACCTAGAAAGAAAAAAAAAACAACTACTCCATCAGAGGAAAAAAAAAGAACAGAATAACATCATGCTGCCTGCCAACATACACCCCCCTCCTCCACCCTCCCCTCACAAAGGTTCCCCCAGCAGAAGTAGTTGCCAGATTGCTGGAGCATGAAGCACTAACAGCTTTGCCCGAGGCTAACTTCAACCTTTTCCACTGGAATGGAATGGAACGGGAGATGTCTGGTGAATTTCTCATTGTTTATAGTCTCATTTCATGAAGAGATTAAGAGCCCCTCTCTTTTGCTCACTGAAACAAGGGGGAAGCAGGGAACCGAAAAGATCATTTACTTCTCTGACAAAATGAACTTTTCTCTTAAGCCCAGACGTGTGTGATTTAAGGCCCGGATTTATTCAGTCGCAGCAGCGGGAAACACAGAGTAAATTGCACTTTACACATTTGGGGCTTTTCTTCGTGTTATTAACGATGAGTGCGACTGCAGACCACAGTCCCTGCTATTTTCCAGGGGGTAGATGCTGTGTGGGTGGATGCAGACCATACATCACTGAAGCTCCGCTCATGTTTGTTTTGTTGTCAAAGATGGAGGACCAATAAAGTAACAGAGGAAGTAGGAATCCATCAGTCGGAGAGACGGGCGTAAATTCTCTGCCTAAAGAGCAAATAATCTTTGTTTTTCTTGGAGGATTGGTGCCTTTGTTCAGCGACAGACTCGGCTCATGGGCGTTAGCACAACTGCGATATTTCTGTTCAATATTTTTTGCAATTTTTGAAATTATTTACGATGCCTGGTTAACTGATTGACCTGATTGATTTTTTTTTTTTAAATCAAAACTGATCTGCTCATCCTGGCATTTACACTTTGTGTCATTATGACGTATTTTTAACCCTTAAATCTATATTTTTAGTGATGTTTTTCAGCACAATAAACAGAAAACATGCAACAAAATGTGCACATTGAGCCATTAGGATAAAGAAAGAATTTGAAATCTTCTCCAGGTTTTACAGAATCCCAGTGTTCAACTTCAACCTGGTGAAGAATTTGAATCCCAGTGTTCAACTTCAACCTGGTGATTTACTATAAATAGAAAGTGATTTATATAAAGTACAAATTCAACCAGTGTGAGATTCACAGAGGACAACATGGACGACTGTTGTGGTGTTTATGTCCAATCCAGTCCTTTATTATTGTCTGACATTAAAACTGGTCCATGTGGCAAAAATCACCCCAACCCCACCCCCCAACTTCAGAATTGCTGTGACGTGAACATAAAAATAAAATCTGTTTAAATATCTAATCTTTTTATTTTTCCGTGCTGAATCTCCCAGGTCTTTCTTCTGACTCTGCTGGTTTCATACTAGTTTCATGCTGTTGTCATTTTCCTCTCCACTGCTCATGTTGATTGAATAGCAAGTGGACTCTGTGTGTGTGTGTGTGTGTGTGTGTGTGTGAGTGAGAAAATGAGTTCTGGTTGGTGTCATTAAATTTTTAAGGCAGTGTGAAGCCATTACGGGTTTGATCAACAACAGCAGTGGGTGTTTGGAGTTGTATCCAAACAGTGATTTTCTCTCTTTTTTAAACACAGGTTTATTTAGAGACCATTATTTAAGTTTAGGGCTGCACGGTGGTAGGGTGGTTCCCACGCTTGCCTTACAGGCTGACCAAATGTTTGCTGGTTCAATTTCTGTTCTACCATGAAAAACACTTTTCATGGTAAGCTGAGTCTTAATTCACTGCAACAGGCTACCCAGAATGCCCTCTGCTTTTGACCATGAGATGTAATTACAATGGGCCGTCGGAGGCTGATTTACTCTCCGTCACAGGCTGCACTCAAAACTTCTCAAGTAAATAAAAGCAGGTCTTTGATGATAAAAGTGTCAAACTCCTGTGATGTTTGTGTACAACAGCCGTGTTTCCCAGAAACATAAAGGGTCGGTCACGACCCTGTGTACTGTACGTATAAATGTACGTTTGTACACACATACGTACGTATATAGGACTGATATGATATATCCCAGACCAATTACACCTGGGTTATAATTAGACATGAGATGTAATGGAGCTCCACAGTGTGACGCATTCAAAGGTCAGCAGGTATCAGTGGACTAATTGAAGGATAAAGTAGCTGTGAGTGCACATGTGACTGCAGCCTCCTTCATTTCAAGTAGTCAAATGGAGTGTGGGAGTGGTGAGGGGGGAGAGGCGGGAGGGAGAGGCGGGAGGGCGGGGTGATCAATGGGAGTGCTGTGAAAAAGTGCTGGGATTTCCCTGAAGGCTCTCCTGGGAGAGGTGAGAGTCTGATGGACAATTCATCTGTTCACCTCGGCTGCTGATAAAGTCCTCTTAATGAATCCCTCACCAAGGCTGACCTTTACTGGGGTTAATGAAGAAGAAGAAGGAGGAGAAGAGCAAAAAAGAAAACTGAGCATATAATAGTTTTAATAATTTTATCAAACATTTCATCATGTGCTAAATGGTGAGGAGGGGATTTGAATCATGGAGGATTTATTTTGTTTTGTTTTGTTTTTTGCACTCTCTGTCCGACGCTGTTTTCAGGGTTTTCCTTTGTAACTTCGATTTGGTTTTTTACCAATGAAAGTATCCGCACTGACCGTATATGTTTACTCCTCTGAGGCAGGATACGTCCTAAAAGTCTCTTCAATTTTCACTGTAATGATTTTACTAAATTAGGGTTTTGGCTGATCTCTTGTTTTTTATCGCACATTTGAGCTGCTGTTCATTTAGTTCAGAGAATCGTTGGCCTTTAGGTGGTGTAAGGAAATATCGAAGGAAGCTGGAGTATTGATTGTGAGTGCTGCTGTCTGTGTCACCTTTAGTAATGTCAGCAGAGAGGCGTTCAGTGGAGGTGTCCAGGTTTTTACGCTAAGTATGGAGAGAAGAAAACGCCAAGTTAAACCTGAAGTTACGGCAGAGGGAGCTGTTACGTGAAAGTGAAATTAACGACTAAATTGGGAGAAAAAGAACAATAAGACTCAGTAATGTCCAAAGGAACGGGCTTGTATTGTAAGGTATGTGTTTTAAACTATAACCTTTTAATAGAAACGTCAGTTTGGTTGTACAATAAGACAAAAACATTAATTAATTTTAAAGAGATAAAGAACAAAGTAGCAGCAGACTCAGAATTACTCATGATTAATCAGAATTTTACATAATTGACAAAGTAAACTGAGTTACTAACATTCATCCTTCCATCCATCCATTTGTCAACCCATCCATCCATCCATCCATCCATCCATCCATCCATCTGTCAACCCATTTATTTATACATCTATCCTTCCAGCCATCCATCCATCCATCCGTCAACCCATCCATCCATACATCCATCCTTCCTTCCATCCATCCATCTGTCTACCCATCCATCCATACATCTATCCTTCCATCTGTCAACCCACCCATCCATACATCAATCCATCCATCCATCAATCTGTTAACCCACCCATCCATCCTTCCATCCATCCGTCCATCACATCCTGCATCTTTTTGAACTAATTAAACGTTTGCTGTGATGTGTGGATTTCACAGATTCCCTCTTCACTAGATCTAAGCTCGTTCCTCACTATCTTGTCTAATAATAACGGGGTGAAGGGGTCGGAACAGAAGAGGAACAAATGTTTAGTTTTGGGAAAACATATGGAGCACAGAGCTGCGGAGAACTCTCAGCTTCAGCAGCAGATGATGGATTATATGGAGCTCCAAGGCTGCCAGTGCCAGGACAAAGTAATAGAAAAGGAGGTGTTTTCGGGCGGGGGGAGGGGTGAAGGGAGTTTGATTGTGGTGGGGAGGGGTTACTCACTGTTTTACTCTTTTATTCCAGAAGGTGATGGAGCTTGTTATGTTGTTGATGCCATCGAGCTTTTGTACAAAGTCTGTGGCCTCTCTGCCTCTGGTAGGTGTTTTAGTGGGGTAGCATTGAATTATCCATTTACTACCAGAGGTGCTATTCCTGACCTCTTCCTCCTCCACTCCTCCGCTCCTCCAACAGCCGCCCACAGTGACAGCCGTGGTCAAGGTTAGCGCTGTGGCTATTCTACCTCTTCCACACTGCTGTTTGCTTAGACACAGGAATGTCTGCCAGTCAGGTTTCAGCTGAATGAACTCCAGCACAGAGCTGGACTCAGGGCAGGCTTTCATCATTTCACAAGCAAATGACCAGACTTTTTTTTTTCTGTTGCCATGGAACCACATCTCCATGAAACCGAATATCAGAAACTGATCCAAACAAGCAAAAAGGAGAGAGAAAGGAATCTGAAGAAGTCATGGAGATATTCCACTGCTGGTTATCACATTAGCTAGAGGCTATGTAAACAATGAATCACTTTTTTTTTAATTTAAAACATTCAAGAACCTACGAAATTGCTATGACCGCTATCATCTCTAATTTTGGCTAGCTATAATGTAAAAAGGACTGTTGTTGCTAACGTTAGCCCTGTTGGCTGTATCATGAATGTTAAAGGTAACTTTAGCACTGTGTCAGCTCTCGCGTTTGTACCAGGACAATTGTTACTAATGCTAGCTCTGATTGTACCAGGACTGTTGTAGCTAACATTAGCTCTGGTGTCTGTACCAGGGCTGTTGTAGCTAATGCTAGCGCTGTTGTCTGTACCAGGACTGTTGTAGCTAATGTTAGCTCTGGTGTCTGTACCAGGACTGTTGTAGCTAACGTTAGCTCTGGTGTCTGTGCTTTCGTGTTTTACACTGAGGTGGTACTGTGGACTTCTAGTGCCCTAGTGATAACAAACCTGTTGAACAATTTGCCCACAACCACAACCTTATCCAAGCTGACAGCAAGAGTTAAAAACAAACTCAAACCCAAACAATCTGCTGTCATCATTGTCCACAAAACATTCTTGTTCAATTGCACCACTCAGTTCCTGGAGGCTGGAGTTTGTGCCTCTCAGGGAACTGAGAAGGGTATAGTTATTTTGGCTGTAATTAATTGATTGTAATGTTGAAATCCTTGTCTCACATTTAACAAAACCTGATCGTCAACAGGTATAAAACCCTAATGTAATTGGTATTTTATGATCGAATACACATTTTAAGATCAGTAATGCTAAAAGAAACTTTTTTGGATGAGATGAGACAATAGAAGCAGTATGGGACCTAAATGGAAACAACTAAAATCCTAAAATGCTTTAAGGCCATAAAGGTCCTCCAACCGTGAGAATAGGATCTGCAGAAAAAGTTACTGTAGTGTTTTAATACCTCTGGGTACCAGATTGTCTCATCAGCAACTGCAGTATTCCTCCTTAAATAACTCTAGAGAGGACATTGAGCGATGTCCTGCTGGTAGGACGTCCCGGTATGGACGTTATAGACATGCCAAAGGGTTAAAGTAGGTTAGATCCACTCCTGGAAGGAAATTCTTTATACCATTCATTGGCAGATAGTTGCAGTATCAATATAAGGAAGGAAATTCTTTATACCATTCATTTCATTTAACTGAACCAGATCTGATAGTAATCAAACCTGTTCACACATCTGGACATCTCTTTAATATCAGGTCTGAGTCTTGATATCATGAAGCAGACACGCTGTATCCTGGTACACAGAGTGTGGATGAATTTCTAGCCTTTGTGCAAACCTCCACCCTCCCTATGGAGTCAACCCCTTGCATTTTTATTCATCTGAACCACACTTATGCTTCAATGCAAATGACTCTGTTTTCCCTAACAGGCCGAGTCCCCGTCCTAATGAACAATATATTTTACACTGGGTTTTAGCTCTCTGTCCGGTTAGACTCCTGTGGCACATTTAATTTTCTAATAATGTAACTCTTTGTCTTTTATTTCAGTCTTCATTGTTGTTATTGGGGGTGGATTGATCTGATGCTCATGATCAGTATTGGTTGGATATTGTTTAAAATACAAGGTCGGACGTTGAAAAAAATCAGTATTGGCAGATAGTTGCAGTATCGATATTGGACATCAAAAAGTTGTATTGAGACATTCCTAATTATCATTATTATTATTAGTTTTATAATTGTTATGTTGTTGTTGTTATTATTACCTGTACTGTTAATGTTGCTCACAGGCTAAGTTGGTCAGGAGGCTGAGAACTAAAGTTTTTTTGCATCCTCAGAACTTGGTCCATGTCTTTTTATAACCTCTGTGGTTTGTGCCTCATCTCGACAGTGAACTAAGAAAACCAAAGTGCCTTTAGTCCATCAGCCCCATTCATTTAATCTGAACTTTCAGATGGGAGTTCACCAGCTCTTTTAGCAGAGACTGCTTCCCTGTGTGCACAGATGATCTGCCATTAGAGAGTTGGGTGATTGATTTGTTAAAGTGAATGTGCGTCAGTGGAAGAGAAACATTTACCCCTCAGGCAGAGGGGCCACATTAATAACACATTACAGGGAAATGAATCACTGACTCAGAATCCACCCGGAGTTGTTTAATGACTGTTTTCATGTTCCCTTCTCTTTCCTTGGTTAGCACAACATTTAACTATAGGTCCATTATCTAAGAACATCCTGATATAATTTGACACATAATGATGAGGTCTCTGAGCTTCACTGTGTTGGTCTGGCGCTCTTCAAATTTGTCTTGTTGTGAACAATTCTGTTCTGATTTTTGAGTGACATGGCTGACGGAGGCAAAGAAAGACAACCGTGCCTCTGATGTACTGCACAGGCACAAAGGCATTAAACTTTGGATGGTTTTGCTTCAGAGAAGAAACAACCTCTTTTAGGTAAGGTAGACGTGTGTTGACCTCGGCTCGGACTTAAAGTCTTTATTTATGATTGAATGGACAAAATTACGCTCGCATTACGGCCACCAGCCCAACAGGTGGCAGTAAAAAAAAACGTCTAAATTGTTTTGCAGTGACAAAAGAGCAAAGAATTTATCAAGCAAGGAAAGAAACAAACCTCCTAATGGCAGCTAAGATCAGAACAGATGAATTGAAGGCTGCAATTAATCGTAGTTCATAATTTTATTTGACAACGTTCTTGAAGAGTAATATAATTAATCCCATCACTCTTGGTGACACACTTGTACTAATGGCCTTTTTTCCTACCATATTGCTCCTTAGTTTTATTGATTGACGATCAAGACTGCGATAAATGGTTAAACTGTGCCGTGTGTGCCCCCTGCTGGATGACTCAAAAACATCTGGCGTTGTTGGCATGTTCCAGCATGATTTCGAATCTATAAAAAAAAAATTAAATGAACGTTTAACCTCATTAAGACACTGTCAGCTCCTGTTTCTAGGTTTTACTCATCACTCGAAATACTGTCAGTGAAATGATTTTATTTGGACAGAAGAGCCACGTTGTTTACCCCACTGTGATTTGAAGCTAATTAGCTGGACTGACCAACCTGTAAGGGTTTGCTGTCAGAATTATTCTGTTCTTTTGTCACTGAAGGGAAGGGAAGGTTTCATGTGATAGAAATCCGTTGTCTATATATGTGATGTCACTGACCCTTGACACCTAGTGGTCGTATCAGTCATCTAGGGAGTCTGTAGTATTCGCATCTGGTCTATAAGCCAAATAGTGGGCTGAGGACCAAATACTGCCCAGACAACCTCAGACGGTTTTTTGAACGTGATCTTTTCCAACTTGTGATGAAGTACAGCTGTTCAGAATCACGACTGGCACGACTACGGTGTGTTGACCAACTACAACAAACTCTCTTATCCTGTGGTGATCATATATGGATGAAGTTATATGAACAACGCAGCAAAATGTACAAGGACAGATGACTCATCAGCTGTATTTAAACAATATCCTGGCCGTCAACCAAGGCCAAGCTGCCTGAAGCAACATCTGAAGGTTGGCTCAGACCATGAGACCAAACACATCGAGTTCCGCTCATGATCTGGTGTTAGTGCAGGTGGAGAGCTGAATCCCTATTAATAATGCCTTTTTTCGTATTTTATATTTGATTTCCATTTGCATTCATGAGGTCACTGACACTTGTCTGCACTGGGAAGGAAAGGACAAGCCACAGGCTGATCACAGTGTAATGAGCAGCAGTGGAGTTTGGCAGCCTTCAATGGAGAGGATTTGAGTGAAGCCTACCATAATATAAAAATGTGCAGCAGCTGGACAGCTGCCACCTCCATGCATTTAGGAAAGTGCTCTTGTTTGCCCACTGAGAATCCTAACAAGGCACTTTGGCGTTAAGAAGCAACGTGCCCTAGAGACTAAAGCGAGCCATTCATATACAAGGCTTCCTCTGCAGAAAAAAGGCCATAAACTTCTGCACAAGCTGGAGTGGAAAAGTGGCGTGGATCATATATCCTGTGGTATGACTGCATCTATAAAGTGACTGAAGACTGCAGTTAAAAGTGCTCTGTGCTGGTGCAGAACTGTTGTCTTCAAGGAAACAGACCGACTGCCTCAGTCTACTGATGACGACAACAAAAAAAAGACAAAGAATGCTTTCATACCTGCAGAGGCATGAGGACCTAATTTGACGTTGACAGAAGTGGGCTCAGGCTCAGCAAATACAAAACCATGAATATTAGAACACTCTCCTCAAAACTCACTCCACGGTTCGGTGTGACTCTGCTTCTCGAAAAGAGTTCTAGGTTGGTCTTGCAAAAGGAATAGTGTTTCTAATATCAGTTTGTACAACATTCATTACTTTCTCAATTCAAATATATGGTTTGCCTTACAACAAGGAGGTCACCTGTTTGAGCCCTGGCTGGACATTCTGCTGTCATGTTCACTTGTTGTCCCTGGTTACCCCTTATGGCCCAAGATTTAAATTTGAATAAAAAAATCACATTTATTTATATGTGTTATATATGACGTGACAAAGACGAACAATTAGTCTTCCTGTAACACCTGACCAGAATGAACCAACCTATGATGTCACTACAACGTGCCGACTTTGCCCTTTAACACAGAATGCATTTTTATACATATATGGATATCAAATGCATATCAATCACACAGTAATCTCTCCACTGTGGCATTCTGTTTATTGGACCTGGATTGAAGCGCTACCCTATTCACGGCGGCACGTTCACGTCTGATTTCCCTTTAGACCCGTGGTAGGACCCTGAACCACACAGACAGCTGACAGATATGCAATGACATTTGGTGTTTGGGTTGTTTGTTGTTATTCCCTCTGAAGGAACAGTAGGAAAATAGAGTAATAACATTTGGGCTGATGAAATGAAGGAAATGTCAAACATTTCATTTGAACAGTAATGTCAGCTGGTTTGAGTTGTTTCAGAGAAAGATTGCTCTTTTATGTGGTTCTGCCTGCCCACCAGGGTGTGTCAGCTGGGCTGGAACTCAATTTATAAAGAAAATAATAATAATAATAATAATAAAGGAAATGAAACAGGGAATCATTATCAGGTTCCACCAATTCAACCTGGAAAACCTCCAGACACAGAAAGGACATTGAAAGAACAAGAACATAAACATTATCATTAGGAATCAAACTGATGACCTATATGCTGTAAGGCAAAGGCACTAACCACTTTCTACTGTGTCACCATATGAAATGTATATTCTTTGTTCTTTGTTGTTCTTCTTCTTCTGTCCCTCTGATTTGCTGTTTTCTAATACTGTCCATCCTGGTGGAGCCCAGTGAAGATCAGCCCCTTCTGTCACCCCCTGACACTCGTCTCCCCCGTGGTTTTCCTCTCAAACATATCTGAGTTCTGCACTCACACAGAGAGAGCTGTGGTGTGTGGTTAGGTCTGTCTTTTGGAGGAACTCGTTCACACCTGCGTCTCAGCTCCAGTGTTTGTCCAGTTTGTTGTAGAGACTGTGATTATGACCAGAATCTTAGATTACGTGTTAAAGTCAGGGAGCAGGAACCGGTTATGGCCAGTGCCCGAGATTCAATGACAGATGTAATCACTGCAGAAGTACAAGTGCCATAGATGCCAGTTTGACTCATTAATTATCTTCATTACCTTAACAAATGAGTGGTGCCTGATGTCAATGAGCAGCTATTGCTCCATTCATTTGTCTAGTCTTTTTTTTTTTGTCAAAGTCTTAAATAGAACCTATTGAGTAGAATTGTATTCATAAAATTGGGCTTTGGAAATTAAAATATTCAAATGGACTCATTCATAGTCCAGAACCAATGGTCAGGTGCCAGGGAAAAAAAACTTTCATGATTATCTAAATTAGTTTTAAAACGTCTGATATGCAAAAAAAATAATATATTTGTATAGCACATGTAACATGGCGCCATATGACGACTGACCCTGGATATAAAGTGACCCAATCTATGGGGTCAGGGCTGAGAGGGTTCAATAACACAGCTCAGAGTTCCTGACACCTTTCACCTCCCACCAGCCCCTCCCACAGCCTGACTAAAGAATTACAGTATTTGGTTCAATTTGATGGACTGCTGAACTGTGAACATGCTCCGGCCCCCACAGACAGCTGTCCTGCTCACGGAGTGAAAGAAATGTGATGGATGGGCAGGAGAGTGAGGGGACATATGGAAATGACCGGGCATGAAAGAGAGAGAGATGGAAATCTCACTGCCTTTGTTTCATCAATCTCCCCTCCGAACTCCCCCACAGCCTCACAACCCGCTGCTCTTTTTTCTTTCACTCCCCCATTTCCATTGGAAAATCTTCAAATGAATCTATATCAGCGTGCCCCCGTTCCTGGCTAATACTTCGCTGCTTCATCTGGCAAATGTTAATGTTTCTCTATGGAGGTCAGGATTATTGATCAAAACAACTGAAGCCTCAAGTCAACGGGACGCATCCGTCACTCTGGTGGTGACACCTGCTGTCACTCTGAGTGGCGTCGGGTCACAGAGGCATGCTGGGTGGTACCTGAGTGACAACAGCTAAAGATCAGCATTGACAAAGTGCATCAACATCCTGCAGTTAAAGTAGCAGCCGAGCATAATTTCCCAATAACTCATCATTTTTGGCAACACCTTAGTCAGCAGAGGGGCCCGTGGTGCCATCAATCCAATCCACGGAGATTGATCTGCCGAGCGTGCGCCTGTGTGTGTGGGGGGCGGGGAGGGGGAGGGGGGTGAATTCCGGGAAAACAGAGAGGGAGAGAGAGTGAGATGGGGTGGGTGGAAAGAATGTTTGCTCTTTGTAAATTCATGTGTTTTTGGATTGGGATCATAGATACAGAACACACAGAGAAGACAGACGTTTCTGATGAGTGTCAATTTTTGGTAATTGGATTTAAAAAAAAAAATGTTTGCACTTGACAGAAAATATTCACTGACATTCTGAAGTCGTTCTGTTGCTCCAGTCATTCCTGGAGTTGTCAGTCACTGTTTTTACACATTTATTTTTTTGATTAAGTTGCTTACTCAGACACATGACTCAGCACTGGCCCTATGCTGACTCCACCTGTGTCTATAAGGAGATGCTGATGTTCTTCTTCTTCCTTTCCCAGTGCACCTGTGTAAAAGGTCAGTTGTCACATTTAACCCAGAGTTTGTAGAGTCATACGTACTTTCTGCATGAATGTACGTTAGTGGAGCTCGACCTTTAACAGCTCTGTCAGAGCAGAACTCCTACACAGCTGGACATATATCTTTATATATTTATATATGGATGACCTGTGAATAAACAGATGGACAGCTGAAGCTCTTCGGGACATGTCTCTTCGCTCTGCCGTTGATTTGTGCCGATACACTCAGGGCTGCTGTGCTTTTAACCGTAATTTACGGTGAGCCTTCTGCTTTCCAACCCGCGGTCGGTGATAAACACGGCGGTGTGAGTGTAATGGTTTGTCAATTCAAACACACGTGAGGAGAACAGGTTCAGTCTCATATAAAAGCTGCTGCTTTTATTCACCCGCGATAAAAAGTTTATTTCTGCTTTTATTTCTTACCCTCAGTTTGTCCAACGGCTCTGTGAAGTGATGTCATCAATACTTTTAAGGTCCAGATATTTCGGGCTGTGTGTTTTGTGGTCTGTGGAAAGTGTGGAAATTGAGGCTTTTTTATTTATTATATTTTATTCTTTGTTCTTTTTTACAGTGGGCATCCAGCCATTTTAATCTATCGAGTGTGTTATAGATTGTGGGATGTCTGCCCACTTGATCTGAGGTTTTAAGGGAATTACCAGAGATGTTCTTCTCCCATCCTACTGTATAGACCGTGTGTAAAAATGATGTCGTTTTGTGACTGTGAACAGAAAGTACTGTTTCTAAAGGTGTGTCGTTGGTTTGTCCTATAAGCAGAGTAAAAACGTGGGACTCGTATGGACTTCTAGGAGTTCAGTTTTGACAGCGGAGCTGGACTTTGAACTACTTTGTGAGTCAATATAATATATAATATGTCTGCTCCAGTAGAGGGAGTCGAGACCTTTTCACCTCATTAAAACCCTGTCATGTTTAACTTTCACCAAACCCTCATCTTTTCACCTTTGCCATTGACCCTGCTCCATCTCTGCCTTGTGACCTCTTGAACCAATCTTTCTGACAACCAGTCTTTAAACATTTATACAGTTTGAAAAAAAAAATGACTCCGTGTCATGGCTATAGAAGCTACTTCATATCAACACTGAGACTGACCTCTTTCATTAATTACTAATGCCACAGGATAAGATACAATACAATGCACAATATGATACAATACCACACCACAGCATAGCATAGCATGGCATACAATAGAATACAATAGAAAACCATAGAAAACCATAGAAAACCAAGATACCATATACTATGATTCAAGAAATTCAGTGTAATGCACTACGATACATTCAATGCCATACAATAATTTTAGTAGTCTCAGGATGGAAATATTGTTCCATCTGTAAGAGGTTTTTTTTTGTGTTTAATACAACCGTGAGACCAGGAGAGTTATTTTGTTTGGGCTGAAAAGGTAATACCAGTCTTTATATAGTGTTGTGCTACATTACAGTCTGAGACACTGGTGGAATGGCTGAAATATTTCATCCACTCAGTGGACACTGGATCCCTGAAGTGAATGCAGACAACAGGAATAAATACTGCTCCTTCTTCACACTTTAGATTTGATTACAAATGCACTCTGCAGCTCAGCGCAAGCTTTGTGACAAGTATCTGGAATAAAAGCCGAAATGAGGCATTGATTTTTTTTCTTTTTTTTTTTTTTTCTTTTTTTTTTTTTGGTCGAAGTTGTGTTTCAGTTCACAGCGAGACCTAACACATTTTCAAACATGATGTAAGTTTAAAAATGTGCTCTTCTCAGCTTCCACGGTCCAGTAGCGTTACTTAATTGATTTTTATAATGAACATAAATTTCCTGCCTCCACAGCTTCATGGAAAAACACGCAGGGTTTCCCACTCCTGCATGGAGACAATGATTCTTTCCACTGTTACTACTTTTATTACATTTTCACTTTGTGTTCTCTTAAAGACACAGTAAGCCAACAGTTACCTTAAAATCACACAGCAAGACTGGCTGTAAATTACCAGTAAATTGTCACTGTATTTGAGCAGTGGAAAAAAATAGAATGAATAACCTGTGTACAGGGGGCTGTTATGATTGTTGTTTTACTATTGATTTTTTTTTTTTTTTTTTGATGCTTTATTGTTGTGATGCTGTGCTGGATTCCAACATGGAACCCTTTCTTACTCCAAAAACCAAATGCTATATTTTAGCTTTTTGTTTTTTGTAGATTTGCGTGGTTGAAAATCACTCCATTTGAAAAGGCTTGACAGAGATTCTAGGTAGTTCTGGATAACAGACCTCAGATTTTGACGCTCTCTATCTTTATTAAGCTAACAATCATTCATAAACATTAATTTTGTTTGTATGGTGTAGTAAGAAAATAGTGTTGACATGATTACAAGCTCAAACACGCCAAGACTCAACAAACATGGAGTGAACTACATTGGTAACTCTAGTGTATTTGGTGCGTTACTGTACCTTTGAGTTTTCTCCTGTCATGGAGGCTAATTGTTAACGCTAATCCAGACGTGTGAAACTCAGGGCCCGTGGGCTGACTGCGGCTCTTGCAGGTCATATATTGTCAAGGCCCACAGCTACAACAATGCAGAGTGTTGATGATAAAAGGTCTATAAGCAGAGATGAACTCATCACCTCACCAGTGTTTGCTGTCTCATTTATATGATTTTCTCGAAAATGTTAGTTTGGTTTGAATGTATCTTAACCCCATAGTTGAAATGATTTTTATTGTAATATTTGTAAGTTGAATAAATAATTATCAACTCCAGAAACATTTATTATTACAACACAGAGTAGTTACATCTGAAAGGTCCTCCAATGACAACTGGCCCTTTGAGAGGAACTGTATTACTGATGTGGCTTCTGGTGGAAATGAGTTTGACACCCCTAGTCCAGACTAACCATAAGTGTGAATGTGAGCGTGGACATCTGTAAACAACAACAACAACAATGAATTTTGTCCCTCTGTAAAGTTTACAGTAATTAGTCTGGAATGTTTCGCCCCTTACGTCCTACCCTTACCCGTCCTATCAGTGCTGAAGTGGGTCAAACCTCCCTCTCTGAAGTGTCTTCGTGTCTGTAGTTGACTCTGTGCCCTGTTCCTGACGCTCCAATCCATTTAAGTGACACCCAAAGCATCAGCATTCAGCTCAGGTGCCAGGTTTAATTGAGAAGAGCTGTCAGCTTAAGATGCCAGAAAGAAGTCGACTCAACGCCAGTACTCCACAGAGTCAGGTGAGTGTCAGTGAAAGGCCCTAAACTTCCAGACGGCCAGAAAAAAATGAGAGCCAGCGCCTGAGATAAGGGGCAGGAAAAAGGGCCACGAGGGGGAAAAGAGGGGCTGAGGAGGAATGAGGTGAAGAGAAGAAGAGAAAGAGGACGGTCAGAGAAGTGGAACACGGGCAGACATGCCCCTATTCAGCTGTCAGCATGAGGCTGAATTATACCCAATCCGAGCGGAGCGGCCAACTCCCTCCTCTGTGAGAGTTAGGGCCTATAATCCTCCTGCTTGATAATAAGAGCTCAACCTCAATGATACATCAGCCCAACGGAGAACCTTAACGGCTAAGGCATCATTCTTCATTGCAAAACCCTGACACTTTTATTACCTTGCTTTTCCTCGGATCACTATTTATAGCGTTAGGCGATGCTGGTATGGATACAAAGAGAATGAGAACGGGCAGAGAGAAGTCGACGAGAGAGTTTTAATACCCCCAACCCCGCTGTTGAGTTTTACTTCTAACATTTAGGGCTCAGCTGTGCAGAAAAAGTGGAGCGTGCAGAGAGAAAAGCCCAAAACAAACGCTGCCTTTCTGCTCATAAAAGGTGCTGCGACGATGTTTGTCAGAATGATGAATAAAAACGGCTGCACACACAGATGTCATGCATCTTAGTTTGTATTCAAAGGACTTGCTGTGATGCTGTTGAAATAACGCTTTCTTCCTTCAGCCCACACTTCCTTCTTCAACTTCTTCTCTTTTCTCTCCCCGTTCTGTGGAAGAGCAAAGGTCTAAAAAACATCTGCTCCTCAGTGGATTAGAAGTGAAAGAATCAGCCGCAGGAAGTTCTCAAGGAGCTTAGAGGAAACTCAAGATCTCCACCCCTGAGGAGAAAACAGAGGTCGCAATGAGACCTGAGATGATGTTGTTGTTGTTGTTGTTGTTGTTGTTCTTCTTCTTCTTCTTCTTCTTCGTCTTCTTTTTCTAACTGTCAGAGTCAACGCTTGTAAACCAACATTTTCATTTGGGGAGACGGTTGAAATGCCTGACTTTGAAACATTTCCTGGCGTTTATGTGGAGAGAACTCCGGCCATCATTAAACCTGATGCCATCCACAAAAGTGAGGAGATCGAAGACTTCAAAGATCCTCAAAGATGGATTCTGCAGAAACGGAGGCTGCAGCTGACTCAGTGCCGATCAGCATGGGAAGGCCATCTTTCCCAGGTTGATAGTCTTCATGAGGCCTCAGGACTCATCATTGCCCTGACTCTGGCTCGCACCAATGCAATCGCTCATTGGAAATCCCTCACGAGCCAAGTCACCGATACGAAGTTTAAGGAAACTGAAACGAAAAGCCTTAGAGCAAAATACGGAACATCTGAAAAATGCACTCCAGGGCAGGGAGTCATTCCCTGCAGCTGAGAGAGAGATTAAATTCATGTTCCCCAATTGTATAATTGAAGCCACTCCTTCAAAAGAATCGACTCAGGAAAACCTGAGCAGATACGTGAACCCCGCTAACCAAAAAGCAGACCCAATAACCCTCAGATATGTGAAGGAGCCATTGTGTAGGAAGAAGAACCCGGAAAAATGGAAAAGGAAGAAACAACAGGGAATGGAACGGAGTTTAGGAATTCATAAGTTATTTTCTGTTGTGACAGGAAATCATTCTTCTTCTTCTTCTTCTTGTTCTCCCTCTGATTCATTATCTTTTTCCTCATCCCCTTTTCTCTTCTTCTCCTCCTCTGTTTTTTAATAATAATTTAATTTCATTGAAATGAAATACCTACCGGGATTTGTCTTCTTCATCTTCGTCTTCTTGTTCTTCATCTTACGTTACTTTCTTTTGCTTCTTGTTTTTCTTCTTGTTCTTCTTCCTGTTCTTGTTATTTTTTCATCTTCACCATCTTCTACTTTTCTTCCTTTTCTACTTCTTGAGCTTCTTTTTCATCTCCGTCATCTTGTTCTCCCTCTGATTCATTATCTTTTTTCTCATCCCCTTTTCTCTTCTTCTCCTCCTCTGTTTTTTAATAATAATTTAATTTCATTGAAATGAAATACCTACCGGGACAAGAATACAGATTCTTGACTCTAAACAGGAAGTGAACTCCTCAGACGGTGCGGCCTGTCAATAATCAGCTGCACTAAAAAAAAAATGGCTGTGTTAAGAACACGTCAAGTGAACAACGCAGGAAAATCAAGGCTCCATCAGTGAGTTGATTTCCCAGCAGCGACAGTCGATACTGACCTGATGAAAACAGCTCTTATCAGATTAGGATTTAGTTTGGATGAATTCTCTGTCGCCGCTGCTCCTCGTGTCTGTGTCTGCAGAGGTCGAAACCTGGGTGGAAAAAAAATAATCAAAAGTTTACAGCAATTCTTTGAAAGAAAACAAACTGAGTGATATTTGACACTCTTTGTATTGATTTGTCATTACTCCTGTCTGTTGCTATTGATTGGTTATTACTCTGTGTCTTGCGATGAGAAGGTCAGTGGTTCCAGCTTCAGCTGCTCTGTGGATTTACTTCAGGTACTGTAGCTTCCTGTGAGTGTAATAAAAATAATGATAACAAAAAAATACATTAATAATAATAATAATAACCATAATCGTAATAATAATAATAATTCTCTAAATTATAATGCACACAAAACAAACACTTTTGTAAACAAAAACTATTTTGAATCGTCTCAGGTTTCTTAGAGTTGTTTTGACATAGTTTGTACAGTAGCTGTTGTTATTTAATGGATCTCATCAGTTAAGGTTGGAGGCCAGACAGAGAAAAGTGGATAGCTTTAGTTTAAGTCTGGCAGTTTGTGCGTCGTTTATTCTCTATTTAAGTCTCAGATGGAGAATAAAAATGTGATAATCCATATCAGACAGACTGTAATGCTAACATTTTCACTGTAGGGTTTTATTGAATTCGGCTTTGCATGAAGAGAATCCATTGTCCGCGCCACTGTCCAATGGTGGCGCGGAGTTTATCATAGTGAATGTAAGTGAAGCTCGATAAAACGATAAAATGGATGAAGTAAAACAAGTGCGAAGACAGAGGAGGAGTGAAAAAAAAAGAAAAACTCAAACTCAGAGCTTTATTACAGCTGCTTCAACTCCACCTCTGTTCACACTCCATTTGCACTTTTATTAGCAGAATGTTTAGTTTTTCTTTGTGCAGTCGACTCCTTTGTCCTCTCGTTTTCACCGATAACCAGAGCCCGGTCTCATGTTGTTGTTATTCTTACAAAACTTCATTATAGATTAGGATCAAATTTCATCTTTGGGCCTGACTCTACATCGCAGCAATGCAGCGATCTTCTGGCTCCCGGTCTTTTCGTGATAAGCTCGCTGCTCTCCTTTTTTTATCAGTTTTTTTTTTTCTGAGACAGACTGAAAGGAGCTCAAAGACTGCAGCCTCATCGTCTCACTGCTTCTATGCTCAGCTGAATAACTAAGTGAAAAGTCTGATGGTCAAAATTAGAGCATGAACCAACGCAATCGGGCTTTTATCTCTTTTTCTTCGAGGCTACTGGATGACCTTTTCTTCCTGTAATTGCCTTATGGAAAGTCTCTCACGGCTGCAATGAAGCAGGGCCAGATAAGTGACGGCTGATAGAAATGTCTTTTCCCTTTTATTCCCCCGTGTAAGGCCTGAGCATGTACCAGGCCTTAGAGCTATGTCATAAACGGTGTTGGAGAAAAAAAGGGACGTAAAAAGCGGCTTTTGATGACTTTAAAAAGCACAGTTCTTTTAAATTCATCGAGACTAATTGATTGTTCGGCTGTAAAGTATCAATCTGAACCCGGCAGAGATTTTTCTGAGGCTTTAGCTGGAAATGAGGGTGGAACTTTTGAACTTTTATTTCGTGGGCGTATGATTCCTGGAAGCTTGGATTATTGATCAGGCTACGAACATTTTTCTTTCCCCCATAGATCTTCTGACAGACTTTAAAATAGCGCAGCCAATAGGAAGCCTGCTTAGGTGGTGTACGGGTGTTTCCTTAAAGGTCAGGCCTGGATGATGTAATCTAATGCACACCGCTCCACCATGACGTGTCTGCTGCTAATGAAAAGTACTAGACTTAATGTGAAATTGAGAAAAACAAGAATTTTATTTAAAGGGAATTATTATATTGCTTTTATACGAATTATGGTGGTCCATAAATGTATTAAATCAGTGGAATTTGATTTGGGGCCCACCAGGGGACTCTTGGGGGCCTCAGATAAGAAAAAATATAAACTATGAATCTATTTTTTTATGCAGCAATGGTACCTGAATGCACCTTGTGTGGCAGCTGAAACTTCGGCATGACCTGTGTCTAAATCTGTGTTGACCTGGCGGTTTGCGCCTGCTATCAAGCTGCTCTGCTCCTCAAGATAGCCTGTAGCTAGCTATAAAAATAGCATGTAGCTAGTCATTGCAACACAATAACTAATCATTAATTGAAAACATATTTTATCTGTATTTTTTAATAAATTAATATTTCAGGTGACCCTATTTGAATTCCAGGTGACCTCGCGTAGGGTCACAACCCCAAGGTTGAAACACTAAAGTAAATGAACTCCATAGTTCCGCTGGTCTATGGATGAAGTATTCTAACGTCTATTTATTTTTGATAACATGGGTAAGAGAACAAATGTACAGAAACATTTTCTATTTTCTTTTACCACAAGGTGGACACTTATTTAAGCTGACATTTAGAATAAATGTGTCATTTTGTGAGAAAACACTTCACATCACTTGGGTCTGCAGGTCCACTTTGAAGGATGTGAAGAATGCTGAAGCTTCAGAGTCTGAACTGATTCTGAGAAATGACTCAGTTCTAATGCCCGTCCTGTGAAGATGCAGGAGGCTGGGCTGTCGGAATAAATCACACCACGAACCATGTCTCACCAAATGTTTTTCTTTCTTTTTTTTTTGTTCCTCGGCCACTCTTGTTGACACAGAGTGATGCCCACTGCCGCTGACCTGAGATGACATGGGCTGACGAGTGGAGACACGTGCTGCGGACGTTCTGGAGACGAACGGAGCGTCGCGTGTTTTTTGAACTTTTACAACACTTTTTAGTTTTTTAGTGTTTCTCTGGTATAAAAAAATAAAATTGTCCAGGAGTAGTGGAAGTCCATCACAGCACAGGCTGCTGAGGAATCTTAAACTCAAAGACAGTGAACCTGTCATGTTCAGTTTATTTACTGATTAACTGCAAAGACACTGCACCGCAGGTACAGAGTAGTGCAGGCTCAGTACAACCCCCACACATCTGATACCGATACTACAACCTGGAGTATCTGCTGATAATCATCCTGCACCTTCATTCCTCCTCTCCTAAATCAGTGTATGATAATACAAGTACTTTAGTATGGAAGTACTGGACTTGCTTGAATATTTGAATATTTTCCCGTACTTTTAAGGAGCTGTTTCTCGGAGTAGTACTAAGGCTGAGTGGGCGAACCGTACTTACCTTAGTGACACAGGTTAACCATAAGTGAACCGTACAACGTGTACCTTAGTGACACAGGTTAACCACAAGAGGCAGCAGTGAGCCAGCAGAAAAGCAAGAATTTTCACTCGACATTTGCAGATAACTACGAAATATAATTGGTTGATTAATTAGAGGTTTTACCTAGTAAATGTGTCCTCTATATACTGTATAGTTGAGGTTTTCCCTTGGAGTTTTGTCCTTGTATGGACTCACCTCTGTCTGAATGTGTTGCCCGGTTTAAGGTATACTGAGATGTTCTCTGTCTAGAGAAGTAGAACTACTAGGGTTCCGTCTAACATCAACCAGAAACTGATGAAGTTCTTCAGTTGGGGAACAAACATCTTAAAGGACTCTAAGAAGTCCAGTTTCTTACAACTAAACTCTTTGGATAACATGGTCTGGATGAATGAGAATCTCCACAGACGATATGTTGTTGTCATTTATTTTGTTTAGTTATTTTCTCTGGCATCCAATCTAAGTTGTATTCATCCATCGATCTATTCTTTCTCCGTCCTCCGGGCTGTTCATAGTTTTGATTGAACAGCATGTCTTTGAACGCACCACCTTTGGGCCTACCACAGAGATCCACACCCTGTAGGACATTTTGGAGCCACTGGGGTGAAGAAAAATATCAGAAGTTAAAGATGGGAAATGATTTTAGAATTAAACCGAATCTCCACGTCTGCACTTCATCGTCCACTGAGGCCACAGTGCGGAATGAAAATTGATATCACAGAGTGAACAAATAGTATCACACGGAGGAGAAAATGAGAGACTGGGCTAATTCCTGACATTTGCATGTTGCTGACTAAAGAGCAGAGTGTCTGTCTAATCAGGAACGATGTGCCTGCAGTGATACAAGGGGAGACGAACGGCATCTTCACACTGATTAGATTAAGAAGAGCTCATGCTCCAGGATGTGTAAGAGCTCTGAGCCATCACGCAAGATAATTTGTACTTTCTCGGAGTGAAACCCGACATAAGTGATCGTGAGGCAGCACATATTACATAGTCTTTCATTTTTATGGAATAACGCATGCATAAACATCTGTTGTTAATTTACTGGTGTTTGGAAAATACTATTCTCTGATTACATACTTTTAAAAAAAGTACAATATGTACAAATATTGGTGACACATTTAATTATTGTCTACTGTCAGTACAATATACTCCTACAGTGACAGTATTAGTAGCCTGTATTAATTAGTGATTTAAAGAATTAAATGCCAAGGATGAAGTCACTGTGATCTGTAGTAAAAAATCATTTGTAAAACCTGCCAACACTGAACTACAGACAAATGAAATGATCCTAGAAAAGGGACAGGGTGAGGGGGCGGGGGGTGAGGGTAGGGCTACACTTGACAGCTCTCCAGTTCCTTATTATTATTTATATTATATATTATTATTTTTTGTACAAGCTCCCAATCAATGCACTTTTTTGTTTTTTTTTTACCGCCAGCAGAAAGCTTGTTTGACTTTTGACCACGTCAAATAGTCGAAGGCAAACAGAAGGAGGCGTTGTAGAGCTCAATATTTAAAATAAGAAGTTGGTGGACAGCTCCCGGTGCTGAAATAACCATGCAGTGTGTTGTCGACGGCCTGAAATCAGGAAGCTTTAAATCCACATGAAGTTCTTCTTCTGATGTGTCTGTGTTTATTTATTTATTTATTTCTATATTAATGATTAATGAACAAGAGAAAATACAGAGATTGTTTACAGTTTATCTCGTCACCTAGGGATTCCTTCTGTATATTATTCTATATAAACATTATCTATTTATATCTATTTATCAGAGAGTTAATCCAAGCTGCTGTTAGGTACCACACCTTCATGTGGTAAAGCACACTGTCCATATTTACTCAACAACAATAAAAACACCCACAACAACCGTAATCGTTTTTTACTTCCACAACAACAACCGTAATCGTTTTTTACTTCCTTACCCCATATTTCAACAAGACACATTGTCTGCCTTCTGTATCCCCGGCAGCCCTGGTGGTGTTTTTAATTAGTGATCACACGCAGGGCTTGGTGTTTATAAAAATAGTTACCTCAGAGGAGAGAAGAAGGGTCTTTGAAGATCTCCCAGATTGTCTCGTGTTGAATTAACTCTCCACATGCTCTGAGTGATAACATGCGAGAAGTAGACGGATATAAAAAGATACGAAAGGGCTTTGTTCTGCGTTACCGTCGTCAAACAGACAACCATTCACTTCTTAAAGGAAATGTCTGCAGATTGTTACACCTGAATGGGTTCATGTGGTTTGCTGTAGGTGGCGCTAGTTTTTGAGTGTAGGAGTTACTCAGATATTGCCATCTAAACTTTCCCGTGCCGTGAGGAAACCTCAACAGTGTTGGCGCCATCATCGCCCATGGCCATTCGTTTGTCCCAGACTTTACGGGTACTTAGTAAACAAATCAAACATCTTAAGCGCATTAATATAAAAATGATCATTGCAGCATAAATGTGCGGTGGGGGTTAATGTTATATGAGAAGAATAAGCAGATGCCAAGAAACAATGTAATAATTTCTCTGACCACAGCTGTAGAGACATTTATAAATGTGTTTGGCTTTAGTCCTGACAGCTTATAATAATAAAACTGTTATTATTTACAATTTAAATTTTATAAAGTGATATTATTAAACTTGTTATAGAACATCATTACAAACACCTAGATTGAAGGGAGTTATTGATGTGATACTTTCTGGCTTGTTAGTGTTTGGTAGTTTGTGTAGCGGCTAGCACCGACTGAATTTATGCTTTGTAGTTGTATGCTATGTTTAGTGTGTGGCACGTTGCCGGTGTGTTAGCCCTAGTTTGTGTCCAGCTAGTGCCATGTCAGTAGCTTTTTTGTGTTGCAATGACATTTATTTATAATCCTTACGATCTGAGTTCAAGGTAACCCTGCTTACAACATTAGCGTCTCTTGATCGTGAGATACTGCCACCTACTGGTTCTACTTTCCAATATTCAGACTATTAAAGTGACAGAGGCTTATTGTAAACAAACAGGGTTCTGTGAGTTAGTATGTAAGAGTGCATGGTGTGCCATAGCTTTATTTCTTCTAATGTTTTATTAAACACATCTGTGTAAGTGTGAGCCAACTGCACTCATTTCCCATGTACTGTATGTAGTTTAATGGAGTATACATCAAAGAATCCACACTGCCTTTGTCTTTGCTGCTCTTGCTCTCGCGTGCTCTCTGATAAGCTCTGACCCCCAGCGCAGCTTCCGCAGCTCAGCAGATAGCGTTTGCCTCGCTTCACTTCCTTGTAAGAGCAGGCCTGTGGGGACAGATGCACCATGGGAAGGAAACAGAGATAAACAAGAGGCTTCTTTGGCTGTTGTCATGTCATGTCTTTCACAGGGTAAGGAGGGGGAAAAGACGTCAGCTGCAGCATTCATTCACTTACTCATTCTTTTACTCATCTTAATGCTTTTAAGAACTCGACGGAGCTGAAGCTAAACCCTGGACAATCCTCTAGTACAACACATGGTCATATTTAAAACTCCGGGAATCACTGCTTGTTAAATTACCTTCAAGATAAAAAATATTGTTAAAAACATATTAATCTATTTTTCAGTATATGCCTATTAATGTTTTCTGTGCTGTTTGGTCCCCTCTGTAGTCAACACGAAACGACATCTGGTCGTTGTCTTCTTCAACTGATGACAAAAGCTGGACGTCATCATGAATACACACTTGGACACTTCCCATCTAAATTTATCTTAAACAACCTTCTGAGTCCTGGAGCCAGATCGTTTGTACCGTTGAACCCAGTTGTAATACAGTTTGTGGCAAACAGACCATCAGTGTTAGGTGGATGAAGTACAGTCGCGATGAAGTGCAGAAGATCTACATAGATCTCACCGTGCTGGCCGTGGTTTCTGCGTCATCACAACATCCTGTTTCTGCCACGTTGTGTATGGATGGATGTTTATCTAGGATTTAAAACATTCAAAAGACCATCAGTCCATTGAAGTGATATTTATATAAAGATAATATATCTATATTTACAAAGTGATATTTGCAGCTAGCAGAGATGTTAAAAGAAAGGTGCTAACATTCAAGCACAACCTTAAAGGAGAATTAAACCTTCGTCTCCTAAACCCACACACGACCTGAACAAATACAGACCTCAATAAACACAAACACAGGTGTTATTGTTTGAGTTTGTAACCTGCAAAGGTCAATCAAAATGTCAGTTTTCTACTTTTATAAAACCACAAGAAAAAAAATTGAAAATCAATGTTGACCGTTAGTCCATGGAAACCTGAACTTTAAATATTCTTTGTCGTACTTCCTGCATTTTACTTCAGCAGCAGAGTCAGTCCTCCTTTGTCACTGTACCTGGAACAAACACATCCATCCATTCTGCTCTCAGTTAGCTGGTTTACATGTTGTCTTGCCCCAGACTTTCTTCCTCCCCCAGTTCACACCTGTCCTGCTGTGGCGCCTCCTTTGAAATCCAATGTTACAAACAATAAAAAAAAACCTGTTTTTGTTTTGAATTTCTTTCACAATAATCCCCTTAAATCTCATTTACTGTCTGGGGACAGTAATTTGGAGTGCACCTGCACATTTTTATTAAGTGCTAAAGTCTACATTTTGACACTACTAAATTAAAACATTTCTCATATTCCCGACACAGCTGTGAAGTGAATCCTGAAATAGAAGCAGTGAGACGTCGGCTGGAAGATCTTTTTCTGATGAGAAATGATTTTTATTTTCATTGTTTTTCTTTGTGTGCTGCAGCTCTAATGAAATCCGAGTATTACTAATAACATGCAGCGTTCTCCCAGAATCAGGAGAGTTTGCTGTTTATTCAAGATGGTATAGAATTCATTAAGCCCTGCGACTATTTTTAGACTTCGTCAAGCTCTAATTAGCCATTTGAATGAGGCTGGTACGACGCACCGCGGTCAGTGTAACAAGCTACGTGAAGTGAATACACCTAGAGAAAACTTAATATGTAAGTACATACGTATGTGCTGTACACACAGCTGGAATTTAAAGTATCTGTAATAGAGCAGTTGTGATTTACACTGTTACTGTAACCAGGGATTCAAACCAACAATCACATGACCAAAAACACATGATTGTTCTCAAACTGTGGTTTAAATTATGACATATAACCACCACCAGAGGATGCAAAGGTACCACCACTGGTACATGGACCCTAGTTTGAACATCACTGACCTGGATGATGATAAAATTTTTATTAAATGGATAATTGTGACTGATTAAAAAGGACACATTCTATTTTTGGGCCTGTTGTTTTGACCAACTGAATGTGTGGATGCTTACAGTCACTTCTTATTGTATGATAATGGGCTGCATAGCCTTTTTTGGAGCACCCCGTTTTGCTCGATTGGACAATTGTTGAGCCACCTTTCTTCTCTTGTCATCGGGCAAAGAAAATTAAATTACAAACCAGTGTAATTTCCTCACTGTTGCAGAAAAAAACCCACAATAGTTGTGTGCCCTTCTGGGGGGGGGCTGAACCCTACTTTGACAACCACTACCTTAGAGGGTGGCCTGCTGTGTGATAGTGTATATGTACAATGGCAAAAAAATAGTACCAGAGGAGTCAAGGAGTTTTTGATTGCAGTCCATGTGTCTGTGTTCACAGACTAATAACAATAATCTTTGCTAACTGACTGCAGCCGTCTGTGTGTTTGTGCTCATGTGAAATGGCTCCCGTCGAAACTTTTTTTTTTTTTTTAAAGAGACCCAAAGACCCAGAAAGTACACGTTGTAGCGTGACAGCTTTATCTCCTCCTTCTCCTCTTCCTCCTCCCCCTCGTGGTCTGGAGGTCCAGCTCAGGAGATAAAGACGTCGGCCTCCTAATCTGCATCCTGCCATGCAGACTCCTTGATTGGTTTATCAACCGACCTTCTCTTCACCTTGTGGTGCCACATTGATTCACACTCTGTTTTAAGGACTGTGCACAAAGTAAGAACTTATCCTGGACCAGCTCATGATAACGTTGACCGTCGAACGTTTATTCTCTGTGGCAGAGAATAAATGAAGAAAATTAAGATTCAAGGCAGGTTTTGGTTCATGATGATGTTTATGAGCTGCAATTTTTACGTCGTTGAGTTATGCCTTTAACTAGTCCATGACCAGAAGTTCTTTTCATCTCCGTGTACTGATTTTTTTAAACTAAGACTACGATGTAGACTGTCATAACATCCATTAATGTTCTCTGAAGTCTTCATCTATCCCCTCTGTCCAACATCTCCAATATCTCCCAAAATGCTCCACCTTAACCCCCACTCTGCTCATTTCTGATCCCTCCCGTCACCCTCAGGGAAGATCACAGCATCATCATCTCCTCCACTTTCTCCATTAGTTTTCGTCGGCGTGGCTGTCAGTGCTGTGAACTGCAGCAGTCAGAGCGATGACTTGTGTTTTCTCTTTTTTGGGGAGGGGTGTTGGTGATAAGTGTTAAGTGCTAGTCAAATACTTAAATGGCTGTGGGGAAACGTAGCTCCTTTGTGTTGTGACACTTGCATAACGGTGCTGTCTGTGTAAACATCAGTCACTGATGCTGCTGCTGCTGAAACCAGATCCATTAACCCTGAGTGAGCATCGTGATGGAACCGGAGAACAGTGTGTGTCACAGTCAGATGCTAATGTGTTTTCACCAAACTCCAGCTCTGTTCATACAACCTGCGTCTCCCACACGGAGAGCCACTCATCAGACAGGGGGCAGCGGGATTATAGCTGAGTCCTCCGGTTTCTCCAAACAACAGCATTTTATCGTACAGCGATCAAAGGTGTTGTAATGATTACAGTTTTTTAATCAGTTATTCACCAAAACATCTGTTCCTTCCTGCTTCAACTAAAGACTCACCAACAGACCGACCAGTTTTAGGAATTGGTCTATACTACATGGTCTGTCCCAACAGGCATTTAATGTTGTGTTGTGCTACATTAACAGCCTAAGCTAATCATAGCGCAACAACTGACTTTTGGACAAGTTACATATAATGTTCATGCTAAATTGAGATGCTGGTGGACAGACCTATACTATTCAGACCTGTTGTACAAAATTTATCAGATATTGGCGTTAGCAAGTCACACTTCTGAATAAAATTGTAATCAATCAAAATATTTCACTAGATGCATCTCAAGTATTAACCCATGCTTTTTTTCTATTGGTTATCTAACCAATAGAAAAAAAGCATAAACATATGCTTCTAGTTTGTTTTTAGACTGTGGTTGTCACATGGGAAAGGTGGACTGTTGATTCTCCAAGCCATAGAGAATCCTTTGAAGAAAAATCAGTGATTTATCGCTGTCTCCACCAGTCAAGTTCAAGTGTTTGGCATCATGGCATTAGTGTCCAAATTGATTTACTTTGGTAAAAACACAACAAAAGAGGCAGAAGTTGAAGCACAACCTCTGTGTCAACACAAGCCAAAATTACAGGTTTTCCAACTCTACTTAAATGCCAGATACAAATCTATTGATCTGGAACACTTTTTAAGTTCTGCAGTTCCACCAGTTAATTTCCACCGGCGACAACAGTCAACAGACAAACTTAATTTGCCTTCTTGTCAAGTTTTTTGGTTTGTTTCCACTGATGAACCGCAACTATTCCAGAGTGTAGTTATCCACTTACCTTTATTTTGCAGTCAGGTCTTTTTGTGTCAAAGGTTTTTTGTTTAACTGATTTACTTTTTTGAATTGCCTTCATGTCAACTGGTGGTCTACAGTTGACAGTGTTGTCCATAAACAGCTCTTTTGCCAATCAACACAGTAATTGCTCGGCTGTTGACGTGCTACTGAGAGGCGGAGAGACTTAATCACGTCAAGATAATGATCAGTTCCAGCTGCCGTTTGTTGTTTGCTGACAGTTAAAAGCTTGTTTTTTCAGATGCGTGTCAATACGACAGCAGCGAGACGTTCCGCCTACATCGGCGACTCTCAAAGCTGCTTTGTTACGATTGTGTCCTGCTGAGTGAAAATCTCTGAGAGCTGATGAGACCTTAAACCCAATACTTCTGAGAAGAAAGATACTTTCAATTTATCGTTTGATTCTTTCTTTTTCTTTTAAATTGCTGTTTTGATGCCAGACGCTCATCCTTGAAATACATAAAAAAACTGGAGTTAATTGATTTAATCTCAGGTTTTTTTCTTTCTTTCTTTGTTCAAGGCCACAATTGATTTAAGTCACATCATAAAATATACATATTTGAGTCTGCCCTGCTGTCAGGGTTTGTCTGACTAATAATTACTCCAATTAGCAGAAAATGAATCACCCTACAAGCGTGTTTGCTTTTTCCTCACCCTCATACCTATTTACTTTTCTCATTTGCAATTCATAGCTTTAAGATGATGCTTTTGTCAGTCAGAAGTTTCCAACATGACGCCGGCAGTCTATATTTAACACATGGCTGAGTGTGAGCTGCTTGTCAAACAGAAAAACAAAGAAAGAAAGAAAAAGCCCTGATGCCCGGGGTAAATAGTTCAACAAAGAGTTTTCCTCTACTGCTGTATATCAGGTCTACAGTCTCACCTCATTCTTATTCTTTTTTTTAAATTGCTGTGAGCACAGACATCAGTGCCAACATTAACAACAATCCTGGTACAGAACCCAGAGCTAACATTAGCTACAACATCCTGCTTCAGACTGCTGAGCTAACATTTGCAAAAACAGTCCTGGTACAGACACCAGAGGTAATGTTAGCTACAACAGTCTTGCTGCAGAAACCTGGAAACCTGAGCTTTCATTAGCTACAACAGTCCTGCTGCAGAAACCTGAGCTAATGTTAGCTACAAGAGTCCTGCTGCAGAAACCTGAGCTAACATTAGCTACAACAGTCCTGCTGCAGACAGCTGAGCTAACATTAGCTACAACAGTCCTGCTGCAGACAGCTGAGCTAACATTAGCTACAACAGTCCTGCTGCAGAAACCTGAGCTAATGTTAGCTACAAGAGTCCTGCTGCAGAAACCTGAGCTAACATTAGCTACAACAGTCCTGCTGCAGACAGCTGAGCTAACATTAGCTACAACAGTCTTGGCACACACTGCAGCACAGATTTCTGGACCTAGGTTTGCCTCTCCTGGTCAAAGATAAGTTTGTTGAAGTTATGTTTGAAAGTTTGTAAAAGCAGGACTTGAAGTCCTTGTTTGCACCTTGCCATGTAGCCTACTAACAATGTAGGTTTAGTCAGAAATATTCCCATGTCAGACCTGGCGCTGACATGGGAATATTCAGTACTAAATCCTGTATTTTTTAAACCACTAAGTAATGTTTATCTGTAAAACATCACTGTGTGGGATCAGCATTTTCCACATGATTTATCCCTGTAAATATATATAAAAACACATCATATGCATCAGTACTAATTATACAACATGTCAGTTCCGTGCCTGCTAATCTGTTCTGCTCAGAACCTTCTGATTGTTGATTTAACTGTTGTCAGGAAAATTCAAATGAGGTACTTCATTACAGGCCTTGGGAGGAATAAAGTCTAAATATGTTTGAGTTAGAAAAAAAAAACAAACAGTCTAGCTGAAGGCATTACACATAATTAGAGGTAGAATCACAAAAACCGTCCTGGAGTGAATGGAGGATCTGATTACTGATGTTAATCTCATTCACTGTAACACAAATATCCAATATCATGTTCTCACTTTGGTGTATTACAAGCAGCGCTGGCGCCCCCTGCTTTTACTGATGAAAAGGCTTAAGGCACACGGAGAAAGTCAGGCTTTAATTAAACACCAAGGCTTACATACGACAGGTTTAAAACAGGTTTTAATACGGAGGTTTAAATTCAGTCTGTTCTGTCCACTCAGGTCAGTGACTTCAGAGCACAGACACAATGACCGACTCATGTTTTTAAAAAATAATAATTGAAAAATGAACTTAGGTGGCATAGGAAAATACTTACACAGATGTGAAGTCGTCCTTCTGTAGTTAGTAATTCAGAGATGGGATATGATTATAATTATATATTTTTATTACATTTCATTGTTTGACACAATAAAAGCAGTTCATTAAATTGTAATTAATGTTGGTTGACAACTGAACTAATCACATAACAAGGTGAAGAACAAAACCTATTCCTATTAAGACTATTTATAAAATAAACACAGTGCATAATGTTGTAGTACACACTAAAATACCTACAGACAGGGTTACTACTAAAGAAATTAACAAAGATGGAAAAAAAACTCTATACACTAGGGGGAGCCCATGTACCGCCAGTGGTGCATGCACCATATATTGAGAACAGCTGGCTTAAAAATTTAAAATTGATGTTACTTTGGTGATAATTCCATGACAAAAAAGCTACAAATTTCGGACAGAATTTTTCGTTATTTGACCAGAAATCATCTGTTTATTCAAATTACTCCAGTTCTGAGTCCACTGGAAATCACAGTCAATGCTTCACTCTGCCCAGTGTTTGTCCAGCAAATGGAGTTCCACCAAGTTTTACTTTGAAAACATTTGCTGTTTAATGACAGTCGCTGCTTTAATTCACTGTTTCATGATTTTTACTTCCTGTCTCTACAGGTGATCCTGATCCTGACCAAGCTGTATGACTTCCACATTGGCAGTGTCACTGAGAGTACACTCTGGAGGCGAGTACACATTCAATTATATACATTGTTTCTACCTGGTTAATGTCCACAAGTGATCTAAGTGTTCTCTGGTGGTTCCCTGAAGCCCTGTTTCCTCTCACAGCCCAAGGAGCTGCTCAATAGAGGAGTAGGTTGATCAGACTTTAAATTGACAGTATTTATGAATGTGAGTGTAAATAGTTGTTTTTCTTTATATGCGGCCATGCAATGAACTGGGGAACTGTCCAGGTGGGATTGCCTCCATTGCCCCCCTTGACCCTGGAAAGGAATAAGCAGTAGACAATGAATGGTGGATTTAAAATAAGGGGAATGTCACAGCACAGTAAAGGTGCAGGTTGTTGGTTTTATCAACGTTGTTGTTGCTGTGGTTGAACATCCTACAGTTGCATTGAGATATCATTGACTACAGTTGACCAAAGCTGAAGGTCTAGCTCTTTCAGAATAAGCTGTTTCATTCAGGATCACAGACTGATCACATTTACTTCTCTCACAGTACCTTCCTGCAGTGGTTTGGCGTATTAAACCCTGTTGAAGCTCAGCTTCAATGGCCTTCAATGGAGCAGCACTGATTAGATTTATTACCTCATTAGAGTCAATGAGGCAGTAGGCCGGTAGAGATGCTCGTCTTCTGCATGCTGATTGGACGAAGTGTTTATGAAGCAGAGTCACTTTCTGTATTACCAGCACTCTGTGTGTCAGTCCTTTGGTTTGTGTTTGTGAGAGAGGACTAGTGACAAACTGCAGTCTGTTGTCTGTTGTCAGTTTACTCTTCAAGATTTTTTTTTTTTTGTAAAATGGGCTGTTTTCTTGTCTTAGTTTTTCTTTCTTTATTTTTTCAGACTTCAGAATCCTGCAGAGCAGAGCCAGGAAATATTTTAAGAGTCTGGTTCACACTCAGAAAAACATGAGGGAAATGTGTTTTTTATATATATATATATTTTATATCTACTGATAAAAAAGTACTAAAAACAACTTTCCCTGCTGGATGTTGGTTTGTTGCTGTTAAATTCAAGCTAATTCAGTCTAATATAACAATGACTGTAATCTGTCATTCCTTTTTTACTGTTGAACCCCAGCCTATAGTTGGTTCCTGCAAATAACGTGTACTGTAGCTCCAACTGCAGCAGATCCATTAGGTGGAAATCACATGACATCTGTTGACAACTGCATTTTAAGATGACGCCAGGGGTCGTCCTTAAGGGGCCTCTGTCAGTGCACAGCCCCTGGCATTGAAACACCCTGGGGGATCGTACTGAGTAATACATGACACTCGAGGGCAGGAAGCAGTTTCCGACTTGTTGAAATGACACGGTGTTCCTCCCTCCGTCACTCGTCTCAGAGATAAACCTGTATCTCGTACCAGCCCACCGCAGAAAAACAGAATTATTTGCACAGCAGATAAAACGCATTAGGATAGAAACGTTTCTGCTAAAGGCTAAAAATGTACGCAGTGTTTGTAGCAAACATCTTGTACCAAACAGTTCGGTACAAAACGTCCGTGGATGTGTCAAAACTAAGGCTCACAGTTAATGCGACAATAATAAGTCAACACAAATGACTTTTAACCCAATTTCATAAAACGTGTAATTAAGGCATGAACCTCCTGTGATTTGACCCCGGACCCTCAGTGAGGGTCAGAGCGCGGATTCTGCTGATAAACTGATGAATGAATATTAGCTTTCTACAACAGAGCTAAGTACACGGTTAAGTACACAGATTGTACATGGACTGTAATGATAATACCAATGAAGACACATACAATAACAGATCCTAACATTTACAACAGCTTCAGTGAAGTGTTTCCTGCTGGTAGAATTAGAGGCTACTCATTGATAACTGATGAATACACACACACACATAAAAGGTCTGTGACCTTTCTGTTCACCTGCAACAGTACAAATGAAGCAATGAAGAAAGTACAGCAATCAAATCTCTTCTGATCAGTTAAATGGAAGGTTTTGAAAGGCTGTGCAGTGGAGTTGAATTACTGTATACTGTATATATAAATATATATATATATATACATGATCTAGCATCTTCATCTTCATCTTAGAACTAACTTAGAACGATCTAGCATCTTCATCTTAGAACTAACTTAGAACCTACAGTTATATATGGTCAGATGAGACATGCCCATGAGTCATCTGTGGATCAGGATCTTCGACAACCGCCCGGCCGATTCCAAATGTTAGAAGGAAGTGCTTTACCATTTCACGGCACCTTGTCAGGGCAAAAGCTTTTAGCTGAGAGAATGTCAAGCTTTTAACAATGTGGAGGTGTCAGCCTGACATTCACTGTGGCCAATAAGAGGCATCAGGAATATGGATGAAACGTGTGATTAGTGTGAGGAAACCAATATGTCAGCCACACTCCGTGGAGTGAAGTTCCCAACGATGCTGGAGAACGGACCTCCAGGCACGCAGGCAGATTTACAGCATCAGCCCTCAGGTGAACTTTCGTCATAATGATCTGCCCGGCAACCAGGGGGAAATAGTTCTGCCTAATGAAGGAAAACTGATTAGTTTTTTTTCTCCGCAATTATTTTGTAAAACGCTACAAACCAAATCCATACGCACTTCCTCTGGACGTTGGCGGTTTCTCAATGTTTTTATGGAGGGGCTAAATATTGTCACAGGATTTGATGTAATTGCTAATTTTCTACCTCAACGAGCCACCGACTGTGGACTGTAGACAGATACATTAATGGTTGTGATGGAGATGGTGGGGACAGGTAAAAGAGTTTAAATCAACATACCGGAACAGTGGAGGAGAAATGGAGCAGTCTCAGATGGATCTGACTGACGTCAGCGTCATTTCATAACTGACATTTCTACAGCCTCGGCGTGAGTTAATTACAGTGTATTATTAGTCTGAGGTCACAGACGTGTGGTTTCCTTACAGCAAAAAATGTGACTTGTTTGATTTCCAGCTCTGTGACTGTGTTTCCTCTGATTTAGCTGAGTCACAGTTCGTCTGTCCATCCATTAACAGGTTCTTTGACCTTTGACAGTGACACATTGACCTCTCAATAATAGCCTGAGTGGCTTGGTCACTTAATTAGTTCACGACTAGTCCAAACACGTGGAGTGTGGCTCCACACAAACAGAGATGACTGTAGAGCTGTGGGCCAACAGTCTGATAAAATCATTAAAGTTAAACAACAGTTTATGAACCACAGGTACAATTCTGACATTAATTAAAATGAGTTTATTTAGAGCAATCTGTTTTGAACCATTAAAAAAATAACTGTTTTCATTAAGTCATGTATATAGATGAATACATATTTATGTATATATAATATATGTTTTATATATGTATATATTATATATACAAAATATATGTAATTTATATGTAAATGTGAATTTATATGCGTGTCCTTTTCAGTCATATTTATTTTATTTCTTTGGCAGAAATCTTTTCCAAAAACATTCTGTCAAAAAAAGACAAACTGCAAAACATCAAAGAAAAACAGCAGGAAAAATATTTTTTTAATTTATTTTTTTACCTTTCAGAGTGTTTGTTTGAAAAGATGATTAAATAGAGAACATTGTTTCACAATCTAAACAGTGGGAATGTCAGTTGTGAGCATTTCCTGTGATGATTTTTTTTTTCGTCTGAAAAAAGCAATTAAAAACAAATCTACTAATGAAAAAGTATATAAATAAGTACTTATAGACTTTTAATAATTTAATAATTTTTTGCCAAAGTTTTGTCCTGAATATTTGTCTTCTTTGTGGCAGAAGACAACTATTTATTTGACCATTTTCTGTCCGTTAGTGTCAGCACTGTCAATAAGTTTTACTCTAGAGAATTTTCTCTTCACTCTAATAAGCGTTGAATCTTTGACAGTTCAGAGTAATCGGAGTCAGTGAAGTCACCTACTGTATCAGTGGAATAAAGACGTGGAGGTTTCACTTTGGTCGGACATGGGGGGGGGTCGTCAGATCTCCCGACCCAGTCAGTCACCCGTGGAGCCCACAGTGATAGAGCAGCTGTCCAACCACACCTGACTTCACGCCCTCCAATTGAACAACACATTGAAGAGAACCTAGAAGACAGTCAGGGTCAGAGTGGACCGAGCTGAAGGGAGACCGTTTGATAAAGAGGTAAAATAAGAGGATGTGACAGATAAAAGGCATGACACGACAGGTCTGCTGACACAGAGTCACTGAGCAGAAACCTGACTTCATGTTTCATGTGGACTGTTGTCCAACACTCATCCGGCTGATGGAGATCACAGTGTCATCAGGGTTCGGCCAGCAGCTGATGGGAAGAGTCTTCATCTATATGGAAGACCGTGATCCATTTTTGTATGTTGCTGTATGTTGTTTCCAGAGCCAATGAGCAATTGTTTTAAATAATCTGAATCGTATGTTAATCTAAAGGTGAACATGCTTCCTCAGACCATGGTTTGACACATCCACCAAGGATGGGGGCTCCGACCGTGACTAGACAGACTTCAGGTCCATACAGTAGAACCCACTGGTCTTTATCCCAGTGTGTCTGTGAACAGGAGACTAAGCCTCTACACTGCTTAATGTTTGACTGTATCAGCAAACCAAGCTTTGTTTTACAGAGTCAGTAGAAAAAAAAGTAAAAGCAATAAAAAACAAACAAACCAGCATTTAAACGCCTATGCATTTCGTTTGTTTAGACTGTGACATTTAAACGACTATGCATTTCGTTTGTTTAGACTGTGAATCGGCCTTTTGAGAATTGTCCTCATGTTGAAGTATTATTTACGACAGGCCTCGTGCTTGTTTGTAGATATTCAGACTGGGGTTAACTCCCAGTGACAGCAGAGAGTTAACAATCTGCTTATGTTTCCGTCCTGTGACTGTGTAAATGTGAGAGAAAAAACAGCTGCTGTTTTCCATGTTTTTACACGGGGGAGGTAATGGACTGAGCTGTGCTCACAGTATGTAACAGAAACGCTGCGTTCCACTGACGCTAATGTGCGGCTGATGTCTTTTATGTAGTGTTTGTGTCTTTGTTTGGTGAATCAACCACTGCAGAAACTGCTGCAATTATAAATATAGACCGGATGATGTTCAGTGCACTGATAAAAACACAGTAAGCCGAGAGAAGTCATCTTTTTTTATTACCTATAGAATAAATGGATTTAATTCCTCAAGTAATAAATAAAACCAACTCAGAGCAGCAGCGGAATCTGTCGGCGTGTCTGGCAGCTGACAGGGAGGACGTTATTGACTAGTGTGTGTTCTGACTGTACGATGGTGTCTCCTCCTCTCAGCTGATGGTACTGTTTGCCACGAGGATTTGTAAGAGAGTAATCTGTCCCTGTTCTAAAGCGGAGGACAACTGTGATAGTTGTAATCGATGTTGACTAAACTCAGAGTACACATCCAAAGATGGATTTGTATTAAAAAAAACTGCTTCTTACCATGAATAATACTTACACATGGCTTTCACTATTTAGTGATTGTTTCTGCAGCAACCAGAGATGTAAAAATAGGATGTGTAGATAGATGGATGATGGATGGGTGGACAGACGGATGGACGGTGGACGGATGGAAGGACGGGTGAATGGATGGGTAGATGGACAGACAGTGGATGGATGGAGAGATGGCCGATGGATTGGTTGGATGGGTGGAAGGATGAATGGTGGATGGATGGATAGATGGCTGATGGATTGGTGGATGAATGAATGGATAGATGGACAGACAGATGGTGGATGGACGGATGAATGGATGGATGATGGATGAAGCATTCTTAGTGTATTAATCTGATTTTTTTTCCCAAAATATTTTGGATAAATATTAAAACCAAGACGATTCTATTAAAAAAATTCAAAAAATTTAAAATATATATTCTGGTACATGTGGTACTACTACCACTGTTATTTGTTTGTTAAGAGATATAACCACTAGGGGCAGTGCTGAGGTCAGAGATCATTCCAGCGCTTTTTGGGTAAACATCAGTTATACGGTGTAACACTGCCCCCATGATTTCCAGAAGCTGGATACATCTTTGAGACAAAGTCCAGACTGTTGAGCAGCGAATCATTTCTGTTGTTCGTAATATTATTCATAGACTTGATGACTTTGAATTCAGTGACTGGATATTTAATAATATATAGTTAAGTAATTGACGGAAGTTGGTCCCTACCGTACGGTTAGTTCCTCATGTTTTCTTACATATCAGAGAAGTTACTGATTTTAATTCTGCCAACAGCTGTTTCTGGATTACTGTACTGTATGACGTTGTGGCTTTTATTCTGATTGTATAAATCCTGAGGGTGTAGATCTTACTTTGATCATAGTATTTGTAAAAAAAAAAAAAGAAACCAGTAATGAAAAGGTCAGGCCATATATTTCTTAATAAAGGACTTACTTAACCTTCTGCCGCTTGTCACTATATGCACAGTATAAATAGATATCATAGAAAGGCAACACTGCAGGGGGAGGTTAATATGAAGCATATATTGGACTTTATTGGTGTTTTTTTTTTCTTCCATAAAATACTGCTTTTTTTCTGTTTGTTTCCCAGATCAGAATATGATTTAAAATATTAAACTAATGTAGAGAAAAATCACTTGGGTGAATCCAGACATTTAAAGGCATTTTCATCATCGTGATTCCTCTAAACGGGGAAGTGTTCATCGTAGGGATACACAGGGAGAGAGAGAGAGAGGGAGGGAGGAAGGAGATAGATCACCTGGTGGTGACCCCCTCCTGGAGTGACAGCCTCTCAAATTGCATCATTTTGCTGAGCATGCTCACAGGCTGTGTAATATTTCACAGGTCAGTGCCTATAATGAGAGGCCATCTCTCCCACCGAGACCACCACCTGATGTCTGTGACCTTTTACAATTGGACCTGGAATTTCCTTCAGAACATCACCACACTGGACTCACCCAAACTTTTTAAAAGCCCGTCCGTGACAGCACTGGGCGGACGACGCTGAACTGGACAGTCACTCTGCCACAGTGGAACAGTGTATACAGAGGAACAAACAGTGTGGGTCACCTTCAGGTTATAGCAGTAACGCAGCTCTGACTAATGGATTGAACTAATGGAAATATATACATTCATATACGTATATGTTAGCGATCTCTGGATATATCGGCCAAGCGATATTATCGGCCCGATATTAGCATAATTATGAAATATCTGTAAGAATCATTATGGTTCTTTCCGATAATGAAAACCTGATAACGCAATGCCTGGGTTTCACCACTGCTTTAACCAATCACCTAAGTGAGCAGGCAGCACTTTACTTCTTTACCACTAGGGCATCACCGTCCCACTATATCGGAATCGGAAATTAAGTGTCTGGACAATATCAGCATATCAGATATTGGCAAAAAGTTCGTATTTGGACATTCCTAGTATATATGTATATATAAATATATGTGTATATATGTAAATATAAATATGCTAACATATTTGCTGATATACGAAATGCTGATATTGTCTGTTGTTCAACTGATACTGACATATGCAACCGTTTTCCGTACCCCACAATACATTCCAACATATTTGGCTAAACCCAGGCGTTGCATTATGGGGTTGTCATTATCAGACGTAAAACCGATAACAATTCTTACAGTTATTGCATAATTATGCTAATATTGAGCCAATATTGTTGTACATCCCTATATATATATATATATATATATATATATATATATATATATACATTTATATAAACACATAAATGTATATATAGCAGCATTTTTATATATTTTTCTAAAATATATAGAGAGAGAAAGAGTGGTGCTTTGGCCCAGAGGCAGTGTCTCTGTCATTGGTGTGGAACCCCAGGGTTCACCTCCTGGACAAGTTCAAATCCCAGTTAGGGCAGTCGGTACCTTCCAGTGGACTCACCACCCACAGGAAGGTTCAGGGGGGTTGGTACGGTGCAGTGTGATTTGGGTGGCGGTCATGGAGACTGCTGCCCCCGCGACCCGGTAACGGATAAGCGGATGAAAATGGCTGGCTAGAGAGAAAAAACAAAAAACAACCGCAGGAAATGTTGAAAGTCAGAGTGAAAAAAATGAGTCCCACGGTCCGGAATCATCCGAGAGTCTTTGCTCATGATTTACTGCCACGTCTTTGTCTTCTCCCTTTGTGTTTCGGCCTTTAGTTCAACATAAATCTGCCCCACAACAGTTATTACCGAGGTCTTTTACTCTAAATCCCTTCTCACAATATTTAAATTGGTACCTTTAATTAAACACTCTGAGGCTTTATTCTCATTTCCTGCAGTGCTCACACACACACACACACACCTTCACACCAACGCACACACACACTGGTTCCCTCCCTGTCATAACAGTAAGTGCTGGGCTTCATGTCTTGAGGCTGAATGTGCTGTGAGTTGGACCGAGCTGTTAAAGGGCAACGCGTCAGCATTTCCTAATCAGCTCAGTCTCAGCAGTGATTACAGGACAGACGTCGGGCTTTTTTTAATTGTAGTCGGGTTAAGTTGTCAGCACTGTTGAAGTTTTTAATTGAAGTTTTTAATAATATCATTATTTATGCCAATATGAACTTGTATTTTTTCAATACCTTAAATTTAAACCTAGTGTAATTTGGCAGTATTAGAATGAAGGCAAAAGTAATTAATCTGTAACAGCAGACTAATTAAACTTCTATATTTATATAAATGGTAAAAATATAAATATAATCATGACATGAATTAGTTATGGTAAATGGGGGGGGGGGTTGCTGGTCAGATCAACCCTGTTAAAGCTCAGCATTTAATTCCCCTTTTTTAGAAATATACACCACAAGAAAATGTCAGTGGAGCAGTTAGACAGGAAGCTAGTCTTCTGCATGATGATTGGATGGATTGCTTTAAAAACATAAGAACATTTGAGTACATCCAGTACTGCGTTTCTGAGGGAGGTCTAGGAACAAACTGTTGTCTGCTGCCAGACAGTGATACAGAGTTTTAAATCTGTTTATAAACTGGAGACAAGTGTTCTAGAGTTTTCTACTTTCAATCTTCCATAATAATTAATGACAAATTAATTTGTTTTTATGTG
>NC_024315.1:14368268-14378888 GCF_000523025.1 Cynoglossus semilaevis
CGGTTCAATGCATTTCAAGCTTTTTTGGAGCATGAAGAAACAGGTCACTCTATACCTACAACAGTGGTTCTCAAAGTAAGGGGCGGGGAACTATAACAGTGCAGGATTTCATTATTAATATTTTCTTTATTAATTATTCAAAGCAGCACTGATATACAGCCTTTGTATTCTACATTAAATGAGAATATTAGTGTTAGAGAATAACAGGTTTATAAATAAGGTTCAACATCAGTGTGTGGAGTGGTGCAAAAATTAAATAGAAAATTGGCAACCAGAGACCTGGAAGATAAAATCACATTACTGAATGTCTACTTTACTTAAAAATTCAAACTGGTCCAGCAGAGCCATCAGTTCAGCACAGAGAGAACCCAGTAACAGGAACTTGTTCCAGATAAAGTTGGTAAATCAGACTTTAAAAAGTTGCCCTAGTTTTTAATGCCAGGATAAAAAGTTATTTGTTGATGGTCCTTTTATGACCGTGGACCAGAGCTAAAGGAGGTTTGAGGTTTCGGTTTTAATTTTTTCCTGGATTAGTGTTTTCTGAGGTTTGGCTCTGGCAAATTTTTTAATCAATAATCAATTAATATTTCAATAAGTTCCTGAAATCTGAGATTGACTTTAATCCCACAAACATCTGCTTTTCTCCAGATTTCAGAAACATGACGATAGTAAATGTTTGCCATGAACAGCAGTGGTCAGTGTGGGCCCTCTGATGTGAAATGACACAGAAACTGTCCAGTAAAAACAGAACTCTGGCTTCAGTCTCCAGAGGCTCAGCTCTGCTGATGTAGCTGCTGGCACTGACGCCACGGCTGCAAACCTGCTTTCTTTAGTCGATTTCTTACATTGTACACCATTTATTTTTTTAAACTGGGGCTTGTTGTTCATATTAATATATATTTATAGAAATCTAGGATAATTTCTTGATTAATTTGATTTAGATTTACCCTTATTCTCCTCTGTTTTAGATGGAATTTATCGCCGTTTTAGACTTGGCAGGTGTGTGCTCTCCTAAAGTCTTGCGGGAAAGGTTCTGCCTAAAATGCGCAGAAACGTGACGTTATATTAGAGCAGAAATTAAAACCCATCGTCACGTGACTTTCAAGTATATTTCATATATTTCAAGGGCGTTTTTACCCCCAGGCCCCTGCTGATTCCTGACTCTGGGCCCAGTGCTGATGGAACAGCCTGTGGCGCTTCTCAAAGTCGATGAAAGATCCTCAAAAGACCAAGTTCCACGGCTGTTGTGTCATTGGACTTGGTTTAAGGACGGCGTTAACGTGCAGGGTTCCTCCTAAAAACTTTTGTTTTTACAAGGACACGTGTTCCGTGTCTATGTTAGACAGCCATGCCTCGCTGAGCAGGGCAGCCCGGTTCCTGGACAGTCTATTATAATGACCCCAAATATTCCCGGTTGGTTGACAAAAGAACACTGACAGATTGCCATGTTTATCATTGTTTCAAACCTCCATAAATCAACGTAAAAACATCTCTACATCACAAAGTAATGTGTCGTTAGAAGGATAACCCAGTATTATTATCCCAGTATTACTCTTCTCTACGTCTTGTTCACTGCTGACGTGCCATTAGGAAAACCCCAAATGCCATGGGATAAATGTGTTGTCAGACACAAGGTGTGAAAGTCCACTGACCCTCAGTGTCTGAGCTCCACACCTCTAACTACCTCCCAGTTGGGCTGCGCACAAAGAAAAATGGGGCAGTGGACGAGACCCACTTCTCACTCTACTCCAATTCTCTGATGAGGTTGGTTTGGATTGAAAAGATTGGAAGTGCAATATATGTGCTTATATGGTATTGAAAACCAAACTTTTAGGCATGTGTACTTATTTACTATAATCCTTCATATATATATATATATATAGTATATACGTATATAGATGTACTGTATGTATGTATGTATAACCTAACACTGATGGTCTGTTTGCCACCCTTAGAACAGTTACTGCAGCCTTGTTCTGCAGAACAGACAGGCCGCTGAACCTGTTCATCTGTTTTACTACCCGTGGGGTAATAAATGTTTATACCCGCCTAAGAATTTTGCACAGCACTTCACATCAGTGGGTGGCTTCACATGGATAATTGGTGTCTTTCTTTGACACTAATTGAATCACTGGTGGTTGTTCAAGTACTGGTTCCTGCCCCCCCCCCTCCTCCCCCCTCCAGAATTTTTTTTTATATTTATTTCTGCTGACCTCAGAGTATAACCCAGTGTCAGGTATTATCACCAACAACCCACCAAAGACCCTGTTAGACGTGGAGCTGGCAGCCGTGGTGGTTTGCTGTCAGCCCCCACAGGTCACCCTGTAATCATGCAGCCATAGAGTTTGTCATGAAGTGAATAATGAATGGACTTGGCCGTGCAGACACAGATGAGAAGACCGCCTTGGTCTGAAACTCAGGTGGCTGAGCTCTGAAGATGTGTTATTGTAATCCAACATCAGGTTAGTCTAATGCAACATTTAAAGTACTATGCTTTTTCACTAAATACTAATAGTTTTTTTAGTTGTTTTTTTTTTAAGTTTTATTTCTTGATTGAATCTGGTCTGTTGTGGGCTGGCTAAACAGCTCCGGTGTCCTATACGTTTTCATATAAAGCACCCTGTTATTCAGAATTGACAATTTACATGCTTTTTTGATTCTCACGGTAATACAAGACAAAGTGTGTCCCATTTCAGCTCAACAGAACACATATTTAGGTTTTTAAAGAATCTGGTCTGTTGTGGGCTGGCTAAACAGCTCCGGTGTCCTATACGTTTTCATATAAAGCACCCTGTTATTCAGAATTGACAATTTACATGCTTTTTTGATTCTCACGGTAATACAAGACAAAGTGTGTCCCATTTCAGCTCAACAGAACACATATTTAGGTTTTTAAAAGCTGGAGATTCTGGGGTTTTTTCAACGGATGGTTGGCAACCCTACTTGTAGCTAATGTTAGCTCTAGTGTCTTTACCTGGACTGCTGTAGCTAAGGTTAACTTGGGTGTCTCTATCAGCACTGTTGTAGCAAAAGTTAGTTCTAGTGACTGTACCAGGACTGTTGTAGCTAAGGTTTTACTGTTTTAGCTAATGTTAGCTCTAGTGTCTGTACCAGGACTGTTGTAGCTAATGTTAGCTCTTGTCTGTATCAGCACTGTTGTAGCTAATGTTTGCTCTGGTTTCTTAACCTGACACCAATATATTTTACATTGAGGTGATACTGTTAAAGTGCTGCAGTGATGAGAAAAGTCTTGATGTGAACAGGAAGGTTCTGGCTGGCAAACATACTTCAGGTACATCACCACCCTCTACAGATTGGTGAGGGTATGATTGACTGGTTTCACATTTGCATTCTTAACCTCACACCAATATATTTTACATTGAGGTGATACTGTTAAAGTGCTGCAGTGATGAGAAAAGTCTTGATGTGAACAGGAAGTTTCTGGCTGGCAAACATACTTCAGGTACATCACCACCCTCTACAGATTGGTGAGGGTATGATTGACTGGTTTCACATTTAGAACACTTGTATACATCCATCTAAAACATTTTCTAGTATTATATAATGTATAAGGTCTGCTTAAAGTAGTGACATGTAGGTCAGGCCAGTGTCTGGCATTTATGTTAAAATCGCAGTCGATGTCATCAGCACCTACATCTTTGGGTGACCTCAAATGTTCTCATCAAAATGTCATTTCGTCTTTTAGGGCGTGTTCTGTTTTTATAAACTTTTACACTTTTACTCCAGGGGGAGAAAAAAAAGGCAGTGTTTCAGCCAGTGGTGAGGAGCAGATGAGATGATGGAGCAAAGACATTTGCTGTCAAGGTTGATGGAAGAACACGGTTTGAGAGTGGAAGAGCGCCACCAATGACAGACGTTATTTTTAATGTCATGCCTCTGTCTGTGCCTTTAATGTATTCCCCCCACTCTGTTTGTCAGGCAGGATGCAAAGATGCAGTCAAAGCTATATTTGGTGGTGGGTTTTTCTTTTTTTTTTTCATACCTCACCTCTCCCACCGTTGTCCCTGTTGTGATGTGTTGTTTACATGGATCCCCCTCAGACACACGCTTGTTATGTGAAATCCTCTGTGTTCCCTGCAGGACTGTCTGTCTGACTTCCTCACTGCTCTTTGTCAGCAGCAACACTAAATCCTACTGCAGACAACAACACACACTTCCTGCTGCTTTCTCACCTAATAAGTCTCATAAACAAGATTGTTACGGTAGCTTTCACATTGTCACAGGAAGTTAAGAAATACAAGTAGAAATATTGGCTTCAGTGGTCATTGCACATATATATAGACAACTATACACACGCACGACAAAATCTGCCGATCCCTGGGGAGCAGTGGTTCCTTTCACTTGCACCAGGAGCAAGAGAACCAACGCTTGCTTGACATAACAAACCCCGGGATTCAAATTGTAATCCTATTAAAAGTCTCGTTTACAGGCTGGTGCAGTAGAAGAAGAACCAGAAACCAGAAGTTGTTAGCTCTTCTTCTCCACCAAATTCTGTTGATTAAAATCTTTGTTTATAGTTTTTTAATTTTTTTTAGGAGGGTATGGGAAAAGAAAAGAAAAACTCAGCTCACAGGGACATAGGAGCTTTTGGTTCTGTGCTTGTGGTGAGTTTGTGTCACGAAGATAACTCTGAAAAAAGAATCTTAAAACAGTGAGACCGCACAAAAAAAAAATCAGATTTGAACTTATCGGCGGACGCAGCGGTTGATCACTGGGTTGTGTGTTCTTTAAGGTAGTTTTTAGGTTTTTTTGCTTCATAGTGATCTGCTCTCGTGCGTATTGTTGGTCAATCCTGTTGTCATTTACACACACACACACAAATACACACACATGCGGTATCTTCTTCTGATCAAATAGTGGAAATTCTCTTAAGTCATTTTCCAATAGGCTTCAGTGGCTTCTGCGTGAGAGAACGAGATTGCAGCTGTTGCCTCAGGTGAAATCTAGGAAGGATGCAAAAGTGTGCATGTATTTTGAGCATGACTTCTTATATGAGTGTGTGAGAGTGTGTGTGTGTGCAGGTTTCCAGTTGAATGCAGCTTAGAGTGAGTGTATATTCCACAGATAAAGCAGGTGACAGCTTGTGCATTATTACAACTCTCCTCGCTAAGATATATGGTGCCTGCTGATGGTAGCTGTGATTATAGGATGCTGCTGCTGCTGCTGCTGCTGCTGCTGCTGCTGCTGCTGCTGCCGCCAACGTTCCCAACGTTTGGAGGACATGTAATATCACTGCAGTTATTCAGTGAATATCAGAGAGAGCTTTTCATTTCTGTCTCTGGACTCAGAACAATTCCATTTGCTGCAGCTATAATCTGATTTGGGGCAAAGCTTTATGGGCTGCATGGTTTTAGGTAAGTGAGACTGGGGATATCAGAGTGTCCTCTGTCTGCACTCCTGTGTTTTTTAATGGATTCCTGTTAATTATCAGGTCTGCTGTCCACACGTCTGCACCACAGTCAATATTAACTTTCAGAGCCGACGTCACAGGAGAGGGTTAAAGCTGATTTAGACCACGAGTGGGGAGAGTTATGAGAAATAAAGTGGGCATCATAACTTTGTCCTGGTACTTTAGTGTGGGACTCACTGTGTCATCTAGAGAGAAACACATTTCCATACATTTGTTAGGAAACAAGCATATATATATATAAAATATACTATATCTATATATATATTTATGTGTTTCCTTTGCTGGCTGTGTGGGCGGAACCATCAATTCATTCAGCCATCCATCCATCAACCAGTCCATCCATCCTTCTGTCTGTCTGTCTGTCTGTTCATCCATCAGCCCCTCTCCCTCCCTCTCCCTCTGTCCATCAATCCATCCATCCAGCAACCACCACATCCATCCTACCATTCATCCATTTAATCATCCGTCCAACATCAGTCAATCAGTCTACCCATGATATATTGTTCTGTCCGTACATCCATCAATCAATCATCCATCCATCCATCTACCTGCTCCTCGTTTCCTCCCTCTGTCCAACCATCTACCAAATCAATCGATCCATCCAACATGTTGAGTACCGACTGTGTATTTTACATTTTTATCCATCAGGTGGAGTAGTTGACCTAGTTCTCTGGTCTAATGTGCTGAACTGCAGCAGAATGTGCTGCCACTGAACAACACAGCATTCTGACTGAAGCTGTTTCATCCTAATGAAGTGGTTTGAAGCCCGCTCCTTCAGGGACCCATCATTTTTTACAGCTGTACACAGGGAAGGCCCACCCCCACAAACCAGCCTCACCCGTCTGTGTGCAGTCAATCTGGGCAGAGGAAATATTCAGCCACCTGGGCTCAGCTCGTTTCAGTTTTATCCGCTCTTTATGCAAACTACTGTAATCAGCATTTTGTCAACATTGCACAGTGGGTCGTTTTTGGCTGGTGCTGAAGGAGAGTCTTCAAAGGATGAGACTGTTGCCTGATTCCAGCCCTGGAAAAGGCTTCCTCACAAACGGAGGAATGCTGCTTTGATTTTTCTTCCTGTGCCTAGATGTCAGGGATCCATGAGTCAAAACGCATCCTTTTCACCCTCTGCTTTTTATCTTGTAATGTTTTTTTGTTTTTTTTTTCCTCTGGCGTCACTTCAGTCAGCAACCAAACTTTGTAAAAAACAACAACTCTTTTCCATCTGTTATTGTTAGTTGTCAATTTTTGGGATTTTACGGCCAATAAATGAATTTTTAGTTGATGGGGGAAAAAAAGTCAGGGTAGAAAACGATTATTTTAAATATAACTTGGAAGATGCCAAAATTCTATATAACAAACACAATTCTTTGGTGTCAAAACTGTGGTTCCAAAACTATGGTACATATAGCATTAATGGTCTGTGCAGGGAAATCTGCACTGCACAATAATGGAGGGATACAAAATGAAGAGTTTTAAAAAAACACTGCAGTCGTGACTTCTTAGAGCAGTGTGGTCAAAAATCTGTTTTTTTTTTAATCTAGAAAAACATTAATCTGAATCATGATAAGAAATAAACCCAGAACCTTGTTCTGGTTCCTCAGTACTGGATATAGCATGACTTTCAGTGTGAATGTGAGTGTTAATGGTTGCTTTTTCTGTCGTCTCATCTATAGACTGCTTGGACTGGAATGACTCCAGTTACCTCTGTGTTTTTAGATGACTAGATAGACTTATCTTCTCACACATTTATTTCTTGGAGACTGTTTTTTCACGCAACCACCTGATAATCCCACATTTCCGGTTCTAACTTTTTATCTTTCACTGGACACAATTATACAGCGATGTCATGACGTCACACGTCCTGTAGGTGGTGTCATGTTGCGCAGCAGTTCAAACAGGAAGCATCGATTTCGCCTTCACTTCCGTAAACTCTCCGAACACATCATGATGCAGACAGGGGTCGATATACGAATGATGTGGAATATACGGCATTACCCAGCGGCATGCAGCGGTTCTCACGTGTGGTCCGATTTACCGAGTCTCCATTTCCAGTCAAAGCACTTGGAGCGCTCTCGAGCAGTGACTTTACTTCGAAATGTAAGTTATCTCTGGTAGAAAACCCGTTGAAAGCACATGACGCAGCGCTTTCACATCAGCGCTCTAATTGGCAATTAATTTCTCTATGGTGCGTGATGTGTCTTACAAATTGCAGTGACCTGCCACATTGCCGAGGTCTGCAAAGAGAAAACTCTCCTAAACTTATACACGCACCCATACTCATGTATATAGGAGTGAAAAGCACAGTAGGGCTGCCGACTAATTGCTGTATGTGATACGGGACGTCGTGCAGCAGCATTAAAATGAGCTCTGCTCTCGGTGCAGCAGTTTAGGGAGACGTGGTGGACTGTGAGACACAGTAGTGGGGCCTCCATTCATCCTGCTCTGTGTAGGTGTAGATTTTAATGATAAGATAATCCTTTATTATTACCACCATTGGGAAATGTGCTGTGTTCCAGCAGCAGCACAGGGGGACGGTAAAAATAGACACTGTGTAAACACACAGTACTAACTAACAGTATTAATGACTAAACACTCCGGAAATAAATAAATAAACAAGTGTAGGCAGTTATTTTGAGAAGCCTTTTTTTAACATTTGAAGCAACCGTGGAGAACCTGTCAAGTCAGGGTTATGGTCACAGGTTGGGACACGTGGCTGCCGTTGACCAGACCTCAGTCAGGCAGCTCTCTCTTATACATGGATAAAATTCCATCCAAAAAGTCCAGGATGACTGATGTGTTATTGAGAATGATCAAATGGTTCGTTACTAGGGACGATCCATTTAGCATAATTGTGTAATACCTGTAAGAATCATTAACTGTTTTACCTCCGAAAACCCAATAATCCAATGCCTTTGTTTGGCTAAATATGCTGGAATCTCTTGTCTAATGCCTGGGTTTGGCTAAATATGCTGGAATCTCTTGTGGGGTACTGAGACGTTTACTGCAGTTTTGGGGGAAAACAGATGCAAATATCAATATCAGTTGATATCGGAGTCGGAAATGAAGTGTTTGGACAATATTGGCATATTGGATATTAGCAAAAAGTTCATCTCGGACATCCATAATCTTTACATTCACTTTTGGGCTGCATAGAGAAAATGGGCTGTGTTCTTGCCTTACAGACTGAAGGTTACAGGTTCAATCCTTAACTCTGTCTGATTTGAGCTCTTCAGTTCTCCCTTTGTGTGTCTGTTCATTTTTCACTCTAAACTGACCATGAGAGTGAAGTACTGGACACCAGTGTCGTGGTGACTTCTGGGATTGTTGGGACAGAGAAAAAGATTTACTGGTAGAAGAATGGATGAATCAGTTATTTAATGAGTGAATCAATGAGTCAGTGAGTGAGTGAAGATTGTACAGACAGCCCCACAGAGTGTCCAATGTACTTAACTTTATCCTTTCATTGGTCAGAACTGGACCAACTTTTACTGTGACTTTTGACGTGTCTGACGTTTTATAACGTGTCTGCTTGTCCCCGGGTCTTCAGTAGAAACTGACGGCTCTTTGGAAACAGCGGACCTGTCCTCAGGTGATTTTCGCAGAGTCTTGGACACACTCTGTACCTGTGTCCTCCTGTTTTAGTGTCTGTGCCCCCAGTCTTTGTTGGACTGTCACTTTAGTTTAGTCTCCTCCTCTCCTCCGTTTCCCTGCCTGCTCTTTTGTTCTGCCTTTGTGTCTTATAATTAGATTTCTTCCTGCTGCGTCTAAAAGTTTTTTTGAGAGAGGGAGTTTTAGTCGATAGTTTTGTTTAAAATCTTGCTTTTGTGGTCTTTACACGCCTGAATTCTCAAGGGGCTGTGGATTTCTTACCGTCGTCTGGACGGAACTGTTTCCGCACAGTTTCACAGCTGTAAGAAACTGAGCTTCATTTTCCAGAAGGAAGCGGCAGAGATCGACACCTCAGCCACAAAAATCTGGCTCATTCTTCTGGCACCTCTTCAAAATGCCGCAGACACAATGCTCCGTGTCTGACTCTTTGTTGTTCTTTGTAATCACAGCAGCCAGTCAGTCTCTCTGAGGTGTTTGGAAATGAATTAGAATGAGAGAACTCTCTGTGATTCCTCTGAAACCAAGGAGCACGCAGCAGTGGGATCTGATTAAAGAACGGAAGCGAGAGAAGAGAGGAATGTGAAAAATGGTTCTTATCATCACTGAACACATAACACAGTGTCAAAGGCTGCACGTCCGAATGAGAGCGATGCCACGGTTATGGAAGAGTGCTTCTCTTTCTGCTTCTCTTTCTGCCTCTCCAAGAAAGTGCAGCTTTGAAAGAAATAAAATGAAAGAAAAAAAAACCAAGAAAAAAGCCCGAGCCTCTGTGAATGGAGTAATATTCTACTTGAACGCAAGCGCCTTAGTTACTACTGATGATGGATTCTTATAGACTTTCTGGGGACTCAGCAGGCTAACAGGCTCATTCCCAATGTTTAATTATTAAAGCCCCAGGGCTCAGGAACATCCACATGTTTTTGCTCTCGTCATATTTTATTTCATAGTAGTCATTGGCAAAGAATTAATTATTTACACAGCCAGCTCCCCAGACGCTTTCCACTGGTTTGTGTTTACAGGCAGCCACGGATGATTGGTTCACCTCCACTTTTACTAATACCACGGGTTTTCCCATGTAAATACATACACAGTACATGCAGTACATACTGTATTGCAGTTTCTGTCTCATCATTACTGTCAATTTTGAGACATTTTATGTCATGGCATACACCTAACGGAACAGTCTCCCTCTCCTCTGACTGTAAACTTTACATGGACAGATTTGGCTCTAATTGTGTTTCTGTTCTTTTTCTCTAATGCAGGTCCACTGACTACGGCTCCACATATGAGCGAATGAATGACAAAGTTGGATCGAAGACTGTCCTGAGTTACCTGTATGTCTGTCCAACGAACAAGCGAAAGGTGAGTCGGTACCACTTTACCACAGGTGGGCAGTGCTGAGAGAAATCTATTATGTGGAGGCGTTGTCTCCAATTCTCTATACAATTTTCATCTGTCTACTGCATTTCCAGAGTAGTATAAACCCTCAGTACAATTACAGCTATAATATTCTGTTATGATATTCTGTTTCTGTTCAAGGATTATTGTAGCTAACGTTAGCTCTGGTGTCTGTACCAGGA
>NC_024315.1:14378934-14413206 GCF_000523025.1 Cynoglossus semilaevis
CTAGCTAACATTAGCTCTGGTGTTTCTAGGACTGTTCTAGCTAACATTAGCTCTGGTGTTTATAGAAGGCCTGTTTCAGCAATCACAGCTATTATATTTAACATTTGAAAGCCATCAGCATCAGATTTGAGAAGCTCCTATGTTACCCTGAAATGTTAAATTGTCTATTTTTTCTGTGGGCTTCCACATGAAGAAGTAAAACCTCCTCAATGTCCTTAAATTTTAAAGTGCATTTCTGAGTATTTTGAATCATTAAATAATAAACATTTTTGTGGAGTCGCCCACACAGCCGTGATGTTACTGTTCACTCTCAATAATATTATCGTCTGTAGAACATTGAAAGGTGTAAAAAAAAATGTGAGTCAGACTTTCAATGAACTGATCAGTATGATTGATGTAGAGAATCGCAGATTCAAGCTTCGGCGTAGCCGGGCAGCCGAATTATTGTCATAAAAAAGTGGCAGGAAGAGAAAAGTGCTGAATTCCTGTAAGCACTCAGAAAATGCTGTCTCAGAGCAGCCATAAAAAGCCTGAGTGTCTGGACGTGTAGAACCTCAGATGTGTGAATGACAGTGGAATTAAAGGCAAATAACACAGAGAGAAATGCACTTCTCAAATATATGCAGGAAACTTGTTTTTTTTTTTTGCTGAAACCACAAAAAAATAGTAATTTTAGACTATATTTTTATATGAATCCTGAAGTTATCAAGAGTTCAGGGTTTCTGCCTCATTACCGCCAGAAAAAGAAATCTTTGCAATACTTATTAAAGGTACAGGCAGCTGCAATAGGGGAATTAAGGATGGCCTGTGGCCTAACGGTGAGAGGAACAGGCTGGTGATCAGAGGATTGATTGTGTGATCAATCCTAACTCTGTGTAGAAAGAAGGTAAAAAAAAAATCATTAAATCAAGAAAATAGGTGGATGGGACTATTCAGCAAAAAAGAGTCAGATATCGAACTGATGACTGTCTTGCTGTAAGGCAAGATCGCAGATCACTCTCCAACTGCCGGGCTTTTCACTCTATACAATATCTATTTAGATTCTCTCTCTTTCTACAGTAAACACACGTCGGAGGGCAGTGGGATTCCTCCGTGTTTACTCTGCAAACAGGGAAAAATAATAACACAAAAAAACAATAATGGTTCTTTCAGGGCCTGGAGAGGTTGGGAAGCCCTGCCTGGAAGAGTTGACCTATTCCAATCATAGCTTCTTCATAACTGATGCTGAAAGTCACATCCAACTATATCAGACGGTACATCTGATTGACCCCCATGTGGTGAACTCAGTCTTCCAGTGCTGAGGGCAGCGTAGTGATAGACAAGTAGAACTACACTCACGGAGGTAGAGTTCAACTCCCTGTGGGGGGCAGTCTGGTGTTGATCTGAACGATGTCTGAACTCCTGGAGGGCTTTCATTCTGCCTGTATGTTCCTACAACACTATTCAAGAAACACATTGTATGTCTTTGTTGTTAGCCGATTTATACTTTAAACCTTCCACTGTTAATCACTGCAGGTTGTACTGCAGATGATAACATGTCTTGTTGAACCTTGGTTGCAATTACAAAAAAAAAAATCTTATAGAGGAACCATCAGAATCTCAGATTTCTTTCCTTTTTCAGTACTACCGTATGTATTACATTACCCCATCAAAAAGTGTTCGTTTAAAACCCGTAGAGGTCGGACTGAGGAACATTCACTGTGAAATAAACTCAGTGAAGTCCTGGTTCTTCGGTTCACGCGGCCTCCTTGTTCAAGGCTCAGCCCAGGTTCCGACCCTGAATACATTTCCATGACGAGCCTGTTAAAAAGACAGGGACAGTGTGGAAGTCAGGTGAACACCAGGGTGAGGAGCAGATCACAGCTGGCACTGATTGCTCCTCCTGACCTGCTCCTTCCTCCCACTTTATGTGATGATCATTCATTTCTACATCAAGGGCGAACCAGAGATGATGTCCCTCAGGTTCTCTGGCTGACGACAGCCTGGAGAAACTTTATTAAGACTCCACACACTGCTGCAGAACTTCAGCAATGTACAGCATGGGGAAAAAAGAGTTTTAGAATTCTCTTTATGGTCTTTATTATTAATATGAAAAATATACAGGAGACAGAGATGAGGATTCTATAACCAGTGTAGAAAAACAGCAAGTTTAATAATAATAATAATAAAAGAAATCTGATATTTCAGCAGAATAACTGGTCACTTTTCTGAATTCTTCTCCTGTTTTTTTCATTGTTTTGTTCTACAGACCATTGCCTAAAACTAAAGGTCAGTTACCTTCTATCAATATTGATTTTACTTCCTGGTGTCAGCCTGGAGAAAAGCAGCATTAATTCAGTCCTCAGAATGTTGCTTATTTTGTCACCTATTGGTATTTGGTAAATATATGTCAATATGATTAATTGCAATTAATTAATTATAAGCCTATATTTGACAGTTATTTTTCAATCATGGCCGACGAGTATTTAAAATATTAATTAACAACTGGACCAAACAGTACCATCAGGTTCAGCTGACCATCAAATTTACCTTTGTCTCCCGTTTCAATGTCATACTAGAGCAGTGCTGCAGTATTTGTGTTTCCGTTGTACTTCCTTGTTCTTATACTTTAGCACTGTGTTTTTTAAAGTAGGGGGGGGATTTTTTTTCAGGAAAAAAAACTAACTAACATGGCAGCAACTAACAGGGCAGCTGTAGCCCTGAAGGGTTGAGCCTGTTATCAGGCTGCTTTGCTTCTCAAGCTAACATGTAGCTACAGTAGGTAACGCAAAATGGACAGGTTTTTGACAAGCATTGTCTGTAGGTTTGGAAGGGGCGCCATGTCATGGAAGGTTTGGGAACCCATGCTATAGCATACTGGACTTGATGGCATGGAGTTTGCCCTCCCACTCCCAAAGATCACTCTGCTTTGAAGCCCCCACCTTCACTTCAGAACTTTTCCATTGTCATTGGTTAGCCGTCCGTGGCTTATTGTATTCTGAAGGGAATTTTTTCCCCTCTGCTCTCACACAATTCCAGACACATGTCAAAACTGTGACCTTTTACATCATCTTGACATTATGGATTTAATGATGGCAAAGACATTTGGCACAGAGCCTGGAACAAAGACATCTTCTATGAATCGTTTCGACTGTATTCATTCCTTTTCTGTCTAAGCCTCAGCTCAGCAACAGCCTGAAAAAAAAAGTCTTTTATGCGCTTTAAACGTCTTAAGGAGGAGAAGCGTGGCGGCTAAATGCAGGTGATTAGGTTCTGATCCACGGTTAATGAGCGCATTGTTGGGACGACTCTTCACTAAAACCTGTCGAAGACGGACTAAGTCCGATTGATCCGCTGTGATGTGATTCATGTGCTGCATGTATCTCTGTCCCTCTGCCTCTGATCCATACTTCCACTTACCTCCCGATCTGACCACTGCTGCCTGTATCTCCACGCCGCACAGCTTAACGTCGGACCGATAAGACACAAAGGTTATCCTTCCAACCTTTATCGATTCGTTTCCACTGCCCTCCCTCCTCTGGCCTGTGTCTCACAAAGGCTGAGCGGAAGCCGCGAGGAAAATCTTAATCACCTCTGGCAAATGCTATTCTTCACTGCAATTTTTGAATTGAGTAATTATGAGTAAGGCGGCTGAAGGTGTTGGCGGCTGCTGCTCCTGCTGCCACCTTTGCATCGGCTCCGTTCTTTCTAATTGCAGACAGAATTGGTCTGGTTAGAATAAAATGTAAGGCTGGGTAATAATGTGCCCTCTTTCAAACTAATAATGAGTTCTATGGAGGGAACAATGGTTCCTGAAGCTTTTTTCCAAGAAACAGGCATTAGTGTGACTCATCATGACTTGGAAGGGAGTGAGGAAGGAGACGTGCTGTCAAAGGTTAGAGACAAAGAGAAACTATGTTACCTTTGGAGGTCAGTGGCAAAAGACCAAACTCCTGGTCAAGAACTTTAAAGGCCTTTGTCATGGGGTGAAACTTAAAAACTAGGTTCATGATTTGACGCCAACAATTAACATCTCATAAGTTTGCTACTGAGTATCAACCCACAGCTCTTCTCTAAAATTGACCCAGATGGCTCTCTAACCCACAAGCCTCAGCTACGGAGGCTGATGCCCTATCCGTTAGGCGGAAGCTATGGGCAGTCCCTCACCGAACAGCTCGCTGATTGGTTACTCGTTCTGCCCTTACTCAGGAGTTGATTGGCTCTTTTGCCCCCTGTGTTGGAATTGTTCAGATATGTGTTAGGAAACGGTAGGACTTTGTAGGAATAGCTCAGACGGCCATCTGCCTCAGGGTACGGCCACTGGATCATTGCATATGCTGGGAATGTCCAGGTTTTTGTTTCAGGATCCCATATTGGCCAACGGGCCAAGACACAACAATCGCCTCACCTTTAGCCAAAAATAATTCTAGTATGTATTATGAGCTTTTGGTAACAATGTTGTCGAAGCCAGATATAAAAGCCTAACTGGTCGTACTTGGCCCATGAGCCTTAGTTTGTTTATTTTTGGCATAGACCTTGTCCTGTGTGATGCCCCCACATTCCCTCACCCCTCAGGCTGTTGATACTTTGCCAAAAAAAAAAAAAAACCTTAACACTTGCAGTAGATGAAGTATGAATTATGGTAGCTAAATGAAAAACAGCCACAGCAGAAAAGAATCTGACGCCTCCTGCTGACGTAGGCGGACAACTGCTGATGTCACTGGGCTTTGGTTTTACACAGTGAAAATGGGGAGCGAGATTGGACGGCGCAGCCTGAGCCAATCAGTGATTCAGGTTGAAAATGTGCTTCACCATTTATCTGTGCTTAATGAAAAGCAATTTATCTAATCACCACTAGGGAATGTTCCAGCTTAAAGCTCTGGGGAGAAAACACCCGCGTTCCTGTCAGTGACAAATGTCCTGCTGTTTGAAAAAAAAAAAAAAAACTTAACTCACACTTAATGGACAAGAAAGGGGAAAAATGAAGATACCGGAGCAGGAGTGTAACCATTGGTCAGGAGTTTATCACAGTTTTCCTTCTAGGGTCGTGTGGTGCAGTTTTAGTGTTTTTAATTCCTTAAAAAAGAATCACATTTTTTAGGTGATCTACTGATAGAGGAAACTTTAAAAGTATGATTTATTTTTTCTAGAATTTAAGCAGCAAATCCTGCAATGAGTTGGGGTGGGGAAGTTTTGGGTATGTTGCAGGTAAAGGGAGTTGTCGGTTCTGTCATCTTTATTATTTGTTCATCCTGGGTTTAAGCTTTTATCTTAGTTCTCTGATGACGAGGGCTTTTATTTTTAAGGTTTAAGGTTTCACTGTAGTCGAACGGCAGAGTCATTAAAACTTGGCGTATTTATTATTTAATATTATTTTCTTTTACATTTTAGTTTTTATCAACAGACCTGAGGTTAAATCGAAACGATTACAGTAAAATAAAATGACTACATTGACCTCTGACCTTAAGTGAACCATTTTTTTGCATTATAATGTGATAAGATTCCGGTAGAAATCCGACCGAGTCCAGGGTAGATGAGCTAGTTAGCGTGTGGGTCGGGTTGATTGCTCAAAGACAGCAGCGGAGCTCTGATATAAAATGTCATCAAATTAATGACCAACTGTCTGCTCCATCAGTTTCAGGGTCCTTTCTAAGACAATCCATTTAAATCTTGAGAATTATAAAATACATTTTCATCCCGGAGTTGAAAATGACATCATATCCTGATTACTCTGCTAATGAGACCCGCTCCTAAACACTTTATATTCCCCCCAACAGGAATAAAAGTCATTAGTTGCATTTTTTTATTTAAAAAAAATCACTTTCATATATATATATAAAAAAATCATTATCCACCCGTTCAGACAACTTGCTGTTCGTGGAGCTGGAGTTCATTTGATCATTTCATCTCATTCCACGCAGACTGTAAATGTCATTAACTCAGAGAAATATGCGCAGTGGAATTCCTGCTCCTATTGAATTCCGTAATAACTGTGATAGCCTGGGCAGAATATTCCAAGCATGAAATTGAAAGCCTCTACCTCTGTGGCAGCGCTAAATTTGATAGGAGAGTTCTGTAGAAGGTGGAATGTTGGGAGGCGACACGTTAAAGGACGAGCTGATAAAGAAAATGACATCCTGTATATGCGGAGTCACACGTGGCTGCTTATCCCTGCCTTTGTGCTGCCTCTAATTGATACCTGACTGTGAGCTCTGTCTCCGTCTGTGGTTCCTCAGCTCCTCCTGTGAGCTTCCACAGGCTGCTCCCCGTGTTTTACGTTTTGTAGAGATGAGGGAAATTTCACAGAGCCATGGAAACCGAGTGGCACTCGCGACGTGCAGCCCGAGCGGTTGTTTGCCGAGCATTAGCTCTGACATAGCCGTGCGTCTGACATCTTTCTTCTCGTACCTTCTCTCAGCGATTATTCCACCTCATTACTCAACACTTTGAATCCTTTCTCCTCCCGTGTCAGAAATAGATCAAATGTTCCCTCGTTCCTCTTCCCTTCTCACGCTCCTCTCTCTCTCTCCCTGTTTCCCAGATTATGGTGCTGACAGACCCGGAGTTTGAGAGCAGCCTGCTCATCAGCTCAGACGAAGGAGCCAGTTTCCAGAAGTACCGGCTGACTTTCTACGTGGTCAGCCTGTTGTTCCACCACACCGAGGAGGACTGGGCCTTGGCCTACAGTCACGACCAGAAGGTGAGCACGTGCCTGATGTGGTCTGATCATCTGATCAGATGATGAGCTGTCACTCAGATCCAGGACGAAAGAAGGGAAAATGAAAATGAAGAGCAGTGATTATGAATCAGGACCGAAGAAACAAACAATCTGGTTAATGTTAGACAAAAATGGGATTTCTACTTTATTTTATGTTAAGTGTCTTGGTGTCTCCAACAAATATGGTTGGTGACCCCAGATCTAAAGGATCTAAATATAGGGCCCAGGGTCCAGAGTGGGATTAGACGGACAGACGGAATGGTTGTGTGGGTCAGTCCAAGGTATTGGAATATTAGAGTATGGAATAGAAGGTGATCAGTCCACCAAGTCTCTGGTGCCAAGTTAGGGTTAATCAGAATGACATCTGGTACTTATAAAGACTCTGGCAAAAAACTCTAAAGAGAGAAGCCAAAAACAGCTCCTCTGTACCTGTGTATGTATGTGTGTGTGTGTGTGTGTGTGTGTGTGTAGGCAGGACATAAATAGTCTTTAGAAAAATGAGTCCCTGGATCCAGTCCAGTTGCTGGTCCTGATACTGTACTGTAAGTCTGCACCTCTTGGACCCCTGGCTGTCCTGTTTGCTGCGGGCTGTCAAAGCCCCGCCCTTGGCCGCTTGAACTCCCTGCTCTGTCTTTGATATACACGCCACCTGCGTGACTGAGAAGTATTTAATCAGTAAGATCAATAGCTGTAACCACCATTGATCTCATGAGTCTGTTTCATGGCTGAGGTCGACACACCTCATATTTCCTATAGGCTGTCATTTCCTATAAATACTCTGAGCTGCTGAGGGCTGTTTTAATTAACATTAAAAGGGGAAATGTTTTTGGACTAATGTTACGCCAGTGACTGATGAGTACTTTTTTATTCCCTGTAATCCATCACAATAATTATTACATTTTGTAATAACCTTGGTTTGGCTGAAGGCGGGCGGTGGCGTTCTTGCTTCAAATTCGTGACGCTCACACTTTGGGAATGTGAGGCTGTTGTACAAAATGCAAACTTCTCTGATCCTTTAGGTCCAGGATTCCCATTGACAGAATTCACCCCCCCACACACACCCTCCACCCCCCCACCCCCCTTTATCCCAATGTTAGGTTTTACACACACTTTCGGCCCATGTTATATTGAACCTTGTTCGACCTGATTTTCTCCCTCGCAGTCTAAACTGTTGACCCTGCAGGAAGAAGCCTTTAATAAAATTATTTACAGCTAACTAACAGTTTTCAGAGCGGGTCGCTGTGGATTAAATTGGCTGTAAGTCAGCACTTAGCTGTGGCTCAGTTCAACTCCCAGGGCTGGACTTTAGAGGCAGGATTTTAGAAGGCACGTCAGAGAAAACAGCCTCAGGTGATGAAGTCGAAAGTCTAACACGGTAGAACTCCCTGCAAGGAGAAAAGAAATATGAATCTCCTCCATCTTCCACTCAGACCTCCCTAAATCCAACATATACAATCAGGCTTTATAATAATTAGCATAGCAAGTATAGCAGAGTATACTAGCATAAAAAACAAATGTGTTTTGATCAGTGACTATCAACTGGTGGCCCGGGGGCCAAATCCGGCCCACTGAACCATCTAATCTGGCCCATGCCTGGATTCCAAAATCATCTTTGAATAATATTGTTAGAGAAAAATGTGTTTTTATTCCACTTGCCTGGCCCCCAAGGTGTCTGTCCAGACATGTGTCTGTCCACATGACTGGAATCCTTTAGAAAGTAAATCTTCGTGTCATCTGAGGAGGTGTTTGTATTTCCAACATATCTGTCCTGTAACTGCTGAGCCATCCTGGTTTGTTGTTTATTTAGTTCTCCACAAGATGACGTTGACCATACATTAAAAACTGTTTTGGAAACATCAGAAATTTAAACATCTCTCACCCAACACCAGCAACTGTTGCTTTGGTTTGTCCCCAAAGACACAGCCAACAGCTAACAGCTAGCATCCCATTAGCTGGCTACACTGACTAGCTGAAGTGTTGAAGTGATGGCCGTGTTCAAATCTCTGGATTGTGAGTCGATTATTATTGTATTAAATATGGGAATAATTATTCACCAGTGGAGTCCAAATGGTAAGACCAAAGCTGCTGCTGCTGCTATTGCCAAAGAAGTGAGAAGACTAAGAGTCTGATACACAGACAAGTACAGTTAACCACCGAGCTCCCCGTAGACTCAGTGTTCGGGCGTGGAGCCTGAAATCTAGTTTTTCTCTCCTCATTTGAAGAAAAGTGCAGACAAGAAGAGAGTCTTTGATCTAATTTCCACACTAATTCATTGGAGGCCTCCATGTCCTTAAGATGGCATAAAGACTATAATATTCCTAATAGTGAGCTGGAACTAAGTGGAGCTAGATGATATACTGCAGAGAAATTAATTTCTGTGGAATGAAAAGAAAAAGATACAGGAATACATAAAAGATGAAATGTTATGTTTATTTGCAGTGTTGCTCTGGGGACAAGCAAACAGAAGGTTCCTGTTGAGACAGTAAATATTCCAGTCTGCCCAGGCCTCGGCCAACGCTGAGGACAAGACCAGAGACTGAGGTGGTGGTGTACTTGTACTGCAGATTCATTAGAGATGTGGAGTAAAGACTACGTACGCTCAGCAAATATTTACAGTGTAGTTTTCAGTTTAGAGGTGAGCAGTGCTGCATGGAGATGGGGCAGACTCGGTCACGCAGGTTAAGTTATATTAAATTTGCAAACCACCACAAGCAGTACTCTTACTAGTTATAAACTACCAGTGAAACAGCAGAGGAATGAGCAGTTTCATTTGTACATTACCTACTCATACAACAATCAATTCAAAAAATAATTATTTTTCACAAAACCCTCATTTTTCATGACGTTGTAATGATTTGCTGTCAGGGAGAATTGACACGCTTGTGTTTTGTTCTGATGTTCTAAAATTACGCCTGTCAGCCGCCCGCTGTGATTTCCCAGCAGCACATTTGTCTGACATGAATGTGAAACACACAACACACCAGGTCAAATAGACCATGCAATCATGGAGGGATTATAAGACATGAATCTTAAAGGTAACACAGGGAAACCTTCACTGGTCTGAAAACACTGACCTTCACTTCAGTCTCTGGCCTTTTATAATTCACTGTGTCCACCAGAGGGCGTTACAGAGGAGGTGGGTTTAATTGAGGATTTAAGCAACAAAATGAAGTCAGTAATAACTCAAAAGCACATATTGACAGTATAAGCCAATCAAACGCGTTGGGCACTAATTAACCTTTTTTTTTTAATTTATTTTTTAAACTTCCTGCTTGTTCCTAACAAAACAAACAAACCCTGAACAAAAATCCACAACTGAAGCCAAAACCAAGGGGGAATCCTCAAGGCTAACACACCAAAGAGAGTGGTTTGGGAGCCAGCCAATAGGCAATAATAATAATAATAATTCACTCTAAACTGACCTTCAGTGTGAATATGAGTGTGAATGTCAGCACCGATAGTTGACTGTGACTGCTGGGAGGCAGTGAACTGAGGAGACTGCTGTGGTGTTGAGCTCCTGTCTGTGTGGTGAGAAGATCTGAGTCTGAGCTGGATCAGGTTCACACCGGAGCGGAGCAGTGAGCTGGCAGGGTGACTGCAGACGGCCGGATTAACAGCATTAGTGAGCTGACGGATGGATGTGTGCGGAACAGTGATATTAGAGAGGATCATAAGTGAGCGATCAAAGACAGAGCGCTGTCGTCAGCTGTTTCATTAGGACGGGACAGGAAGTCATCTCAGAGGCTCAAACCAGAGTCTTATCAACAGGCTAGTGCAGTTCATTGGTTATAAAGCATGACACAACCTGTAGGTGGTGCTGTTTAAATTAACATCCATAACACCAAGAAATAAGGATTCTGTCCTTATTATTATGGACACTTAGCTTAGCCTTTTAGCAGCAGGCTAGCATCCGATACTAGAGGTGTGTTAAACTATACTAAAACTATAGCTTATAATTTTATTTATTACATTGACTTTTCTGATTTTGATAAATATCAATGTGTTCTTTATATGATGAACTTCACATTCACTTTTTAGAGAATAGCAATGAGTGGCTGGAAAGTCTTTTCGAGTCTTTTTAGAGAATAGCAATGAGTGGCTGTGTCCGCAGTATTAATGCAAATAAGTCAAAGCCTTTGCTCCATACAGATGCACATGGACCACATCCATTTTCACGCCGAGCCTAAATATCTGTTGCTAGCAATGACAGCTGGTATAGAGAGCAGTGACCATGAAAGAGTGGGACCAGGTCTGGAATCAAAGGGAAGTGTTGTACAGAGTGAAGCTGTGGCTGTGGTTGTGTGGTGTAGAAGGGATGAAACAACAGATGGACTGAGTGGTTCTGAAGGAACAGCAGGTACCTGTCGTCAAAACAGCAGCAGGAGGTTGCTCTGCCAAACCGTCAGAGTGTGTCGAGACAACAGGGAGACGCTGCTTTTGTTGTTTTGTGACCTTTGTTGTAGTAATATTCCCAAAGTACTTGTTTGGAACTGCTGGATTACCATATCCAGTAATATTAACAGGACACTTCATTCAATCATCCACTGTTCCACCGCGTAATCCTTGTCATGGTATTGAAGGAGCTGCAGCATGTTTCAGCACCCTGGATAGTTCCCCAGTGACCACCTTTCTACCCTGTGTTCCCATTTCACTGACATTATTTCATGTCCTGGTCCCGGTTTAACCTGTATATCCAAACCTGTCCATTAGTGGGACCAGGATCACCTCAGTACCAGATTACATGTGTCATTGTTTTTATCATCACCAGTGATTTCCATCTTAGAAGTTTCCAATCCCTGGGTCAGCTGTGAGAAAAAAACAGAACAGGTCACTGAACACAAAACTAACAGGCGAACATGTCTGTGGAGAACTGACTCTGCATTGGTCTCCGCAGGGACTTTTTTATGTTTCATGAATGACCTTTGCCCCCTCTTTGCCCGGTCGTGAACTTTAAGCTGTTATTGACAGAAAATGAAACATATTTGTGTCGATGTGGTGATTGACTAACAAGGTTGAGGATAATGTGTGGGTCATGCATCAGTTCGTGTGTGAGTGTGTCTGATCCTGGTCAACTTTGTGGAGACATTTTTTTGGAACAGTTGTTTGTTAGAGACACGTTGATTTACAGGGACGTCCTACAGGTCCCTACTGAATGAGAGTGTGTTTTGAGGAGGAAGATTTGTACTTCCTCACAAAAGTACTCACAAAACAGGCACGTGTGTGTGTGTGTGTGTGTGTGAGAGAGAGAGTAGCAGAGAGAATGGCGTGACTGCAGAGGAAATGAAGCCTAAATGAGAGCAGATGAAGATTGATGGATCAGACCTGAATTGTTAATAAAAGCACACAACTGTCAGTTACCCAAGCTTTGCTGAGATCCTCTGATTGGGTGACAACAGATGATCACATATTTGGTTTTGGTTTGTTGACTTATAATCTGTTTTTCAATCGGACCTGCGGCGTTTTCTCTTATTGTTGTCTGCATTGATGCTGCAGCCAAACCAAGGACTGACACACTGGCTACTATTACTGTCACCGCAGGTTAAAGGATGAAGGTGATGAATTTTAACATCTATTCTTCCATATAAAACTGTGTGACTGTGTACTTCATGCATCCACGAGTCTTATTTTTTTTATCAATCTCAAGGGAAACCTCCTGTTCTCCAAAATGTGTTTTAAATGCTCAAAAACAGCTGTAGATAGTGAATGTGAACAATTCCAGTTATATTTTTCTGCAGATCAGTATTTATAACGTGAAGTAATCTTTTTTTTTTTTTTTAAGATTCTGCAGGAAAATAATGTCCTACCTCTTCTTCTCTGGTTCCATAAAAGTGCGTCTTTCTGTTGACTGTAGATTGTGGGATATGAATTATTCAACACGCTCCAAATGCTTAATGACTTTCCATTCATTCTCTTTTACTGTAGTAGTAGTAAAAAAAATGTTGCTGAGGTTTGTAAAGGTTTTTCCGGAGAGTCAGCTCCTGGAACGGGTCACTGCAGAAATTATGTAGAAAAAAATGTATAAAAAAAAAGAGTAAAATTAAGGAGTGTGATTTCAGTTGTTGAAAGACTGATGCAGAGCACTGGAATGGAAGGTTCTGGGTCCACCACCTATTTGGTGTGTTTGTGTGTGTGAGTGCTGCTATTGTTTAAGACGCTGCAACACAAACTACACTGTGTCATTTCAAGGCAGTGATAAGGAAGGTGATATCGTGATTGGTCAGATTTTCTCTGGGTGTTTGTATCACGACCAGATTATTTGGTTTATTTTTGTAAAATTATTAGTAATACTCGTGTCCATTTACCAACTGTATTGTCGCACTATAATGATTGTCGCAGTTTAAAAAAAAAAGCTTTTGCAAAGAATAATTAATAAAAGAAGATGATCAAATAGCTATGCTATAAAAATCCTGTGTAACCAGAAAAAAAAAAAACCTTTTCCACCAGCTGTCGAAACCACGTCATCGCAACTCCATTTCCCTTTTGCTTTCAGCCCCGGCCCCCAATGATAGTATTAGACCTGGGAGACCATAAATCTGAACAGTAGGGAAACTAAGTGTCTGATCATTATGCCGCCATCACCAATCTCCTCCAGCAGGAGCGTCCACGTACGTTAGGCCCCCAGGACGACGGCTCCACTTGTTCTAATCCAATCTCATTTCACTGCCAGCTCTTCATCATGTTCCCGTCCCTGCTCCGGCTAATAAACGTCGCCCTCTATACCAATGTGTTGTCTTACGCGTAATGGGGGGTGAACGGAATTACTCTGCTGCTTGACTAATGGCGATGACTGAGTTGAGTTGACAGAGTCATTTGGGTCGCGGAGCTAATGTTTTGGGTTTGGCGCTTAAGCCCCGAAGAAGTTATCAAGGATTGGGTGTTTTCTCTTCAGAGCCTATCACGTCTTCAGGACGAGGATCCACGTTCACATCTGCTCTTTGTTGGAAGGAGAAAAATTTATAAAATGGAGGAAGGTTATATGTCCGTAAACACAAGGTCAAACATGGCTGTCCTGTGAGCAGGTCTCCTCATAGTCTTCTTCATTTAGAGTCTGATGCTGTGCAGTGTGAAGATTTTTATATAGTTTACATATGTGTTTTTTTTGTTTGTTTTTTTTACTACGTTCCCTTCTCTATTCTCTACTGCTCTATTCTTCAAAAATGAACCTGGGTGTTGGTTTTTTTTACTACGTTCCCTTCAGTGCTCTATTCTTCAAAAATGAACCTGGGCAACCTGAAAGAATGTAAACTTCTGTCAATCCTACATTTTGCAGCCTCTTGAACTTCATCTCACTTCACTACGATTTATGTCGTCCACTGTGTTTACGATTTCAATTGTATATTTAACTTTCTTTTTTAAATTTTTAAATTCAAAAAAAGAGTTAAATGTCTCCATCATAGCTTGATGTCTGTTCCAAAAGTCAGGGGTTGTTGCTAAGATGACTTAATGAATAATAAGGACACCACCTGGTCAGGACGCGTACATCTGTTTAGATGTTTCCTGCCTGAATCAATATAAAATTAATATCTATATTTGACCACAATAATTATAATAGTCTACAGCCACTACCGCAGTATCACGAAAAGGTTTTCATGTACTGGTTAGACCGGGACTAAGACATGAAATAATGTAAGAAGGAATAATAAAAAAATAAAAAGGAACACAAAGTAGAAAGGGGAACTGTCCAGGGTGCTGAAATGTGCTGCTTCTCCTTTGTTACCATGACAAGAACTACCAGGGGCCAAACAGCCAGGTGTGTCCCTCAAATGATACCAACCCTTGTGATCACAGCGTTCCTGCCTTTGGATCAGGCCGTGGCCACCTTTCTGTTTTACTGAAACAACCATTATATTTCAGTTATTCAGTCACTCCGAGGCTAAATGCCAGAATTTTCCTAGCAGTCAGTTTGGATAAAATAATCTGCGTATCCATGTACAGTACAGTCCAGATATTCACAAATACAACCTTCGATCCTGGATGAACAGGTCCAGAAACCGGGCTGCCTGTAGATCGAGGCACTGCCGGATGGAACTGTTGATAGAACAGCCATCAGCGTGAATCTTTGTCAGAGAAGAGGGTAAAATCAAAGACAGTTTACAGAGTGAAGGACAGTAAAAACTGGTTTCTCTTGGATGTTGTCATCTCATGGGTAACATGGAGGAAAATGTTTCTACTTTGTCTTTAAGACATGTGTACAGACTGTTTATTCAAGGCGGTTTTTGGTTCTCTGAGGGAAAATGTGTTTGGCAGTTATGTTAGTGGATGTGTGAGAGAACGGTGGAGAACAGAGGAGAACAGAGGAGGAGAGAAACAGAATAAGAGACTGTGTTTGCCACTTCAGTCCCTCCAGTCTTTTCTAGTCACGACCTCTGCTTCTAAAGTAAGAAGTACATTTTCTCAGTTTCCAGAGAATATTCATTGGTATGAAACAAATACTTACGTGAAAACTCAGTCTGAAACAAAATAATTTGTTGTCTTAGAAAAACCATTTAACCATTCCCTCACTTAATAAATTAAAAGTCACAATTTCATCTAAGCAGAATTCAATGCTGCATTAACTGTAATCAAATTGAAAAGATGAAGGTTCATAGAATAGAATAGAGGGTTAGGTCCATCGAATAATAGCTCGTATGGAACACCCTGCAGGTCTGTGGGGGCATTGCACGAGGCCATAATTTTCATTTGTTAAATTTTGATTTTTAAAAAATATTTTTTGTATTTATGTATGAAATTTTAAATGATTGACTTGAGAACTGCCCCCCCCGCCCAACCACCCCTCGGAACCCCTTCATCCCTTTAAGAATTAAGTAGTTTCGGTTTGTTTGGTCTCCATACAAACGTCTGCTGCAAACACATCGATCATCGGCAGACCCAGAGTGACTCAAGGTAAAGAAAGTGAGATAGTTCTTCTTTTGAAACAAACCAAAACAACAGTAAAAAGATGAATAGTTTATAAAGAACCAAGTCATTAGAGTGTTGAATGATTAATGGTGGTGAGTGGGAGCTCAGAATGTTGGCACTTTATCCTTGGCTTCTCTGCTCTGCTGTGCTGCTGGGCAGCTGAAGGGATCAGTTGTTGTATCTTCTTGTATTTTGTGTGGTCAGAATCACACAGAATCATCTTTTTATGTGAAAGGTCACTCATTAGGTCAGACTTTGGACCTGAAGGATTTTCATTGTAAAATTGTAAAAATTCATTGTAAAAGCAAATTTCATTGCTAAAAACTTCATTATTTTTTTTGATGGCTTCAGACCAGAGGGTTCTCAGAATGTCAGCTTTTAATCTGCATCCTTAGACTAAATTGTTGCTGGATTACATGTGCCATGTAATAATTTTGTGTTGTATAATAATGTGTTGTATGATTTTTAGTATCATTTTGCTACTTCTAACCCAGAGATATACGCGTTTCAACCTATTTATTTCTGGTTGACGAGCTTGGATACATGGTACTACTGTATGTAGTGTACTGGTGAACCTTTTCTTCACCATTATTGTCACTTGTCTTTTGTTGTCTGCTGGTCTATTGTGAGAAGTTTCTGGGAAAAAAACATTAATTACAGGACATGATAAAAATTGTCTGCAAAGTTTGAATGCTTCAGTTCAAGGGTCAGTTCAGGGGTCAACTATAAAAATACAGATTAGCAGAAGAATTTGTGTTTTAGTCAGAAATGTACAGTGGATGGCTAAATTAAACAAGTATATACTGTAGTATATAGAGTTTGTATGGTTGTAGTGGAAACAATGAAAAACATGTTTTTGAAGTTTTTATCACCAGCATAAGTTCATAGTTGGGAGATTAACCATTGATTTGTTCTCCACGGCTCTTGTTAATCACCAGGTGTGGTCAGAGCAGCTCCGTCCGAGCGTGTCTGTTTGAACAGATCTACTTCCTTCCTGCCTGTGTCTGAAAGATGTTATTGTGCCGGAGCCAAAAATGGCAGCACAGCATTTCTCAACTCAATGACCCGCCAGATGGCAGGTATCTTTAGCGCTCGGCTCGGCTGCCACAGATCTGCTCTGCACCAGCGGGCTTCATTGGGGCCTGCCCGTCCCGGGCCACTTTAAACGGACTTTGATTTGAAACACACGAACGAGACGCTGCAGACGTTGCACTCGAGAGCGTCGCTCAGATAATGCGGCTGGAGATTCGGGGCTCAGCCATTTAGAGCAGACTTTTCTGCTAAAGGGAGTGAAGCCATCGCCTGAAGGCTCAGGTAGACGGGACTTACTTTAAATTCATACGGCTTTTGAGGCTCTGCGGCTTAAGCAGAAGTGAGAACTGCGGTGTGAAGCTCTCGTTACGTTAAAGCTGAAGGTCTAGTCAGACTTTCTGGAGTGCTGGATTTGGCTAAGCACACGTTGCTGCAGTGCTTAGTCAGCTCAACAAAAGCAGGAGCTTAAGTAAACGTGTTACAGTCATCTGGTCCAAAAAGTATTTTATATGAATATTTCAAAAATCACCGAAAAGTCCCCGAAATGCACTAAAATGCAAGATTAGGTCCTAAAACATGCTGCCAAGTGAATATTTTGTGTTTAAAAGTCCAAAAAGTATTTTATATGAATATTTCAAAAATCACCCAAAACAATGACTGAGGGGTCCAAAAAGTAAAACACATTGACAGGGATAATCAGACGGAATATGATTTCAATTGGTTGTAATGTGCACCGGGAGCAGCTCTGTGACTTTGATGCAGACACGAGGGAGAGTCAATGTTGTTCTAGGACAAATTCATATGAGCTATTTTCTCTGTATATCCTTTAGTAAACCTAGTACCTTCACTGTTTTGTCTCAAGAACTTTAATCCACTGGGATTAAAAACCCAGCATTTACAGAACTCTCCATCTAGCGCTTTGCTTTACAGCATGTTTTTTTTCTTTCTAAAATATCAGCTTCCTGTCTGCTAACATAGGTTCCATGGGGCAGAGATGTTTTTTTTTTATGGTGTCAAACCAGTTTACTTACAGTTAGTGATTGGTGGAATTGATGTGAACATGTTGACATCAATTGAACTGTGGTGAGAAAATCAATAGAAAAAACAATGCTACTTCAAAAATTGTACCAAAGGTGCCATCGGTGCCAGGGCCGCTCTACTCAGCTTTGATCATAACATTCGCTCTGATTTGAAAATGCTTCATTTTGAAATAAAAATGTGACCAAAGATAACTCAGCTCAATACTTGACAAAGATGAAATGATGAAACTGGTCAGTTGTTGGAGACACGGAGACCAGTCTGAACTGGTTTGAGTCATTAACATCAGTAACCTGTGTATCTTTGACTTTTTGACTCTACGTCTGTGCCGCTCCATTTCAGTTCATTTTCTTCCACAGAATTTCAGAATTCAGAAACAGTACTTGTTTGCGTTTTTCAACTCTTTTCATAACCGCGTCTCGTCCGCGGAGCTCCTTGAGTTGCGTGTCAGTTGTGGAAACCACAGTAATTCAGTCGGTGAAGGAAGAACACCTGAGTGGCGAGTCGCTCAAACCATCTGTTTCCTCTGGCAGGGAAGTGAACATTCTTATCCTCAGGATGAGAAGACAGATGGTTTTTAAGGAGGAGTAAAAGACGCCAGCTTTGTCAATCTGCAGAAACCATCAGTCAGACGAGGAGCTGGCTCACAGCACAGTCCATCAGCTCCTGACAATGTGCTGGTGAGTGCTCTTCCAGGAAAACTCAGAATTCCCAGGCAGACTCTGAGATGCTCACAGTAAACTGTGGAAGAAGAACTCTGGTGGAAGCAACACGGGTGAAGTTCTGGGCTTCCCAAAAGTAATTTGTCTGTAATTTGGTTCAATTATGTTTGTACATAGTGTTTATCTGCATTTAGCATGTACATAGCTTCTCTTCCCTGGCCTGTAGGTGGTGCTAAGTACAAAGTAGTTCTAATCCTGTAAACTGTTGGTAGTGTTTGGAGGCACTAGTGTCATGTTAGCAGCATGCTAGTTATTAACATGATTGTGGTACACTCTTATTAATCTGTTAGCGCCACACTAGAGCAGGCATGGGCAAACTAAGGCCCGAGGTCCGGATGCTTCCCATTCGTCTTTTTAATCCGGCCCACCAAACTTTTCCAGATGATGTAATTTATTTATATTATCATTATGCTTCTGCCTTTCCCCTGCAATACCCACATTTCCCAAATAGATGGCGTAGAAAATGATACAAGGCAAAGCTAACTTTACCAACATCTGGTGCTTTGCTTCTTCTTTAGGCTTCATTGCATGTTCTGAATTGAATTGGGAAATTTACCACCCCCTACTGGGTCAATTTTGGACTCAAGGAACAGAGGAGACAAAACATAGGGTAGAAATGTTGCTGCTCTTCACAAGAACAAACACTTTTTGTCAGACTCTAAAAATGAGCTGTCGTCCAACCAAGCTACTCGGTTTTTTTTGTTGGTGTTTTTTTTAATCTAAATTAAATCCTAATTTCAACTGATATTACTCTGAACACTGTAGCTTCAGTGATAAACAGATTCACCGGCGCATGAATTGTAGAGGGAGAAACGGTGCTTTAAGAATGAGCAGCAGCAGAGTTCCTGCACAGGGACTGAGTAATGAGTCTGGAAAAAGCACTGTTTAAATGCAGACCATTTACAATATAATGGCTGATGGTTCACCCATGTACAAGATTAGTTTAATAGCATGAACGTCGGAAGGTAAGGCTAACGGTAATAATTCCTCTGATAAGATGTCCTTTCAAATTAAACGTCCCTCCACGTGCAGAATGTAGAACGTCAGCCATGGAGACCACGTTCTATAAAACCATATTTAGTGGACCGGGTCTCTGATCCAATTTGGTTCCAGTAAATTTTCCCTGGCCGGCTGTTTAAGATGAATGAAAACAGCATTAATGGTTTTACAGACATCTGGGTCATTTGAGAGGCCATTTTTACTCCTGAAAGAATGTTCTGATTCTAATACCAGTATTGATACAAGGGCAATACCTTACTAACTCCTACTTGACGTGCCTATCCAGTGACCCAGTACTCTGTAACAGGTTTTCACTACCACCAGTGGTGTACTAGCCAGCCTTGTATGTTTTCCTACTGAGGTATGGTGTCTCATTGTCCTTGTGGATGATTTCTATAAATAAGTCGACATTGTCCGCAGTTTGGAGTAATTACATCAAGGATGAAGACAGGAGACAGACGTACTGTTCTGCTACGATACCAACAATTTATTTGTTTATTGAAACATGGAAATGGTTCTTAACAGCTTAAGTGACTCTTAGTGTAATGGAAATCAGTAGACGGTGTTTTCAACAGTGTAAAAGCTCTGCTCACTTTCTGGCCTGCTGGCTGTGTTCACTATGTAGAAAGTTTAATTTGTTTTGCTTTGTTTTATCGATATGTCATTATATCAGTTTGGGTAGACGAAACAATATATGAATTCAGATATGGTTTTTAGCACCCTGCCTGATTGTTCCTGAGTAGAGCTGCCTTTTTATGTCCAAGAAACACTCCCCTGACTGAACAGGTCCAAGAGCAAATACCCCAAAAACTTTCTCTCCCTCTCCCTCTTTCAGTCTGTTGATTTGCCTCCCCCTGCCCTCCCCTCCCACCACATCTCCCTCCACAGGAGCTTCAGCACTGCTGTGTACTTTGCAGGCTTCATAAATTGTGGGTTATTAAAGCCGTCCTCCTCTTCCTGCACATACGGGACGTGCCAGAGCGATGGCAACAGGAGCTGAGTGATTCACGGCTCTGTACATACAGTACATGTAAATGCAGCCAGGATTTATGGCAGACTTAATTAGGAGTTATAAAAGTGACTTATAGTAATTGTGTGTGGCGCGGGGGCTTTTTAATGCGGCAGTTATCATTTTCATAACTTCCCGGCGCTCCATTCCTCTCTCAGAACTTTTATGTGTTTAGCTGGAACTGTTTGTGCTTTGATGCCAGGGCACAGAGCTTTTCTGAGAGGCCAACAGAAACTGCAGCCAAGTGGCAGAGGGAAGTGTGCAAACTAAAGAAAAGGAAACGTTGGCCTGTTACTGTTCTTCAACTGCACTGTGTCTTACTGTAGCAAAGACGAGAGTCAGCTTTTAATCATTCCCTAAATATGGGCAGAGGCTGGAATAGCATTGGAACAAAAATAAAAATAATTAGAAGACGGAGACGACGACTTTCTGTCAAAAAAAAGTCCTTAAATGTCTTTGTTGAATTTTATTTCACCCAGATGAAAAACCAAACGCCCCCCCAGACTCATTTTTAAATTTTGTATCGGGACACAGATGAGAAAGTGATATGATGGGGATCGGGTAGAAGCTGCAGGAGATTTGTGAATAATATCATGGCAGGATGAGCATGAAATGGAATGTTGGTTTTAGGCCCCAGCACTCTTACAAACACTTTGTCTTCCAGCTGTGGAAAAACCGCCAAGCAGTAAATACGGGACAAAGTCCTGATTGTCTGTGTCCTTGTCCAAGGTAAATGTCAGACCCTGTTGTGTAGAGTCGTACTCCACTGATGGAGGAACTGGAAATGAAAATTCAGGGTTTGGGAACTAATTTGCAAATATACTTTTTAGTGATGGGGTTAGATGAGGCAGTGTGAATATTTGAGTAATTAATAAATCTTGGGTTGAAAACAGAATTACAGAATGAAAAATGCTTTTAATTGTAACCCAGTTGACCACATCTTTTTTAATTATTTCATTTTTGCCACAACCAGAAGTCTGATGAAAACATTTTAGTCCAGTAGGTTAAATACAACTGGATAAGATCACGTTTGTGTGTAAATTGTTCAACAATGACTTTTCTTATCACTGCAGCACTTCAAGTCCACAGTATCAGCATCATGAAATGAGCACAGATACCACAGCTAATGTTAGCTACAACAGTCCTGGTACAGACACCAGAGCTAATGTTAGCTACAACAGTTGTGGTACAGACACCAGAGCAAAACGTTAGCTACAGCAGTCCAGGTACAGTTCTAGATTCAGTTATTCATTTTCTAAATTACTGTTAAGTAACCTATGCATTTCAAAAAGATAAACTATTATTCTCCTGTAATGATTTAATTGTAATCTAAAGTTTGAAATGATATTAACGGTGATGTCAGTGTGACACGTGTCTGTAGTAACAGGTCAAACATGAGACAAAGTATTGAATAGGAGAGAAACCTGAACATTCATAAAACGTCTGTTTGGCACCACAGCTGCTTCTGTCAATCCAGAACACCGTGCTCAGGTGTGACCAGACTCTGCTGGAGAACACAGTACCTCGTTGTGTCAGGTAATGGTTGGAACATTCTGCAGGAACATGCTGTTGCAGTACAGTGGACACAGGCCTCCAGCCCCTAATTGGTCCAATACATTATTATCCCCTGCTGGGAGAGGAATGGTTTGTCTGCTACTTTTCAGCCGAAGATTATTTTACAGCCAACAGGTACAGAAAAGCCCAACCCAGATTATTATCTCAGCTACTTAGTGTAACAGCCAGGGTGTAGTAGTTGAACAGCAGAGAGCGAGCAACAGGCGCCTCAGTCTGTGTGTGAGTTGTTGTAAACTTTGACCTTGTTAGCACCAAAAGTCCTAACTAGGCACTGAAGCAGGAACTAATGAGGTGGAACTGTTAAGGTTCACGTTGAAATGTGAAGATAATAAGCTAGTTCTGTTTTGTTTTTTTGGGAGGAAGGGGGGATTGTTTGTTTTTTAATTACCTGGCCACAATATTTACCTTCTCTCAGAGTCACTACACTTTCTAAAAATGTATTTAACATTTTTTTTTTCTTCTCTTTCGTTCTTTTTTTGCATTATAAAGATGTAAATAATGGATTCTAATCACTGAAAATCATACGTTACAGACACATTCAGAGATGAAGCAACAGCTGCTGTGTGCTGTGATGGAGAATCGACAGTTTCCTCACTGGGCTTTGGTAATGTGGCAGAGGAGTGACCTAATAAGTTACTCAAAGATTTAATTTTTATTTTTATTTAATTTTTAAAAAAATCACAGATTAATCAATGAGACAAGCTTTAAAATGTGTGTCTTAATATTTCTTAATTATGATTTCTTTCTTGTTGTCAGACTTAAATCAGAATCAATTTACTAGGTATATGTTTGTGTGTGTCTGTGTGTACGTGGTTGTGCTGATTTTGAAAGTCTCATTCATACATCATCTTGACCAACCGTGCATTTATTCCAGACTATTTATAGCTCTTTAGCAGCATGTGCACGTCACCCTGGGGAAGAAAAAGAAAAAAAATAATTTAAACAGGTTTGATGAAATTCATTTTTCAGTGGATGGTATGTGGATTCTCCTTTGAGAGCCCAAATCAATGTATTTCTCATTTAGCTTTTGTACGTCCTTCGTGTGCGTCACCTCCCACTGTGGATTTATTCCCTGTTAAATGCTGCAACAGAAAAGAAAAAAAAAAACGGACAGCAACATGTAAAATCCAAATGTATTCTGTATACGTTAAAAATTGAATAGTGCTGCATAAAACCGTGCATGAGACCAGGGGGCAGTGACTCTGCTGTGAATCTGAACAAAACTGAACTGACGATTGTGAGTTTAATTCCCGTCTTCTCCAGTGTGGGATTAATAATGTCGTAATATTGATAATAATAATAATGAAGTAAGAATAACATTGGAAAATTAAAGCTTCCAAAGGCTAAAAGGAACTTAGCCTCTCTGTGTTTGAATAAGACATGTATAGTATTTGGGTGTAGCTCCCTTCCCATGGTCTGTAGGTGGAGCTAAGTAAGCTCTTTGATCCATCATTCACACTTGCAGGAGCATTGTTTTATATAAATCTAATGCAGTTAATTGTGTCAGAACATTTCTCATTAATGATTAACATTAAGGCTGATATTTGATTGGTCACAGATTGTAACAAATAATAATTAAAGTTAAAGCTAGCTGTGTCTCTGAGGTAGACCCTCGTAAATGAACAGCATGTCAGTCAGCACCCATTTCAGCAGCAGGATAGCACTGTGCTAGCAGTTAGCTCTTTTCCATTTGTAAGTAATTCATTGGCCTATGGTAGTGTTTACCTTGTTCGCTAGCACATACCTATATAAGGGCTACCATTTAGTCCATAAGTAATGTATTAGCGATGACATAGCATGAAAGCGTCATGTTAGTAGCCACGTTTATGGCGTACGAGCAAGTTAGTTAGTCAGTTAGGCCAAACTAATTGCATTACTGCCACCTACTGAGTCTATTTCCTTAGGTAAATATTTCACGTGGATAATTTATGAGAATTTGCATATTCGCATCTACTTTCAGTTTTAAGTGGTGCTCCTCCAAAAGGCCATCAGTGATTACCCAGGATCACCTTGGAAGAACCAGGAGAACTGTGGCTCTTCAGGCTAAAGGGCAATTGCACCACCCTTTCACTGTGAATTTCTAGTTCACAAATTAGGCTATGAATGGTTGGCTCTCCAAGACTGACTAACCGACTGACTGATGAACGGACTAACTGACTTATCGATTTGCGACTGACTGACTGTCTGACAGACTGACTTACTGACTGACTCACCAACTGGTTTGTTTGGACTCACTGTTGAACGAAGCTGACTTTGTGACAAATGTGAAGTTCTAAAATGTAAGCTGTCATTAAACTGATGCACAGAGAGAGAAGAGGCTGCAGCTGGTTATTGGCTTCATATGTCACTGTCCAGAATGATGGGTTCGATCCTCAGACTGTTTCTGCTCTGTATCGTCTGGCTGGCTTAGGAACCGCATTTTCCATGGCGTGAATGCCTCCTGGCCACTGTTGTGTTCACCTCCGCTCCACTCCTTAAAGGTTCAGACAAATGTTTGCTCCCAGATCATACCTCATCCCTGTCGTATACACACAGGCCACTCAAACACACTTGGGTTTGCTTTGCTTTCGCTCTCTGTTTGTCACTGTCAGCCACTCCAAACAGACACATGGTCTGCGAGTGCTGACTGAAATATTTATTAGAAAGTTTCTCAACATGTACTCGTAACTTCAGGGCAGATTCTCCCTGCAGTCCAGATGCAAAGAGAGAGAAAACACAGCTAATGCGCACCTTGTCTCCAACAGCAGACGCTCTGAATGACTGCAATAAATATTCCATTGCAGAGCTGACAGATACGTTTGGAGCGAGTGACAAATTTACTTCCGTTTATCAGAGCAAGTGTCAAAGTTGCTGTCATGGAAAGTAAAAACATGAGGGTTGAAATCTACATGAGGCCAACGCACAGCAAGAAAATACCAGTGTATAAACACAGCCTTATATTAGGCTGTGACTTTCCACAGCATCAATCACTGTTGTCAGGAAATGCACCAGAGTTATTAATTGTCTGCCCCAAAACTAGAAAATGTAATTAGCACATTAAAACTGGGCAGCGTGTCAGCTCCTTTATACTCACCCAACAATTCATCATTAATTTATTCTCAGCAGCCAGACTTCTGTTTTTAATTAAACAGCTTCTCATGGCGAAAAATTCAAACAGCAAAAATATGTTTTAAGAGAGTTTACGTTTACCACCAGTCCAACGCAGGGTCACAGAGAGTCTCATTCACACCTATGGGCAGAAATGATGGAACATTTAACCTCATCTCCAATCTGCAGGACTGCGATGTTCAGCCATCCTGCTGAGAAAAAGAATGTTTGTTTTATTTTTCCACTAAGACTAAAATCTCCAACTTTTTTTCTGCAGCTTTACAGCTCAATGGACTTCGGGAGGAAATGGCAGCTCGTCCATGAACATGTGACGCCGAACAGATTCTACTGGTGAGTCAGCTTTTACTTTCCACTCCTTTTATTCCTTCTTTCTCCTTTCTCTCCGCGTGACTTCTTAGGATTTTCTTGCCGAGAAATCCACCAACCGTCTCTTGTGTTCGGGACGAGTGAGTAAATGATCATCGACAGCTGAGAACCAGGTCTGTGTGACGGACTGATGATGCAGCCTCTCTGTTTCCTCCACCCATTTTAGTTCAAGCAGACAGAGATTGATCTCCTCCTCCAAACCTACTCAACGGTCTGAGGAGACTTCTCACACACACACACACACACACACACACACACACACACACACACACACACATATCAATCACATTCCACGTAAACAATAGATCATCATTTGTACATTAGTTCGAGAAGGTGGAGGATGGAGTCACACAGATGCAGGCAGGGAGATTACAAAGTAACAGGAAACTGTTGTAGCCAATCAGTGGCTCCAAAAAATGTGCCTTTAAGGCTGAGTAAAAATTTATAAAATGAATGATTGGTTGTGAATGTTACCTGTTGTAAATAAGTTAAACTAGTTTAGCTATGGTGACCACCCAAACCGAGTCTTGCCTCACAGTCTGATGGGCATCAGTTTGAGCCCCAACTGTATTGGAATTATTAGATACAACTGGATGATCTGGATGAACTGTCTCCTCTAAACTGACCTAAGGTGTGAATATGAGTGTGAATGTTTGTCTCTAAATGTCAAGTGTGTGATGGAGTGAAGAACAGTCGTGGTCGTGGTAGAAGATTTGAAAACAGGTAACATTGAAGGTTGAATTGTAAAGGAGCAGAGGAGAATCTACCGAAGTCTCGTTGGGATTCGATTCGAACCCACAGTCTTTGAATTACCATGACTCCACAGAAGTCTAACGTGCTGTCCACTGAGACAGTCATTGAAGAATCCCTAGCGATCAATCTCATCAGTGGAATACCTTACAACCAATCCTACGCATTTGTGCATCATGATTTTTTAAACAGACCATATTACTGGCCTTAAAGTCCATTTAAAACTGTAAGGTCAGTGGAGCAGTGGGTGAGCGAGGAAGCTGGTCTTCTGCGTCCTGTGTTGAGTGTTTGGGAGAGGTCATGTGACACTGTCGTCTGCTTTAACTTGATGATAAAGACTATTTCCATTTTGTAAATGTCCTGCAGAGAACAGGTCTAGATCTTCTTCCTTCTTCTATATCTTTGGACATTTCATCTTGAAGAGCAGAATTTAAATAACTCGGCCTAGGCCCACAAACCACGGTTTTGTCAATCAGACCAAAGACTACTTTAACCATCCATCCTCAGAATCATCACAGGACAGAGACAGGCCCGAATAGAGCCATCTGGTCCGGTGACAGTCCTTTACCTCATGCAATTGGTTTTCTGTAGGATGCTGTACTGTGGGCTGTCAACACGGGGACCAGATCTCTTAGTATGGATGTTAAAACCAGGTCTGAACTGAGGACAATTTCCTCTTTAAATGCCTTTCTCTTCACTGCTGCTCAGCTCATGAATTCTTTCCATTTCTGTCAATCACCCCCCAGGTCTGTGTCAGGCCGAGATAAGGAGCCAGATCTGGTCCACATGGAGGCTCACACACCAGATGGAAGTGAGTAACACCCAAGTACCCACCCACACCCTCCACATTTACACACACACACACATATACAGTGTATACACATATATACACATCAGAGGGAGGTAATGAACAGGTCTCTGGAGGGGAGAGTTTCTCATGGAGAACAGAAGGCGTCCCTGAGGGCCGCGGCATTGGTCGGCCCCATCAATAAAGCCAGCACCTGAATCTAGATTGATGTGGCCTTTCTTTTATTCCCCTTCACCTGCTGAGTGTCAGCACTGTAAGTGAGTGGCTGTACGACCAAGGTCTCCTGTAAATTATGCAGAAGATCCTGCTCAGAGACGGTGGTGAATAAGACATGGGCTGATTTCACTGCAGACCCGCTGACAGACAGCTGGTTAAAACCCATTTCAGAGACAGGTAGGGTCAGGTTAGTTGCAAAACGTGTTGGCAAATTAGTGACATCATCTGGTAGGACAGCAGATTCTACTAAAACATGCATTCCTTTTTTTGTTAATTTTGTCCCTGAACTATGTCTAGTCTATAGATTGCTCAAAGACTTTAAGACTAATACCTTATGAGTCAAACTGGTTTATACTGCAGGTTTGTCTAATTGTCTGTACAAGGCACAGCCACCTAAAGGAAAGTCTGTAGCCGTTCCTTTAACCTTTCCCTTAAAACAAAAATCTACGATTCTTAGCACGCCTGGCCATCTCCTCTCTGAATGACTGATGTCAGGATCAGACCTTTCAGCTTCAATTATCTAGAGCCACTTCCACAATTTTACACAATATGTGTGCAATATTAAATGCATTTTATGAAACATAACAGACCCTGGATCAACCCTTTAAAAATGTATTTAATTCCAGTTTTATTCTAATTTCCTGCTAAATCTACATTTTCTTATTTATGTGATTGACACCTGGACTTGTGGCTTTTAGACGTGTGTTTGTTGTTCTTCACAGTCGACTTAAACCGCAGTGCAACTTTTAGAAATACAAAGTTATGCTGTATTTGCTGCTGTATTATTATATTATTTATTTGTATTTATTATTATTATTTATTATTTATTTATTTATTATTATTATATTATTTATCTGTATTTACTGCTGTATTATTATATTATTCTGTATTAGCTTTTATAAGCTTTTATAAAAAGGTCAAAGTGTTAGACATGAAATTATAGACTTGTCTGAAATTTTCCAAAATATTTCACCAGAGCACTTTTCACACCAAACTCTTCTCCCTAGTCTCTTCGTCTTGCCCTCCTTCATGGCAGCTCTATCTCCACCATGCTTTGTCGAACATCTCCACTTTCTCCTCAGCTCATGTCCAAACCATCTCCATCACAACAGTAAAAAGTGGTTGTACATATTTTAACATTGTTGGTTGTGGCTGACAGGGAACTCCCTCGCTCATGAAATAGTCCATTACCATCAGCAGTCACGGTTCTCTCACACGTCCTTCCTGTCTTTCTGTGACAGATGTGCAGTACATCACATGCAGAGCTCAGATGTGCACAGAAGCCAACAGGAACCACCCTTTCCCTGGATACATCGACATCAGTTCTCTAGTGGTTCAGGACGACTACATATTCATACAGGTAGGACTGTGAACACGCAGTACCACCATAGTACCAGGAACCTGCTGTACACCAAGAGAATGAGGTGAATGGAGACTTCTTTAGGAGAAACTAAAACTAACTGTATTAAAAGTACATGTTTAATTAATAGATTCAGTACTGTGCAGTGTGTACACTTAATATCTTCCTCCTACCTCAGTCTATTTGTTATAACTATTTAAATAGCTACAATGAATAATATTTTTAACAAATTAAAAGTCAGCTAACGTTAGCAGTGGTGCCTGTACCAGGACTGTTGTAGCTAACATTATCAATGGTGTCTGTACCAGGACTGTTGTAGCTAACATTATCAATGGTAACTGTTGTAGTTATCAATGGTGTCTGTACCAGGACTGTTGTAGCTAACATTAGCTCTGTACCAGGACAGTATGACTGTGAAATGGACATTTTTAAACCATTGTCCTAAACAAAGTTCTCATTAATTGAGGTTCACTGAGCAGCTTTTATTTTCTTAAATTCATTCCTCTATTTCTGACAGTATTGCTCTCATTTTTCATATGACCTAAAAACTTCATACTGATATTTAATATCTCTGGTTAATGAATCGTAATTCTTCAAAATTTATTCAAAAAGCTGATTAAAATGAAACAGTTAAGACACCCACAACCCATCTGTTCCCATTTCAGAATCACTTCATGAATAATCAGCCTAAAAACTATTTAAACAGTTTTTATCATTGTGTCCTTTTAAGACTTCCCTTCACCTTCACACAATTCCATTTAGCTTCAACATATATTAGTGTTTTGTAAATAATACTGTATAAATGTAAACACATTCTGTTTACACACTCTTATGCAAAACTGTATGTATTTTTTTATTTATAGGTACATTTAAAGAAATGTTCTAGCATTACCTAATGCTAATATAACACATAAATACCTGCTAGCAGAAGGCAGCCCATTTAAACAATTGACCTGTGTTATTTTATTTTATTTTATTTCAGGATCATGGTTTTCTTTTTGGGGAGAAAAAACAGTCACCTTCAGCTGAAGGCTTTAAACTCCTTTCCTCCACCCTCTGCCTCCACACTCGCTCTTTCTATTTCTGCATTCAAGTGAAACTACTATAGTGAACTTGTAATTATGATTTGGGAAAGTCAGGTGGAGGACATACCAAACTTGGAGCTGGGAGAAAACCCTGGGGCAGATGTGGAAATGTGTTTGTTGTCATGTCAGATATTGTTTTTAGATCTATCACAACCTGCTTCTAAAAATGAGTTTGGTGCAAACAGGTCAAAACCAAACTTTTTTTTTTCATTCTTTATACATAACAAAATATAAAGTGAGGTGAAGGTGACGGAGGTTTGAAGAGAATGTGGAAATTTGATCTTAATGACTAAACTCCTACTGTAACTTCTTTCTTTAAACCTTGACTGTGATGAAGTTGATCTGCATTCACTGTGCTGAACTCACTTTGTGTTTTCCCATCCCAGCGAGCAGATGCAGAGACATTACCGACGTCTTTATATCTGCCTGTTAGAGCTAATAGCTTGTGAATCTGAGAGGGGGGAATGTTGAAATGTACTGACCTTATTTGAAAAGCTGCATCATATTATACACAGTTCAGTAGTTTCATGTCCTTAAATGGTACAGAACAGATGGGTTACATCATTTCGGCTCTGTACTATGAGTTTATACAGTATCTGTTTCCCGATATCCTGAGAGGCTGATGTTGCATAACAGCTGTTTAGGGTCTTATAAACATGTGGTTGACTGGTATTTTCAGAACTGCAGTATTTGCCATACTGGATGCATCCAAATTGTGATTATTTCCCTTATTTACTTCTTTAGGTAGTGGTTCCCAAATAGTTACTGCGGACCCTGATAGGACTGTTGTTGAGTTCCGCCCCACTCAATGATTAGTTAATGATTAGTGGAACCGCAGAACACCTTCAATCAGAACCATCGATGCAGCAGGAAACCCGTACACAAATGACCATGTTAGCTTCGCAGAGCAGATAAAAATAAATGTCTGTAAACGGTAGAAGACGTTTGACTCACTTGAGTCAGCTGATTCAATGTGGTATGTGTTAATTATTTATAGGAAATCTTTATCATTCACTCATGTTAAAAATGTATCGGAAAGTAAATATCATTGTAAAGTCCATGTTTAATGTCTCCTCACCTGAGCCTCTCCTTCACCGATCTACTCCCTCACTCACCCCTCCCTCTCCACCCTGGACGGCACATGGGACTAAGAAATAGATTTGTTCACCAAAGATCTTTCAATCCTCTTTGACCTCACTCAAGCCTTTCAAGTAAACTTACAAGCACATAAGCCAAACCTCCCCCTCTCCCTGCCAGCTCCTCCGCATTTCAACACATATACGTCACAGACCAAAGACCCTGAAAGGAATCTGAGGGAAAAAAAACAAAATCAATGCTACCAATTCCTCTTAAAGTTCAAACCGCCTCTGGTTACCCCCTCCATCGATCTCCTGCTCCTTCACTCAATTGCATGTGGGACTGTTCTTTCTGCAGTTCCTCCCCCACTCTCTCTATCTCTCTCTCTCCCCTTCTCTCCTCCTGTTTTCTCTTTTCTGAGCTTGTCGGAGAACTTATAAGATCACTGAGAGAATCTCCTACTGTCATACAACATTAATACTGATATGGCTTCTCCTCAGCCCAAAGACACAAGTTTGATTTGAAGGTTTTGCCTTGAATGGATTCATTTCTTATTGATAGGAGGGAAAGTGGGTTAAGCTGTAACCTTACTTTGTCTCTGCGTGTGTGTGTGTGTTTGAAGGGTTCAGCGGCCTTGAGGCTGGTGACTATCCTCCAGCCTCCTCCACCTATGTGTTTTCTTCCGGCATTAGCTAACACCCGACAGCTGGTGTGCACAGTGCTTGCAAAAGGTCCAGATCATTAAGGACAACTTTGTACCAAGACAGCAGACGAGGCCGACTTAGGCAACTTAAAGATTTCTCTTGACAAAGAATAATGAGACTATTGATTGTCCCCACAAGATATTTACCAAAGTCTATTGTGAAGTCACTGAGTGCATTGATACTGAAGGAGGTCAATGTCCTGGGAATGTGAGCCAGAACCTAAATCCAGTCCCATGAAGAAGAACACATTGGAACAAGGTGAAACGTATGAATAATAAAAGTATAAATTATTTTAAGAAGCATCATAAAGGCCTAAGGTCTGTGGAATTGACCGTCTTGCGATTGGACTGCAACAGTTTCCGTTGTCTATTTTGTTTGTTTGTTGAGGAGGAACAAACAGCAGTTTCTCATGTTTTGGACTTTTACGATTTTTAGGGTTTGATTCATATATTTGTGTCGTCTTTATTCCTGAATCTCCGATTTCTTCTGAAGCGTCTTTTCTTCTTCCTGCTCTGACCGCAGAACAAACAGAGGACCACATTTTGTTGAACACTGTCTTGTCACTTTCCCATACACGGCAAAATGGCATACACTACATTACTGAAGATGTGCATGAGCAGAACCTGCTGAATCTGCTGAGATACCAGCAGCCAATTCTCTCTGCTCATTGGTTGTGGCGGTTGTGTGAATCTATATCCAGACCTTCCTCTCAGGAGGAATGGTGTCTAATTAACATTTAAAGTTAAAGGTACAGAAACCAGTCTTTCAGAGTAGGATCATTAAGCAGCCGTCCTAATAAGGGTTTATCTATGTTGATTGTTGTTTGTCTGAATATACCTGTTTTCACAGGTCCCTACTTCGGTCAGAGCCACCTACTACGTTTCCTACAAGAGAGAATCCTTCATACAAATTAAGTTGCCCAAGTATTCTCTGCCAAAGGTAGGTTCACAGGGAATCGTCGTTTTTGATTTTAAATGTAAATTGTATTCAAGCTAAGCTTATAGAGTAAAGACTGGTATTACTAATGTCAGCTCACGCTGCAAATACAAAACACCTTCTGATCATGTTGTGATTTCTACGCCTAAAATATATTGTTTATATATAAATAAATTATACTAACTCACTATATAAGAAATATGCAGACAAACTAGAGACTCAAATTTGAGTTTCCAAAAGATGAGGGATTAAGATAAGTTATTGTCTATGAAGATTCTCAGTCATCCAGGTCATGGTCAAGTTTGAAAGTTCTGTTTGGCAACTGGACGTGAAAAAGAATAACTAATATAATGTGTATAAATATATTACTAATGTCTTGTCTATATAATATTATGCATGTATAGTAACCCCTAGTGATAATAGTTGCATAAATATAAGTATATATGTACTGTTTGAAAGTTCTGTTGGGCAACTAGAAAATTCACATCCAGTTGACTCATATTTTAATGATGAATCAGTGTCTCAGGCTGATACAGTATGTGGTGCAGGACAAAATACATATATAAAAGTTTGCGTTTGCATCAACACGATCCTACGGCCTTTTTCACATGGTCTGCGTGTTCTGATCCATCGCCTCCTCACCTCCAGTCTCTTCATTCTCCGTCCCCTCTCATAGGACCTCCACATTGTGAGTACCGATGGGAAGCAGGTCTTTGCAGCAGTGCAGGAGTGGAACCAGAACGACACCTACAACCTGTATTTGTCCGACACCAGGGGCATCTACTTCACACTGGCCATGGAAAATGTCAAAACCACCAGGGGCATCGGAGGGAACCAGATGCTTGACCTGTACGAGGTAGGACTCACAAAGACTTTGTGTTTTTGATTGAATCTGTTGGACAATTACTCTCTAACAGTTCCTAATGATGTGCATTAAAATACACACTTTCATGCATCCGATACACCAACAGTAGAGTGTGTGTTTAAGTTTGTGTTTTATTGTGCAATAAAACCTAAATTGAGATTTTTCTGTCCCATTACACTAAATGAGAACCCAGTGTTTCATTCACTCGGGCTGTTAATCGATACCTGTGACCAAACAATTACTGAGTTCTCCAGCTTTTCAAACTCAGTCGCACTGTCGCATGAGAAAAACAGGAAAGATTAGACGTATATAAATTTATGTATTTTCTTGGTAACAACCATCGTATGTGTTTGTCTTTTATTGACACACGCACACACAGTGATATACTGTTTGCTGCTACTGGAAGTAAATGATCCATACATAGAGATTTGTTTTTGTTTTTTTTCTCAAGCTGTTTATTTTTCAAATACATAAATTCATATGTCCTAAAATTGAAAAAATGTGGATCGGTGCATCCCTAGCTAAAATGCTTTAATCGTTTTCTAAACCATCTATTGGGGAAACGTAGGTATTTCAGGGAAAAGGCAGAAGTATAATGATAATATAAATAAAGTATATATATTTTGGATATATTTTTGGCGGGCTGTTTAAAAAGCTGAACGGGCTGCAAACAGCCCCCGGGCCTTAGTTTGTCCATGCCTGGTGTAGGTTCCCAGATGAATCCAGTTCATCTTATCCAAAGATAGTTACATCGAGGTCAACTGGACATTCCCCACTCCTTAGAATAGGGTGTGGACCACCACACCTCCACCCCCTCTCCCCGAGACTTTTATTTTGACGGGTCGAAAGAGTTTTATTTACAAATCGAAGATAGAATATTCAGGATTTTTCACTGAAGTGATCCCGAGTCGGACAAAACATCATGTGGCTGTTTTGTATGGATGGCGTGGTGGCGGTGATGCTAGAGCTGAAAGTGTGGATTTACTGCACAGATAAAGTCTGTCAACCTGAAGTTTACTGCTGAGGA
>NC_024315.1:14413248-14428237 GCF_000523025.1 Cynoglossus semilaevis
AAAGTTTTCACCAGCCTTTGGAGCGTGATGTAATTTTCAGTAGCTAGGACTACCGTACTATCACTCAATACTCAGTACAAAAACAGTGAGGGATGATTTTAAAGCTGGTCTCTGTGGAGAAATTTAATTGATGATAAAGTAAACCTACCATAAATGAACCTGCGCCTGTAAAGCTCTGGTTCTGGAACCATTTGGGACACGAACCGATCTGCAGACCGGGGAAACACTGCAGAGTTCAGAGATAATTCTGTGGATGGTTTTTGCCGCACTGGTGTTGTTTGATTTATGTGAAGCGTTAATATTGATGAAAGCAGGTGAGAGTCTTGACTCTAACTGTCTGCTGTACAAAAGGTTTTATTGTTTACGTTACAGAGCTGCTGCAGGGGTGTCTCACAGTTACTGTCTCACACAGACAGGTTTGTTTACAGGCTGCAGTGGTGTATGCTCCCTGACAGTGGGGCACACTCACACACACGTCCAGCAAACTTAATAGGCCTCCCTGCCAACAGCCCTGGACGTGTAACGACCTTGTTAGCTGACCATATTGCAGTTGTATGTGTGTGCATTAGCATTCATGGCGAGAAGAAGAAAATTCTTCACTTTTCCTCCGGTCCCTGCGGAGACCAGTTCTGTCACTCCTGCACCGGCAGGTGTGACCGCGAGAGGGGAAGACGTGAGATATTGGCCAGAGCTTGTGGCAGTGCTGCGGTAATTAACGCTGTCATTAGCTCCTCTGCACGGAACGTGCTGTGTGTGTGTGTGCGCGCAGCTCATACGCAAGACGTCTGAACGGGAAGTGTAAGACAAGGAGCTCTTTTAATTGCGTTTGACATACACTCACGTCTGCTTCATGATCCGGAGCCGAACACACGTTAGATGATTCACGGCTGTCTTTGATAATATCCGACCCATTACAGCAGCAGAGATGGAGCTCATCTCCTTTGCTGCTCGCAGACCCTGACAAACTGCACATCACAGGGCCGACGTTACACAGACAAGACGCTGCATCACTCAGAGCCAAGTGGAATCAGAAATATGCCTTTGTTCTCCCACTTCCTGTCAGCTCTCTCCACCCAGAGGTGGGAATCGCTCTGTTCTCAAAGAATAAACGTTGATTTCTGAGAACACTTGAATCGGTCGGGTCAATATTCACTTTTTTTACACGTCTCAAAATAATGGCACGTAAAAAATAAATATATATATATATATATATTGTATTTATTGTAGTTTAAGCTGCATTTAAATATTCGTACATGATGTGTAATCTGAATTTGAAGGCCAGGTTCCAATATGAAGTCAGTTCAAATAAAGAAAATTAAACCAAAATAAATAAATAAAAAGAAATTGTAGCTCTTAATCCCCAGTATGTCATAGTATGATAAGTAAATATTAAATCTTAATCTGAACTTTTTAGAATTTTAATAATTTTCACTGCTGCAGGTGAAGGTATAAGAAAAAAATTAGATCAGACTGTCATCAGTGATAAACAGCTGCTTCTTAAAGAACAAGTCTCAAAGTTGATCAGTCAACAGTGGTTCCCAAAATGGGGTTCTGGGCCTCCCTTGCAGTCGTATATAGCAGTCTACAAAAGAGGGCGCTGTAGGAAAAACAGTTGCATTTTGCAAAGGGTGGGGCTGTCAATCAAAGTCACACGATCTGCTCCAATTTCAGTTGTGGAACCCCAAACCCAACATCTGCAGCATTAACTTCATCTTTAGGAAGAATCATTTGTATGTGTGGATTCTGAGGAGGCGGAGTTGATAAATAATTACTGCAGTGATTGACAAGCCGGGGTGGACACGGCCGAGCAGACCCTCGTTAGCTGCATCCATCCTGGCCTCCCTGTTCAGATGACAGTGTCAAATGTTCTGCCTATTAGTGCCACTTACACAGACAAGAACCTTCCGGAAGGGACACAAGTCCAATTGCAGACTCTCTCTATGCCAACCGGTATCTGTGAGTGTCCATCTCACTGCATCTATTGGAACTGGCTCTGGTCTAATTCCTGGGAGAGGCTCACAGGGTAGGAACTGTTTGGAGTTTTCTGTTTGACTCGAGCCCAAAGTCACACGTCGGTCCCACGTGGACTCTGCTGCCGGAGCTTTCTTTATATCCATGCTTCACTTGTGAAGTATTCTGCAGGTGCTGGCACTTTAAGTAAGAACAGGATTTTATCTTAGGTCAGCCTTGACATGTGATAGGAGGGTTGCTAGTTTGATCCCATGACTAGCAGGGCTGCAGCCTCCCATAGGTACCTGGGGAAAGGATGAATTTGTTTGTGTACAGCAACATATACAGTATATTGAATATTCTGTATATTCCTAATATATCTGACATTATATATATATATATATATATATATATGGAACTCAGTTGTATCCATCAATCTAAATACATCTTCTTTCTTCAGAAATTATGAACTTAAATTGTTAATTTCATTATTTATCAGGTGGCCTGCGTACACCATCACATCAGAGTCAGCTGTCCCATCAAAGTGGGACTGGATTCCCTCACACCTGTGTTGAGTTGTTAACCTGCGAGTAGCTGGTGTTTGTGGAAAGTTAAACATTTATGTCGACAGATGCACGCCGCCGCGCTGCACCACATGACACAATGTTATTCAAGGTGACTCTGAAGCACTGGAGCTGAAGCCTCTCTGCGCGCTTGACAGTTCATCAACAAAGAGCGAATGAGGTTTCACTTTCCAGCCCTAAACAAGTCTTTCACGGCCTTGTGACTGAGACACACGAGCGAACACAGATAATACAGACTGCAGTCAGTGATCGTCAACTCTGCCGATGGTTTTTAACACAGCACAATGTTAACATTCAACTGCAGTTGTAAAAACTGCCGTTTCCATACAGAGGATGTTCTTTTCTGACGAGAGCAGAGAGTGTGTTTTTTATTGTTTTTAATTTTCTAAATTAAAACGTTAACACTAACAGGAGACTTGGGAATATATTCATTTGGCTGCTGGTGTGCATTAAGGAAAATTAAAACACTAACATTGGATGTGATTGTTGTTGTGCCCACCAGGTGGCGGGAATCAAAGGCATGCTGATCGCTAACAAGAGGCAGGACAACCAAGTCAAGACATACATCACGTACAACAAGGGCCGGGACTGGAGGCTGCTGCAGGCTCCCTCCACTGACCTGGATGGGAATGACATCCACTGCATCCTGGTGAGAGTCGGAACTGACCGCAGGTTAAAAACTCTGTACATATCACACATTCATCTGTGTTCGTCAGCAGTCTGTTACAGCGTGAAATTAAAACCTGGGAAATTGTTGTTGTTGTTGTTGCTGCTGCTGCTGCTGCTGGAAACAGACATTTGAAGTATTTGGCAGTTTAGGAACAGGGCATCAGAGGAATAGTTGAGTCTGACTGTAACGGCGGTGAAATGTGCTGATAATGGAACCTTTCTGGGAGAGGTGTCTTCTAAATGAACCCTTTATTACTGCAGAAAATGAAGAGTGCCGCTGCAGACACAGCCGTGGGGCTCCTGCGGTGACAACGCTTCTCTGCACAATATCTTCTGATGTTCCTGAAAATCACATTATTCATAAGTGCTGCTCCACATGCCCACAGCATTGTCCACTCCACTCCACTGGCTTAGTCAACACCTCAACCACTACTACTACTACTACTGCACACACACACACACAGACACACACACACACACAGCACAGCACCGGACTGAAGAAGTGAACAGGGGATTGGGTTTCAGCTTGAGGGCTCCTCCCAGGTGTTGGACTCGAACAAGAACTGCTGCAAAACCTGTGATGGGTGGAGGAGTAGATGGATGATAAGTGCATTGGTTGATGGGTGGATGGATTGTCAGAAGGATGGATGGAACGGATGGATGATGGGTGGTTGGTTATAAGAAAGAACAGATGGATGGGTGGATGATGGGTGGATGGATGAGTGGATGATAGATGGATGGGTGTTTTGATGAATGGATGAATGGGTGGATGGATGGATGAGTGGATGGATGGATGGTTGAACGGATGGATGAGTGGATGGATAGATGGATGGGTGGATGTATGGGTGGCTGGATGGATGGATGGTCAGGGAGAACAACAGACATCCTTAAACAGCTGGAGGCAGTGCTTTGAACTTTCTTGCTGTAAGGCAACATGATTCTCCACTCCTCCACTGTCGACGCCTTCACAGCCTCTTTATTTCATGTATTCATCTGAAGAAAAAAAACATCATCATGTAAAGTCCCAACACTTGACTTCAGTGTCATTTCAGCCTCACTGTACCTTCACTTAACTCACGCTGTCTTCAAGACATCAGCAGACACTTCCTGCTGTTGATGGTGACATTTTCAGGGTCTGTTTCCTCCTTGGCTCACAGGTTGACTGTCTGTGCACATTTATGTGACATTTTAATTAGTGCTGCTCATCCTCTCTGCATACACCGGTAAATCCCAGCGGCCTGGATGTCCTTACACCACTGACACCGCAGAGATGAAAGCAGACACTCTTTTCTCTTTTCTCTGCTTCATGACCGCATGGAATTATCAACGTGAATATGTGTGTGTGTGTGTGCGCGCGTGTGTGTGTTTCCCCTGGAGACGAAAAAAGATACTTTAATGCGGATTCCGTTGCTCTTTGACAGATTAAGTGCAATTAGAAAAACGTATGGAGACACAGTGGGCTCTCCCTGGGAGAGTAATGAATTTTTCATCAGGAAACTTTTGTCTTCATTAAACAATTTTGTTTTGACACTTTCAAAACGGCTGTTTCTCATTGTTTTTGGCTAATTAAATCAGTCCACATATGCCGAGAAGGGGACTGATGTTTGTTTTTATTTACAGTGAATTCTAATTACCTCTCTGAGGAGGATGAGGAATAATGTGAAGTAAATAATATATAATAATAATATAGTAATATTAACGCTCTGAATATAGTGGGAAAAAAGGGGCAAATTCAAAGGGGTTGAGTGTAAATATTTTGTGGAAATAAATAAATCAGTTTCAACCAAAGAAATTATTAAACTGACGTTTAGTGTTTTTCAGTCGCTGTTTGTCACATAATGCCTCCCCCTAAAGCAGTGGGGGGCGTGCCCCTCAAATTAATTTACTTTTCAATGTTATATTTATTAATTTTACAAATGAGATTTGTCCAATGAGTCTTGTGGAGATAACATTTCTTTTCTCTTTTATTCTGAAACCTGTCTTTTCCAGCCCTTCTGTTCACTCCACCTTCAGCTCCAAACCTCAGAGAATCCGTACCTTTCTGGAACCATTTCCACCAAGAACTCAGCACCGGGGATCATTGTTGCCACAGGTGAGAGCAAACGCAACAAACCAGGTACTAACATACCTGTATCTAGTCTCAGTTTGTCAGGTTGGTTTTGAGCACACTGGACAGATCTCGGTACCTTCACACAAAATAAACTGACAAAAAGTTTAGTCTGTGATATTTAGATGCCAAATTCAAACATATCTGCCAGTAGTAAGGACAGACACCCATATGCTGCAGAGCCACTGTGAACACAAGGGTTTGTAACTTGGACATTTAAACCATTGTTTTTGCCACAATAAGTTGGAATAAAAACAAAGAAACCGTTCAACCCAGGAAGCCAAACTCCTTTTCAGTATTTTCTTCTGGCTTCAGGAACATTCATGTTATTTTTTTCTGTTAATAAAACTCTACAAATAAAATGTTGAGTCCCATATCTTTAGTAAATATGTACAAACTATTCATAAGTTCAACAAAATGTCTTGTGGAGCCCAGGCCCACGTTTAGGACCTTGAACAGTTTTTACACAAGGGGCCAAAGGTGAAAATGAGAGAGAGAGAATCACTGGATTTGTTCTGTTCATGTTGTTTTAGGATGGTTTAAGAGTTCAGAGTCAGAAAGTTGCAGCTGTGGTCATGCATTTGTGTGTGTGTGTGTGTGTGTTTATCCTTCAAAAAGTTTGTATTCTCTAGATCTGTTTGTTTGGTGTGGGAACGATGAATAAACATGCCGAACATCACTGCTGCCGTGCTCACACATCTTCCACTGCGTGTGTCTGCGTGTGTGTGTTTTGGCGAGTGTGCTGTCGGAGTGTTTTTCTCCTTGGCTAGGCTTGCGCATTTTTGGCAGCGTTCACATGTCAGCTGGTGCAGAAATCGACTCGGGCCTATTTTTAAATCCCCCTTCCCTCCGTAAACAGCCTGAAAATATTGTTTTCAACCAGTTGCATATTCATCATGGCTTTAATAATTTATTACAGAGGAATCTGTCTGGCTGCCAGACAAACCCCAGCACTTACAGCACTTCACTGAGAACAGTCAATAAGCTGTGGTTTACAACAAACCACTCCAGCAACCACTGTAGTTTTCCTCTTTTTCCTGGACCTGGACGCTGCACACTCCGGTCCAGTGACAGGTCTGGTTTCAGCTCTTAATTAGCAACAAAAGGAACTTTGTAGAATCTGATTCAGAAATATGTTTCGATCCCTGGGGGGACATTTTTTGATGAAACCGCTGCTGTTACAGGAGGTAATTAAAAGAAAGAGACAACAAAAACTGTCACTTATGTGGGAAAGTAAAAAAAAAAACAAAAAACACAATGTTGTTTGATTTTGTTCCTGTGAGCTGAGGGGCAGAGCAGCTAAAAGACCATAGACTCATGGTAGACTGGTAGGAAGGTGGAGAGGCTGAGGGGGGGGGGCAGTGCTTCAGGACTGGGCTGGTGGTTGTTAAAGGGCTTCGGGAGAGGATGGGGCTGAAATCTGAACAAGATGAAGTTTATGGAGTGATTGTCATGGTGGAGTGAATCGCAGGAGTCCAATTGCCTTATAAGGGGGTAGAGCCAGGGGTGAGTGAAAGGATGGAGGTAATTAATATTACAGAACTGAAAAAAGGCAGATGGGCTAATGGAGCTAATGTGTGCTGTGCAGAGGAGAAGTTGCCCACAGCCACTCCACTCAGTACTCCTCTAAAAGTGCACTCCTCTCTGCCTCAATCTATCGTCTATCACCGACATTTGTCACTGACGCTGGTGTTCTCCAGGGTAATACACTGGGGCCCATTCATTACCACTCTACATGAAGTGAGATGATACTCTGTAAGTGCTGTAAGTGTATTATTTCTGGTAAGACTTAATAGATAGTAGATATGATTAGTCTGTTTACTAACATGGTGACTAGTACCATATTTCTGTATAATTATGACTTAATTCCATTAATTGCATTGTGATGAGCAGCGATGGAGTTCTTTTTACACGACTCGTGATCCAAATGATTTTATAACAGTTCTTATAAATTAAACGCTTAATGTAGTAAAACCACAAAGACAGGAATCTATCTATCTGCAAACTCTATTACATTGTCTTTATAGCCACATAATGCTGCATGAATATTTCACACTTGTCGACTGAAATGGAGCCATATCTTTTTTTTTCCTCCTCTTCTGTGTGTGTGTTGAGCGAACGCAGAATCGATGGATCTGGGAATTTGGCCACGTGAATAAGTGATTCACAGGCGTGGTGTGATTGACAGGATGTGCTTCAAAAACTTGAAATGTGCAATGACACTTTTGGTTCCGTCTGTATGACATGTTGCTGTTGATGTTGTTGCAGGAAATATTGGATCTGAACTCTCTTACAACAATGTGGGCATGTTTGTGACGTCTGATGCCGGCAACAGCTGGAGACAGGTGAGCGTCAGCCCCACAATCACTCACAGACCGACTGTCCACTGACACCTTTGTAATGACTGCAGCAGCCCGTACTGTGGTCATGACTTCTTAGAAAAAGTCCTAGTCTGTAAAATATGGACTACATATTATGTTGGATTTAGACCAGTGTTTCCCAACCTTTTTTCAGCCACGGCACATATATATGTATCATCAGGAAAAACCCCACAGCACACCACCAAACAAGAATCTCACAAAAAGTATATGTAATGAAATATAATAATATTCTAGTTTAAATTTACTACAAATCTACTCCTGTTTAGTTGAAGACAGCGCTCATATAGTGGCAAGAATTGAAGAAAGACACAAAGATCTTCTTCAACAGCTCTGATTATCTTTTCTTAGTTTTAAAAACCATGTGTTGCCACCTAGTGGAAGAGGATTTAATTGCTCTGCCTGACACGCATTGACAAACAAAGAAACATATTTGCAATAAATAAATAATAGTTTGGGACCAGTTAAGTGACATTGGATAATTTTGGTTGGGAATCACTGATTTAGACAATGTGGTCACAGAGTGAACCCACATTTTGATTACACTAGAGAAAAAGTTTTTAAAGTTTAAGATACTAAGCTATTTAAATCGTACACAGGTGTGAAATATGTTTAACATGTGACAGTAATAATAAAATACAGTCGGTATAGTGAATAAGGAATTTCTGCTCTACGTGATTGATCATCAGCATTTACAAAACAATTCTATCCACCCTTCTTTTAATGAACGTTCAAACAAACATTTTTGATTTGTTAAATTTACCTGTAATGAAACGTATTTCCAACCGTTTACTCACTAAGATGGCAAAAATGTGAATTATTTACTGTATATGTGTATTTTCAGATTTTTGAAGAGGAACACAATGTGTGGTTTCTGGACAAAGGTGGCGCTCTCGTGGCCGTGAAACAGCCGTCAGTCCCAACCAAGAACCTGTGGTAAGTGTTTTGTAGATAAATTATATTTTACAAGGACTGTAGTAGTAAGTAGTAAAGAAGAAAAATACAGTTTTTATCAACATGTAGTCACAGAATCTCTGTTCTCGGTGAAGCTTAATCCATGTGATACCAGATCTCTTCTCCAGTTTTCTTTTTTTTTAAATCTATTTGAAAATTAGTTTCAGAGACAGTGAAGTGTCTCCAGCTTGATTTCTTTCTCAGTGGCGTTGAGGAAGGGGGAGGAGGGATGGGTGAAGGCCAGCTGTTCTCCCCTTTAACCGCTGTACTTCAGTGATGAAACACATTTGCCTCCTGATCACCTGTTTAGCTAGTCACTCCTTTTGATAGGTTAATGTTAGGTCTGTGGATGTTTACGATTGAATCACATTTTATTAATCTGTTTAATCGGATGAGGGACGTATGCGTTTTGACTCACAGGCAAAACGATGTGTGGAGTAAATCAATATTTCCACAGCCCACGCCTCGTCCTCGCTCTATTACACACATGGATGGAAGTTTTAGTTTCACTGAATCACCAGGAGCTTAAAATCTCATCAGCATCTCCTAGCATGTGGTTGTAAAAGGTTCAACCTCAGGTCAGCGGCCCGGCTTGTGTCCGAGCAGCCTGACTGAGGCCCGGACAGTCAGTAAGTCTACGATTGTTCAGGACTGTAGACTGAGTAATATTGTTGAGAACAACGACTGGACTGAGGTTTAGAAAGAAACGCTCCACATGTTCTAGAAGACACCGTCAAAATGAACAGTAATGACTGAGATAAACCAACCCTATGAAGATATGGTTTCACTGTGACACATTTTTCCTTATTAATAATTCCATCATTTGGATTAGTCACGGCTTAGAGACAAGTGAGAAACACTGACATCTAGCTGCTGTGATTAGTCTTTCTGCTCCAGCATGTAGGAATGTTGGATAATCAAAATGAATCATGATTCATTGTGATTAATCCAGAGATAATATAATGAATCAGATGAAACATTTCATTTCATACAATCCTTTGATAGCCTAACTGCAGTACAGTATAAGCAGTTGGTGTTTTTTTTTTCCTGGGTCGCTGCTGTGTTGTGAAGGAGACTGAAGACTTATTATTGTCTTTTTATTTCCATGTGTGTGATTTTGATTCGTCTCACACTCAGGATCTTTTTGTTCTCACATCATTACCAGCACCAGCTCTGATACGCTGTCAGAATCAGTGAAGTCTAGTCTTCGCTGATGAAAGATGTTTTTTTTTTCCTCTGCTGTGATTTACAACCTATTAAGGGTAAACCTCTATTCTGTTCTTCTCGTTCCTTTTTTCACCCCACCGAGAATCACAGCCTGGACCCTGACCCTGTCATGTTGCCTTCTTTCATGTGTCACTAAACTCCAGTCTTATCTCCATGTTCCCTGAAATCAGTTTTGATCACCACATTGTTTTTTCAGCACTGCACCCTTTGATATTTACCCATAGCTACAGTAGTTAATTGTGCCGAGACTCTGAGACTCGTCTGCCTGAAGAGCAGGCGGTCATATCGGATATCGACCTAAAACCTCCCCAGTGACGGGTCTGGAACACGAAACGTCTGCTCCTCTGATGTTGCTGCTGCTGCAGGCTCTGTGACAGGAATGCATTGTGACACTGTACACAGGGTAACCTTTGATGAGGGACGACAGTGGACCCAACACAGCTTCTCTTCTGTGCCTTTGTTCGTGGATGGAGTTCTGGTGGAGGCTGGAGCTGAGAACCAGATCATGACGTGAGTCTAGAAGGAATTCCCTGGAGAGAAAACAAAAAGTCAAATAACTGATTAGTACTATTATATACATTCACAGTCTTAGCACTATTACTGTTTGTGTTTTTTTTCTCTGACTGTGAACATCACTTTAATCCTCTGGTAATATTTATTTATATTTTTATTTATTTTTTGGGAGGTCAATCCATCTAATGTTACGTCTGAGAGGAGCTCACATCAGACTGGAAGAATATAAAATGTTTATTAAAATTAAATAATCTATGATCCATCAGTTACCTTAAAATACTTTTTTTACACATTTTAGAATGCAAATTGAAATTTCTTTTTCTTCTGTTTTTGACCATGGGATTATTTCATTTTTCCCATGCCTTGTGCTCACAACTAGGCTTCACTGTCGTTATTCTCTGCTAACAAACTTAATGTGTGTCGTTTGTTCATTTTCTCTCATATGACTCTGAATAAACTTGTTCGTGGTTTTCTTCCGCAGCTTCTTCGGTCACTTCAGCCACCGCTCTGAGTGGCAGCTCATCAAGATCGACTACAAATCGCTCTTCAGTCGAAGGTGTTTGGAGGAGGACTATCAAACCTGGCACCTGCACAACCAGGTGAGACACCACACTGACACACGGCGGGTTTTGTGTGTAGTATGTTATAATATGTTTTTATGACCGTCTTAGAACGTTTTGACTCACCATTGCATCTTTCGTAAGGAAACAACAGCAGGTGCCGAGGCAGAAACGCTTTCTTTTTGTGTCCGCTATAAATTCCTACAATAAACTGAACCACAGTCTGCAGCCTCAGCTTGACTTTCACTGTGTGTTTTACCACATTGTGGTAAAAAAGATTTTCACTGTGTGTGATCTGACCACAGGGGGAGCCGTGCGTGATGGGTCAAAAACAGATTTACATGAAGCGCCGGCCTGGGAACCACTGCATGCTGGGAAAAGACTACTCCAGAATCCTGTCGGCTGAGTCCTGTATTTGCCGCGCTCATGACTTTGAATGGTGAGAAGAATTCTGTTTCTTTGTTCTGCAGCTCTTTGTTCATGGTCTGTGGGGGGGGGGGATTATAAAGATTATTCTCTCCGTTGTCTGTAGAGGAGCCTCACTGCTGCCACCTATGTTGAAGTGCCGCCGATTGAAGCTGCTTGTTGTGAATTAATACCTTAATTACCTGGTGTTGGACTTGGTCCAATCAGAGCACGGCTCACAGTACAGAAGCTGGTTGCTCTGAGCCAATAACAGCAACAGAGTTTAGACAATGACGTGCACCGCAGAGTGACAAGAGTAGCACTGATTTAGTAGAACAGGAACAATTCCAAATGAAATTTCAGCACAGTTTTCTTTTCAACGTCACCTGACAGTGATGGGTCACTGCACGGAACTGATTCCACTGCAGCAGAGTCCAATAATTTACTGCCTCACATCAGTCCTGTGTCGTTTGGTCTTTATGTCAGGGAGGTGTTCCTGCAGCTGCTGGTCTCAAACATCCGGGAGCAGATTTTATGTTCTGGTTTTTAATACCACAGAAGGTTAAAAACTCTGTAGTAATGAAGTGAAGAAGCTGAGGGTGACTTTAAAAGACTGTGAGCCTCAGCACTCGGAGTTCCTACTTTATCATTTACATGCTCTGCCAGTTTTATAAAGTCCAACTAATGAGCCTTAAGTGAGAACAAGGCTTTTCCCTAATGGGACCAAACATGAGGTTAAACTGAAAATAAAAACCCAAGTGTTAACATGGGTTTTTCTTCTGCAGACAATAAATAAGTCCAATCAGGAAATCACACAATTCATTTCCACTTCCAGGTTAAAACGGTGAGTTTAACTTAAAGACTGTAGAGACCGTGAGACAGCCCACCGGACTGTCCAATCCAGCCCACAACTGGATTCCAAAATATGCATCGAATAATAATGTGAAACAAAAATGTGATTTTTATTTCATTTTATTTGATGGGTCCCATTCAAGAGTTTCAAACAAATTATCTCAATCACAGGAAGTGTTTCCTTTTCATGTGAACCTCAGCAGAGTATCAAAGTCTCATCAAATAAGAACTTCTTTAGAACGATATAAAAGGTCAGAGAAGAGACAGAAGAGCGGCCTTCTGGATTCAAAATGGTTGACCAAAAGTTTGACCTTGGCCCCATCTGTTTATTTTGTCCTTAACCACCAGTCTGTGAGAACACTAATACATATTAAACCCATCATTGGTGCTGAAATAACAGTGGAACACCGACAGAGAACACTGACCTGCTCTCCTGCAAATTAGCTTCAAATATTATCCTCACTTCAGCAGACTATAAGAGTAAAAGGAAAGAGAACTAGACCCAGGAGTAAAAGGTTTTTAAGTGTGAATTCTCATCTACAGTAGTTTATGTTTAACACAAACAGAATGAAGTTGGTCTGTGATTGGTCGGTTTACCTTTCTCTTTTTAATTGCTGCAGTGTGAGACCAAACCATTGATATGTTTTTTTTTTGTTCCTACTTAACAAATGCAGAACAATTCCTTATTATCAGACTAAATTTTCCACCTGTGCAGAAAGTGTACTGACCCTTCACCTCTTTCCCATCATGCCCCGCTGTGACCGATCGTTTTTGACAGCCCCTTAATGGATAGGTCACACCTCTGTGATCTCAGGATCCAACTGGACTGTTCAGCCACGGGCCTGTTAGCTGTGTTTGTTCTAGGCTGCTAATTAATTGATAAATCAATGTCACAGCCATTATCACGGCCGGCACTTGCTTAGCTCGCTGCTGTGGATGTAAATCATGTTCTGATTGGAGACAGCAGCGCGGCGGTGGGAGTTAGTCGTACCAGCGTGGACGCACGAGAGAGGAGCGGGAGCTCTCCCTGCAGGCTGTGTTTTCATAAACACTGCTCCACACTGCTGCGCTGCATCTCTCAACACTGGCCTTAATCAATACATAATAACCATGTGTCTGTGAGCCAGACGGGCCCCAGGCCCCCCTGTTGTAATGAGACAGATAAGACTGGGACATGTGGGACCGGGGTATGATGATAATACGCCCCTGTTCACACGATGCTATTGATTTGGTGGCTTTGTTGTCCAACAGTGACTATGGATATGAAAGACGAGGAGAGGGGAACTGTCGGCCGTCCTTCTGGTTCAATCCCTCTACTGTGTCCCGGAGCTGCAGCCAGGGGCAGAACTACTTCAACAGCACTGGGTGAGAACCGACAACATTTTTTTAGAAAGTGAACTACTTGTCATTGCGACACAGCACACCACTGCACACAACCAAATGTGATGGTTTTAACTCATCGCCAAGTAATCAGGGGGCAACAGGGGGAGCAGTGTTTGAGGACCTGAGGGCCTTCTGGACCCAAGTCCGCTTCCTTAACCACTGAGCCACCACTGCCCCACTTTGTATGTTATTCACATGTACACAATTGCTTAGCTAATGCAAAGCTAACAAATCTTTTTCATTTAAGTCTAAACTCTTCTCCAGTGTTGTTGCCATCAGAGCAGGGTGTCAAAGACAATTTCACCAGGGAGGAGGGCACATCAGAAATACAGTTCCCCTTGAAGAGCCGGTTATAAGTGTAGCTGCTGTACTTGATAACATATTGATAAATGTTTCTCCACTTAATTAATATTTATTGAACATTTTATAAATTGCTCTGTGTAATTACAAAACAGTTTAATATATCAGGTTAACAAACTCAGCAGCATGAACTTTATTATAAGGTATTGAAACACTTTTTAAGATCCTGCGGGTCAGCACAAAATGATTTGATTTGGCCCACGGGTCTTGGTTTTAACACATGTACATTAGAGAGTTCCTTCTTTGTAGAATCCAGGGGAAAGTCTTTGACACAACCTGCTGCTTTGTCTGGTCCGAGGACTGAAATCTGATTTCTTTAAATCTGCCGTGGTAAAACTGTGGCTCGCAGCCTGGACACTGCCGGTCACATTTTTCTTTTTCCTGCTTTGCCGGGCCTCAAATGCATTTCCTGTGGATCCCACGATTCATTATTTCTCGAGAATGGTCCATCTCTGTACCACAGTCGTCCGAGGGCACTGTCTGACCACAGGCTGCTGGTCTCACTGCCACAAAATGGTGAAATCGTCTGAAAACGCTGTGTTTAACGCTTTACTAAGCAACGGCTCAGATGTTGTTGATGTTGTTTGGCTGTGACTGTAAATGATGTTCACTGATGAACACCTCAGATGCAGCCTGAAAATTCTCTCAACCAAATCACGCTCCTGTAACATCATCACCCACAATAGAGTGGAGACAGCATCAGTCCAACATTCAACAATTTCTGTCGTAACACAGTTTCCCAGAACTTCCCGTTTAACTCTCTTTGACTTCTGTTGGTCTGCAGCCTCCGTGGTCCAGTCCCATCCACCCCCCTAGGCTGCTTGAGCCGTAGGCTGCATCTGTCTAAATGAGTCATGACTCGAAGAACATGGAGTCTCAAACCTGCTGGTTTGACCCTTTTGCTTTGTCAGGAAAAAACTGCCTCTCACTGCACAGCCCCAGAAGAAGATTCTTTTTTTTTTAAGTTACATAATCTTCCCAAATTCCTTCTGACTTTTTAGAGTTCTACTTCCTCCTGCACCAAATTTAGAATACAACCTAAAAGGA
>NC_024315.1:14428269-14475064 GCF_000523025.1 Cynoglossus semilaevis
TTCAGAACTCCAAAAATACCAAAGGTCAAGAGACAAAAAGGCAGGTGAAGGTAAAGTCTAAAGTCATTTTTGCTTATACTTAAACTTTATGAAGATTTAACCCTTCTTTTGTCCCTGTGCTATGAATAAGTATCTTTTTATCAATTTGTAAACCAGAACTTTAACTTGTTTTTCTATTTATTTACTCAGTTTAATCACCGCTACCTAACTCCCATACTTTTGGCACAATGCTAACACTGATGCACTCTAGCCAAGTAGGTGAACAGGATACATGGAGTGATGTCTGCGAGATTTTTTTATTTCTTTTACTTACTGAAGTAAGCTTGGATAAGATCATGGTTGTGTGTAAACATTAGCTACAACAGTCCTGGTACAGACAGCAGTTGTAACATGGTGTGAATGTCTAGCCTCACTTCTGTGTTTCTTTCTTTTTCTTTTTCTTTTTAATCCACCAGGTATCGTAAAGTGGTGCTGAACAACTGCACCAAAGGAGTAAAAGAAATGTACACCGCCAGGAAGCAGCAGTGTCCCAACAGAGCTCCCAGAGGGCTCTCAGTGACGACCAAAGACGGCAAACTCACCACCAAACTTGGCAACAACATCACCTTTCTGGTAAACCTGGAGGAGGTAAGAACACGGTGGACACTTCCTGTCTGACACAGGTTTCTGACAGCGTTCCTGATAATTCTGACTCAACCTATGGCTCAGTTATCAACAGCAGTTTCCTACAACTCCTGTCATAAAAGTTAGTCCCTAATTCCTAAATAAGTTTAGGAAACCATCTTACATGTTTTTAAAGCTCGGACATTTCAGCATATAGTATGTGACTTAAATACCACTCACCACTCTTCCCTTGCTGCCACCAGGTGGTGCGCAGTCAATATTTTCATGTACTTCCTCTTTTCTTTTTTTCTGGTCAGGGAACATAAGTTTGCTTTTTCTAAGTAACTGTTTGTTTTCTTGGAATCCAAGGCGTCAAACGTAAAAAGAGACCCAGATGGTGAGGTAGAGGATCTGTGACGTCTGCTCATAAGCATTCAGCTCGAGCTCCATGTTCTCCAGCAGAATAACTCCCATTGGTTTTCAGGGCTTTAGGGTATTAGCAATAGTGTTTTCCTTTTGTGGCAGCAGCTCATGGTAAATGTATCTTCCCCGGGGGTGTTGTCCAGGTCCAGTTGTCATATTACCATGTCCTGACTTGAGGAATCTGGGCCGGTGTCTTTCATTAGGAGGACGATTGTCTGGAGGAGAGGGGAGAGGGTAATGAAGGAAGGGAGTCATGGCTGCACAGCTATGTTATTAAATAAAGCGTCTCAGAATCCTCGTGGCATCAGCTCTCTGAGAAAACTCTCAAGATGAATTCAAAGTTTAATTTATATTCATGAAGCCCACGACATGGGGAAAGCAAATGGCCTTAAATATTTAATGACTAAAGAGACTGTGGCACACAGTCACATTAAAAATGAGAAGAGAATATTAAGCAAAAACGGACCATCGCCTCGCTAAACGGTAAAACCTGCATGGCCACATCATGGCTCCGCAGTATTTTTGGCCTATTTTTTTAAATATTGTTTATTAAAAGTTGTTTGTTCGAACTTCGGAAAAATTGATGCTCTTCCATCAAGCACCCCACAGAGAACCCATTGGCTTTTGCCTCAACTACTTTGACCCAATCTCTAGCGAGCGATGTGGAGTTTATCCATCGTTCCACATTTGGCATCAAAAGAAAGAGGCAGCAGGGAGAACGGGCAGCGGCTCTTTATTTCCTCCCTCCTTCTAAATGACTACATTTAAATGGTTACAGATAACAGTTAACGTCAGTGCGCTGGTGGGAAGATAATTCTTAAATGATAGACTGGAAATTTGCGCGGCAGATTTACGCTGCTCTGAATATAAACGCTTGCAGAGTGACCATAAATGTAAATAACTGCGTGAAGACGTTGTAAATACAGCTGCAGCGACTGTAAAGAAATAAATCACGGGAGAATTCTCCACCTGTGGCTGAGAGAAACAAAACAACTCCCCGGTCAGAGCGGTTTCCAGGTTTTCACTTCATTCAGTGAACCTCAACCTCTGCACCGCTCAGGGACGTGGAAACAGCAGACGTTGGTAGACACTGTCGAATGCCAGGGCTTTATCTGTGGACGCACAGAGTTTTTTCAGTCATTTGAAGTTTTAGAAAGTCTTTAAAGTGGATATGTACTGAAACTACGGAAGCAACGACGGATCGTGATCAATTAAAATCTATACAAATGTATGACAAGGCAGTTGAAAAAAAATGAATCACTCATCAAGGCTTCAGGAGTAGGCCGCCTTATCTCAAAAAGACAGTGGTTATACCATGAGACTACACACTCTTGTACAGTAGGTGGCGGTACTGTGCCTAAAATATTGGTTGTGACCTGCTATTCAACCAAGACGTCAGGTTTCTAACTAGCCTAAGTCAGTGTTTCTCAAACTTATTTTCTGGGGAACCATATTTTAAAGACTAGCCTAAGTCAGCCTAAGTCAGTGTTTCTCTTATTTTCTGGGGAACCATATTTTAAAAGTCACACACCTTCGCGACCCAAGTCAATAGACATTATTCATAAACTCCTGGGAAAAATGATGCGAGACGACCCAAAAAAAAAAAAACTCTAGCGACCCACCTGAGGGTCGTGACCCAGTCTTTGGGAAACAATGGCCTAAGTGACATGCAGGTGTTCAAGGTGGTTGCAACAAAAAAACAACACAACACAACAGTCAACACTCACTGGGGCAATTTGATCAACAGAGTAAATATAAACGAAACAGCCCAAAATGATGTGCACTCACTGACGTGTCTGTAACGACGAAATAGTCATGCAAAATAAAATCACATTAGAAAGGAAATACTTTACATTATTATGACATTATTTGTACCTCAGTGGTAAATTTGTTCTCGAAATATATTCATATATTGGCAATAATTTATGGGACAATATATCGTGTAGCAAAATGTGTTATCGTTACAGGCCTATCTTCTCCGGCTCTACACTACAGTGTTCCTAGTACGTTGTATTGTAGTTTTAAGACATTTTTTTTCCTGTTGTTCCTGGAGTTCTGTACATCTCACAAACACACACACACACACACAAAATTCACACACAAAATCTGGTCCTGTTCATACGTCACATTTATTTTTCTGTGACTGATGCTTTCGCTACACAAATGTGACGGATCAGCTGGTGACACCACAGGTACTAACTTCCTGCCTGTGGAGAAACTGGCATCTCTCTTCACTCACTGTTGTCATGAATCACCGTTGGCTTCACTGTGACGGCGCTGGAGTTTCAGCAGCTCACTGCCTGTGACTGTGAAATGTTCCCCGCTCTTTTAATCACTCCCACTTTCTTTGCTTCTTGAATAACTAAGATACTGTGGGGTTGATGGGGGGTTCTGTTTGTTTATTCTGAGAAGTTTTTTACTTTCACCTGACAAGAGTCATTTGCAGAGAGAATATGAATCTACACTCTGATCTAATAAAAATACAGCGGAGGAATATGTCGGCCCTACTGGTAGTGAACCAAATACTAGGTGCAACAGCTAGAAACCAGATCTCCAGAACTAGTTGCTTCAATTTTTTTAAAGCCCTCAGTGTCTGGTACTGTAATAAAACCAATCAGTTCTGGCTTCTAGTTTCTGTTATCAGGCTTAATGGTTAAAGGACTTGTACTTGTACTTTTTCCAGCATCTGATATTGACTCCTCTTAGGTGCATTTTCACAAAATGAGTTGTTGTCATTCTGTAAATGCGACCGTGTAGAGAACAGAAAAACCGTGGGGTGTGTGAGAGGGCCGCAGCGATTGGCCTGTGATTTGGTGACTGTTTGTGCTCAGCAGATAGTTTACAGCATTCAGTTCACTACTGAGGAGGAACTGTAAATATGAGTTGGTGTAGGTTCAGCTGCCGGGAGAAGAGAGGAGATTTTTATGTCTGTGTTGACATCCACGTTGTCATAGTAACATATTTCTCTGTTTCTGTGAGAAGGGAGTTTTATTGATTATTAATGGCACATTCAATAAATATTTAATATCTAAGGTAAGAGATTCCCTAAGTGTGTGTTTGGTTGCTGGTTGGTTGCTGCAGCCCCCCCGCTCCCTGTGTGGCTTCTGAGGTTCAACATTCAACAACAGCTTCAGGTTCAAAAGACTTACGTACAAAATGTCCTTGTCAGTTACTACAAGCAGCCTGTGATCTGCCTGGTAATTGTTTTGTCAGACTGAATATTAATCAGTTGCTCTCTGTTTTACCAATCCACTCACATTTAGGGAGGGGCGGGTTGGCTGCTTGTTCCTGCTCGTGTTATCTTTTGGTGAAACATGTTTTCTGCCCCAGAGGAGAAGCTGTGCGGAATTTCCTGCCAATGAACATTGTGATGCAACATGACAGGCTCCACTACTGAGGATCACACCATAAATTATTAACATGGCATATTTCATTTTAAAACTGTGTGTTCTTCGCTTTCAGTGGATTTAACCTGGAGACATGGGAATTTTAGTGGATTAAGGAATGTGATTTAAAGTTGGAGAGTTTGACAAAGTCAGAGGTGAGTGCCCTGAAACTGAATATTGTTGGGCATCAGAGACAGAAGAATTAATTTATACTACAACAGGTAGACAATGTACAAACAGCGTTATGTGTACCATAGTCTGAGAACCACTGAGCAGCTTGTAAGCTGACTTTAAGGTAGACATTGACTCCGCTTGTTACTCTAATGCCCTCTCCTGTTGAAGTAGACTGAAAGTCTGGCCAGACGACCGTACACAGATGGCTGCAGTCACCTGTTCGAGGTAATCACATGACCACGCAGCTTCTACAGCGACAAAAGTCATGTACCTGGGGCTCTGACCAGCTGTCGTCTGTTCCTGCACAGACTTGGTCTTCAGCACCTCGTTATTGGGACAAAATCCTAAACTCCTGAGTCAGACCAAGACAGCTGCTGTAAATCAGTCTATAATTCATGTTCTGGACCAAAGGGTTAATCTTTACGGCTGTTATCCAGTTTCCGTCCTCTGACCTGCTGCCAAAGGACCTGGAGCTTCTGTTACATCTTTACTGTGTCCTACACCATAATCAGGACGATGAGATAAATTATACAGTATTTTGGCTCCAACAAAAATATAATTAAAGCTCGGGAATGTTAGATGATTTAATTACAGACTAAATGGTGTGTTAAAATCACACCCCTCTCAAGTCCTTATACTCTCTCACACCACTCTTACTGATACATAACCTAGCCTGTAGATGGCAGTATTGCACATAAAGCTCATTTGTCAACAAGACAATGAACATAACGCAAACATTAGAGCTAACGTCACGTAACCAGAGTCCTGGTACAAACACCAGAGCCAACAGTAGCTACAACAGTCCTAGTAGAGACACCATTGCTAATGTTAGCTACAACAGTCCTGGTGCAGACACCAGGGCTAACATTAGCTACAACAACCCTGGTACAGACACCAGAGCTAACATTAGCTACAACAGCCCTGGTGTAGACACTAGAGCTACGTTAGCTACCTAGTAAAGACAAATGGTAATGTCAGCCCACAATAGACCAAATGTACAGTAGTACCTTGGACATTTGTACACATAAATTCAGATTGTCTGAGGCTTATTTGAACATAGTCTTGTGAACTTATCATTAACACCCGTGACCTGATTTTGTGTTGTCATGTAATGTCATACTGTATATGATATGACAGTAACAAATCAGCTGATGTGAAGGACAGAACTAAGAACAATGGACAGACTGGACCAGGAGCAGCTAAGTGAGTGTGGTGTCTCCAAACTGCGGCCCTGTTTGTGTGCCTTACTTACTTCCCTGAACAATGCTCACACTGTTAGCACCCCCCTCCTTTGCTCAAATCTCTTCCCCTACAGCCAATCAGAAAGATCATTTCCAGGCGAAGGCCTGTGTATTATACCCAGAACCATCACACAGACTGTCTGTGTTTCCACCCTTGGACGCACACAAAGAAGGAGCTGAGGGAGAGAGGGATGGTCGGAGCAGGGGAGCATGTAGACTCAAATTGTTTGATTGTTCTTTTTGGCAGGGCGACTGTGTTAATGCAGCGTTTCAGTGAAGATCCCAGCCTGGTGCTGCAGTGTGCCAGGAGGATGCTGGGAGATTGGCCTTCATAGGCCTGAGGGATGATGGGAGGTTTGGGTTGGATATTTGGTTGGCGAGGCAGCCAAAGCCTCCAACAATTACGTTTGTGTTCATCTTGGGAGGGTTCAGGATGACACACATGGATATTCACGCACTTCCTGTCACACCGTCAGAGTGAAAGAGGATATAGAAATGTACAGAAAGTTATTAATTTATAATAAAATGTTGATATTCAGATCATTTAAAAGGCAGATTCAGAAGTTTGTCACCCTGGGATCTAGTACCAGTATTTTTGTTTCTGTTGATGAAGTATTTTAAATGTACTTTCTTACCTGGTAGTGTAGTGAAACCAGACTTTTCAGTAGGGTTTCTACGTTTCCTGTATTTTGTCCACTGAGTCCTGTTGGTTTCATTTGCACAAGTCGAGCTGCTGTTTAAAAGTCAACTCTACTCCACTCTGAAATAATAAACCGGGATCGGTTCCAACTCCCTCCACAACAATAAGGAAGATTAGATGGAGGAAAAAGAAACAAAGTTTTCTTTGAGTTGTTTGTGTCTGCCCTTTCTCCACCTTTCGGCTCCTAAGCCTTTTCTCTACAGACCCTTTTCAATCACTGCACCCTGTTCCAGTTCTCCTCTACTTTTACATAAAAAGAAAATCATGAATTTTCTCTTTTCTTCCACCTGCTCCATCTTGAACTGAATAAACACTACCCCTCCATTGTCTAAAAAACGAATTAACATTTGAATATTACCTCATCTTTTTAAATCACAGACTAGCCCTTTAGGATTTTGTGCTGAGGCTGAGGTGGTGGTTTCCTGCCAGGCCGTTCCGTTCTCCTAACAAGCTTCAGGAGTCAAATGTTTGGGTTGGAAACAATGTAGTGTGAGGGTAGAGCTAACACAGCAGTTCACAGTGTGTGCTGCTCACAGCCTCACAGTCTGACTTTTTAATGGTGTTTTTATGTGTCAGAGCCAGAAACAAGCGCACTTGACTCGGGGGATAATTATTCCATTGTTGTAAGAACAAAACAAAAGCTCCTTTAAAATATGTTGGAAGATCGATACATTTACACTGACTGCAGTTTTGTGAAAATCTTCCCCTTAACAATTGTATTTGTTTGTGCCATACAACGTATGACGCAGCACACTTTTTACACCACAGCGGTGTATTAATGCCAAACACATTTTTTGAGAGTTCATCTAATATATTATTTGGAATTTAACTTCTTCAATTAAAAAAAATGTCTAAAAAACAGACACCACTAATGAGAGAAAAAAAAAGCTGTAACAACTCATGCTTGAGTTTGAGTTTATTTTATTTTTATTCCTGATATTTTAGAACTTAATTTTCTTCCTTATTCCAGTCATGGGCATTTATTCCACAACTGAAAATAACAAAAAAAAGTTTGACTTTCTATGTGAACTCTTTTAAAACAAAAAGAAATCTGTAGTTTCACAACAACCTGACCTTAAGGCTTTTCAACCACTTCTACCGTCAACATCGACTTCAAATGTCTTCATTTCTGATTTGTTTGCTGAAAACCATTTATTTAAATTCACACTTCTTGCAAAGAAATGTGTCAGACAGGTCAGCACCACGGACAGCTCCTGCTGTCCTGCAGGCTAGAAATATAGATTTTTCTCAGTGGGAGTTTGGAGAGTGAACGGTTTAATAGAATTCAGATTACAGCGAGTCAGGAAGAACTCGTGGACGGTTTTTAAATGTTTAAATTGGGTTCGAACAGACATTAAGGTTTGATTTTATCTCAGTGGCTACCGTGTCTCTATTAATAATTACCAATATAATGCATGTTCACAAAACCAAGAATATATTCATTCAGTTAAAGTCTATTGTTATTCATATTATTATTAAAATGTATTTATTAAAATCACGCAAAAAAATAGTAGCTTAATATCAATAGTATTTTAGTGTTTTAGACTTTTGTTCCAGCCTCTGTATTTGATGGTCTGTCATGACACTCACTTTTCTTTATACTGTACTGTATGTGTGTTGCTTGAAAATGTCTTTGGGATTTTCTTTATACTGTACTGTATGTGTGTTTTAAGGAATTAATTTAACTAAACTTATTAACACTGGAACATTTTAATTACATCTGTGCAGATGGTAAAAATGATTAAAACGTAATAATTAAACACTTATGGTAAAATGTGTTCAAACAAATATTCGCTGACATCATCTAACTCAGAGGGGTGAAACATACGGCCCACAGGCCAAAACCAGCCCACTTGCGGTTTCAATCCGGCCCGCTTGATGAATTTTGAAAACTATAAAATTTACACAAACAGTGTACAAACAAGTGTTGTGTAAAGTAATATTTCATTAAATATGCAGTATGGGGTAGAGACCGACTTTTTGTCTGCTTGACATCTAATTAGGTTGTATGCGGCCCCTAAACCAAAATGAGACACCCCTGATCTAACCCTTACATCATGCCCAGAGTGGTTATTCTAATATTTATATTTGGAGTTCCACAAGGGTCTATTTTAAGATCTGTAAAATTCCTGATTTTTTTATCTGTGTTCTGTCTCATTCAAATGCTCATTGTGCATGGTTTAAACTCTGGTGCTGTGTTTCAGGGAGACTCTCTGCGAACCAACATCCAGCTGGACTTTGGCGATGGCACCGCGGTGTCGTATTCCAACTTGAGCTGGACGGAGGAGGGAATCAAACACATTTACAAATCTGCTGGAATATTCCGAGTCACAGCGCTGGCAGAGAACACACTGGGCTACGACAGCACCCTCCACGTCACATGTAAGGATTCTTTCATCTTTCTGCCCGTTTGTTTGTCACTCTGTTTCTTCTCCTGATAATTACATTTTTGGGTCCATCACCGTGCTGTTGATGTCAGTCCATAATACAGTCAACACATGAGCGTGAAAGTTCAGTCTAACCTCTGGGTGAACCATACAGAACACAGCAGTTTCTCAGCCTCAGTTGGTCCAGCAGTAAACCTGTGTCTGCTGAGACGCACTTCTGGTTTCTTAATATCCATAACTCAAACATTGGGCTATAAAAAAAAAGTACTTTTTTTTACACAGCAGCTCACATTTCAAAAGAAGAAAACTGTCACTGTCGCCCTGCTCTTTTCGGCTGACAGTGACAGAGTATCACTTCAAGCTTCTAAAGGAAACCGTAAGAGTTCTTCAGGTGTTTGTTTGAGCTGATATTTCACTGGCTCATTCAGTCACTCAAACCTGTCGCTGCTCTCTTGTCTCCGTTTCTTTCTTTTTTTTATCCGTACGTCTGCGTATGTTGTTGTGTTTTTTGTTCGATTTTTTTTTTTCCACTACTTTTAGACAGGCTTTGATTTAGATGTGGGTTTTATTGCAGTTCATGTCGACATGTCTGTACATATAGTTGTGGTACTTTGTTTAGTACTACATATCTTACTTTTTAATCTATCTATTATTTTATGTGTTTCATCTTCCAACACATTAAAGTCCATTATCAAGATGATTCCCTGTCATTTATCTCCTGAATGTTGCTGCAAATGTTTCCATCACTGTATCATCATATGTATTTTCTGCTCCGAGGCAGCGACTGTAAATGAAGTGACAGTGTTAGATTTGAGGTTTCAGTAACAGACTCTCTTCTTCTTCTTCTTCCTCCTCCTCCTCTTCACCTCCCCCCTGGGCTGACATTGATTGTGTGGTTGTTGTGGTGCTGAGCCGTTTGTTCCCTGATCATTCCAGTGACAGTGTGTCCCGCTGCTGACACAGTATCATTAACAGTTGTCTTTAAGGTCTAATTCACAGCTGTCACTGCTGCTGATTGTTGCCTGTAAAAAGTGTAGACAATTGGTATTTTGGGATTTTTTTTTTCTTTCAGATGTTTTTCTCTAGTTTTTTCCTTCCTTTGTCTGGTTCAAGTGACCATATAAATAAAATGGATGTTGCCAGGCTGACTGTGGCTTAAGTTAAAAGAAAATCTCTGCATTCTTAATCAGTAATTCAATTGGTAGTTTGAAGGATTTAAACTGGCAACTCTCTGATTTAAAACCACCTAGAAACGTTTCCATTTTAGAAAATTGTTGTAGGTTTTTTTTTTTCCCTATATGTTTTCTTAGAAGATAAATATGTGTCATCCATCATTCCTCCATATATTGGCAGCGACTGCTCTGGTGTAAATCTTTTGGTTGTGGTTTATACACTCTGGTTCTATCAACTCATCCATTATCTGTATCCTAGTCTGGATCCATGCACCCATCCATTATCTTCATCCATTTATCCCACTCAGGGCTGGGATCCTGCAGCAGAATTCATGAAGACAGGTGGCTGTAGTTTATCAGCCAGGCCGTGACACACCTTCACACTTGTGATCTATTTTTATTCACAGCCAACACGCAGCTCTCTGGACGTTGAGCTGCTTTCACTAAACTCTTTGTCTGTGTTTTCTCTCTTTCTTCTTCCTGAGGGATTTGTGAAGTTGACTACTGACCTTTTTTTTATCTGTTTCTTTTTTATCTGAAATGAAAACACTATAGTGGAGATGACTTTACAAACATCAGTGTAACGCTCTGGTCTGGCTCTCAGGTCCTGTGGAGCATGTTCAGCTCCTGGCTCCCTTTGTGGTCATAAGGAACAAGGAGGTGAACATCACAGCGATGGTTCTGCCCACTCACCCACGGACCGTCACCTATTTCTGGTGGTTAGGAAACAGCAGTGAGGTAATGGTTCCAGTTGAACGGGCTTCATTTATACACCTTGACACGTGATTCATAGGTCTGTCTGTTGAAGTGCACATGAGCAATGGAGCTTCGGTGCCAGCTGTAACATCAGCGGCTTATTAAAACGCTCACTATCTCTCATTTGCACATGGAAAGTCACTTTCTTCACGATGAAACAAACACTGCCGCCAGAATAAGACTATAAATAAAGATTATTTTGACAGAGAGAAAAGTCATTAATTATAATATGTAAGAAAAAAAAACTGGCTCTGTTTTTTAATCAACCTTCAGTAAGAAGGCATAAAATACATACAAATATGACCAAATGTTACTCGTATTTTCTCATGACAGATGAACAGATGAAGTATAAATCACAGAGACTGTATACTGGTGAGCTCGGACATCATTTGAAGTGGTGGACTTGAATTTTTGTCATCACACGTCTCAAGCAATGAGAATGCTAGGGGCGGGGCTTCAATGACAAATGTTAACAGCTAACAAGTTGAATTGTGTTATCACCAAATTGCTTCCAGTTTAAATGCAGTAAACATTCTCCACCAATAACATTGAGTTTATACATTATACTGCTTAGAATTGTAAGTAGTATAATGTATATTCTTTTTTGATCCTCTTCGGCTATTTTGATGTATCACGATTAATCATGATTAATTGCAATCAATCTGAAGCTACTCCATGATTAATGATTAATGATTCATTCATATTGTACTTTTGTGTCTATTTTTTTTTTACCCAACCACATTTTCTATCATTAAAACCAAAAACTTTAGGATCAAGCCAACGCCGCTGGCTTCTAACCTTTATTTTAACCTTTGTCTTTATGTGTTACCCGCTCCTGTAACCTCCAGCCGATGATAACGCTGGACGGAAGCATCTCGTACACCTTCACTAATGAAGGCATGCACACCGTCACTGTGCAGGTGTCTGCAGGAAGCGTCATTCTGCAGGACACCAAGAGCATCGCCGTGAAAGGTCAGTCTTTGTCTCCTCGTCGTTCATCTTTCATCGTCACACAGTTAAGACTTGAAGGCTGATCAATAACTAGTGTTTGTTTGTGTTGGTGTGTTTGAGTAAAAAATGAGACCTCTAATGTTTGTCATATGACTGTTGTCCATTGATGTTGGAGGTATTGTGTGTTTTTTGGTGGGAGGTGGGGCTAAAGTATCTGGGGGGGTGCGAGGCAAACCATTAATTTGCCTAGGTCTACAAAATGGCTATGTGCTTTAGCCTTAAGCTGTGCTAAAGGATAAATATAAAACTTTTAACTTAACTTAACTACAGTGAGTGAAAACAAATATCAAGAAAGTATTTTTCTGCGTTGTACTCTTCATCTCTTCGCTCAACTCTTGCTCACCATCATTTTTCAGCTAATCTTTTTGGAAAAAAGTGTTTCTGAGATTAAACTTCTCCTGTCCTTAAACCTCTTAATGATATGCCTTCATTTAAAATACAGTAATCTGACAGTGTGTGTGTGTGTGTGTGTGTGTGTGTGGTATAAAGGAAGCTCAGAATGAGAAGACTTTTTTCTCTTTCTTCCTCTCTTTCTTCTCATCCTCCTTCTTCTTCTCCCTCTCCTCATCAACTCCTCACGACTTTAAAATTACAAGTCACAGTGAAATGACAGCTGGCACAGCTCTATGACAAAACAGCCCCACTGACCTGAGTGAATTAATGGCTGATTCTCCTTTATCTTCACCCCCCTCTTTCCCCCACTCCTCCGTCTCCTCTCCTCGTTTCTATTCTCCTCCACAGAATTCTTCAAATCTCTGCTTTTATCTTTCTCTCCTAATCTGGACGAGTTCAACCCCGACATACCCGAGTGGCGGCAGGACGTTGGCAGAGTAATAAGGAAGGCTGTGCTGCAAGTGAGTGATTTTAATTTTCCCTGTGCCTGTCTTTCCTCCTCCCTCTCCTCCTCCTTTCTTGTCTCTCTGTCTTCTTCCCTCACTGTCATTTCAACAACTACTTCTCACCATCTCACAGACATTTCTCAGTTATTTCTGCAAAACTTAAAGCCCCGCACTAAAGTTTCAGGCATGTAAATACATTTACTAGGTTGTTTTTTTTCCACCTGTCATCCTGGACCGAGTATCCTAATGTCTGGTTGAGGTTGTCTTCTCTTGACCCCGAAACCAGCAACCTGGCTGCCCCCTGCAGGCAGAGCCACAGATGTCACGAACCATGTCCTTGACTGCTGCCCATGACACAGATGTTAGTTTTAAAAAATGGCGGTGCAGTTTTATTTTGTTCTTGTACTCCATGGATTTGGGAAGAGGTCTGAGAGAAGAGGGCACAGAGTAAAAACCCAGACACTGGGCCGAACTGTTGAACACTGCTGTATACCGAGCGTTCTCTGCCCACAGTGGTTGGCTGACAGCGATGACAGGTGAACGCCCTGGGGTCGCTCTGAGGTTCATTAGTGACAGGTGTGAAGACTTTGGTTTTCTCCTGGGGAGAACTTCACAGCCTCCTCTTCTCTGATCTTTAAAGTCACACATGAAAATGATCTGGAAACTCCAAACACGGAGGCTCGCTGGCTGCCAATACCTGTCACTGTGTTTCAAACTAATGGCTGCTCACGTGTGAGTGTGTGTGTGTGTGTGTGCGCAGACGTGGGAGAAGTAGAGGAGCTCTGAGTGTGAGCGTGGGCAGTTCACATCGTTTGAAACCCCCCCCTCCCTCAGCTCGGCTTTCACACCTCTTGAAGAAGCCGACTGTATTTTGTTGCTGCGCTTCATGTGTGGAATATTTATCATCGGAATCACGGGTGGGTGGTTTCTGGACCAGTTTTGAAGCAGGTGAAATGCTCAGCAGCACACAGGCAGATGAAGCTGTGTGCTGCTGCGGCCGAAGAATAACTCTTTTTTTGTTTCCTTTTATGTCATTTGGAATATTTTTTTTCGTAATTCAGGAGCGAAGAAAAGAAAGTATGTGGTGAATAATTCTGACCGACTCCATGGTAACGAACCTGTGACTCTCAGACTTTGTTTATGTTTAATCTTTTTTTAACTCAACGTCTTAATCTCACCAGCAGGTGACACTAGCAAATCATTTAGTAATCATTTAGTAATGTTTTTTTTTTCTTATGACAGATGGCAAAATAATTCTCTTCAACCTGTTATGACTGTCAGAGACTGAATGGCACTGCGGCTCCGGGAGTTCACAGACGATTAGCATCGATAATCATGAAAATATTACAATGGGATGAAAACAGAGGCAATTTTTCATTGGACGTTCTGTGTATCGTCAACAAAAAACATTGTGAATCATATCGTTGAATGCATCAGTGCTCATCCTCACATCTTCAAAGAGATATTTTTGAGATAGACTTTGAAGAGGTCGTCCACTGAGCTGCACACCTCCGTCTCCCCCTCCCTTTTTTTAGATATTGCACTGTTTGGCAATTTGCAGAGCAATAACAGCGAGGCTTCCTAAACCAATGACTGATTGCAATGAAAACAAACATGCTCCGAGTGCATCGATGTTCTTACCCCCGCGGGGCTGTTTGCCTCTTCTGCCATCCTTTTCACTTGGTCTGCCCTTCACCAGCCCTCCTCCTGCCCAGGGCTATCATTTGTCCACCACTTTACTACTCAAATAGCAATCCCTGGGCCGTATAATTGATGTGCTGCAGCTCTACCTCCCTCCATTGTCCACCCAGACCATAGAGTAAAGATAAAAATATCACAGGGAGTGAAAATGAAGAATGATCACCACCCAGGCCGTGCAACCACCGCCTGTCTGTGTGTGTATGTGTGTGTGTTATGGGCTAATATGTCCCTTTGGAAACAAAAACAGAAACATTTTGCTTCACCCTTTTCTGAGCCTTTGACATCTTTGAAAAATGAGATTCAGCCAAAAATGAAAGGAAAACTTTCAGAAAACGGTCCTCTGCACAGCATTTGTTTCAAGTGAACAACTGCTGTTAGCCCACAGGCGTCTGGATTCTGGTGCAGGATAATTACAACGTCTCCGTGACAGCCGTCAACTCACTCATATTAAAATGAGATGTTCAGGCCTCAAAGAAAAGGTTATTAATGAGCGAGGAACTCTGTGTTCACAATTTAAAAAATCTAGTACAAACTTCCATGGCCACGTGTTTGCGTTAAAGGGACATTCAGTTATTTATCTTCATCAGGGGAGGGTGGGGTTCTCCCGTCCAACGCTGGGTCACACGAACAGAAGAGACAAATGGTAATAATTGTGAGTCAAAATAATAGTTACACACCAGCCTGTAGGGGGAGGCGATGCAGCAGTAATAGAAGATGTATTAAATGTGTTAAAAAGAATAAGAATTTTACAATCAAAAAAACAAAAAAAAAAAGGTAAGAAATCTACGTGCATTGCTGTGAAGGATTCAGAGTAATGCAAGATTGCTTACCCAAACTACGGCCCGTGGGCCAGATATGTCCCACTCGGTTTACTAATCCGGCCCTTCAAAAACACTCACTTTCATACATAACAAATTAACTATAATTTCAGTTGATGCCACTAGGTGGCGGCAGACATCAAATTCGATCAAATAACTGATCATAGGTGTTAATTCTAGTGTGAATGTGAGTGTGAATGGTTGTCAGTTTCTATATGTGACCTTGTGATGTGACCTCATGTCCAGCAGTGTGCAACCCTGCCCTTACCTGACGACTGCTGGGATTGGCTCCCACTCATAATGAAGCCATTCATTATGAATGAACCCATTGGCTGAAACCTCCCTGTTTAGCAGTATTTTCTATGATATGTCTCTCAGGATTAAGCTGTTTTTCCATTTTATACAGAAACATTTTTACTGCAGTGAAAATGTGAGGTACATGTTCCAAGGCTCCACTGCTGACTGCACACACGTGTAATTATGGACATGAAGCTCAGTGGTGGGCAGATCTACATGTTTACAGGATTGTGTCAGGGATAAAAAAAAAGAAGAAAAATCTTTTCACACCTTTCTGCTTCGAAGCCACAGTGCACCACATTAAAGGCTGCGCCTCCTGTGTCTACGCACAGGAACAGCAGGGAGGGTTGCGTGCGTTATCTCCTCTCCTCTCCTTTGCTGAAGGATATGCGACTGCTTCCAACTCTGAAGGAAATAAGATAGGAAGCACTGAGGCTCCTTCCTCTATCATTCAGAGAACTCTTATCCTGGCTGCTGCTAAAATGCTTCCAGGTCATTTTATTTTATTTTTTTTCCACAAAGGTTTTCAGAGAAATAGACTTTTAAATAATGGCTGCAGACATAAAGGATGTCTTTCTGCCTCTTTCTTCTTCTATTGATTCTATTTAGACCAGACAGGAAGTGCTCCTTGAATGTTAAACTGCGTAATTAAGTCTGTGACGAGAGAAACAGCATTATTAGAGTTCTGACCAACTTAGAGCCAGTCTTCATGTCTTCACACTCCCACCACTGTAGACATGCGGCTGCTCACTAATCTCTTTGTTTTTGAATATTTAAAATCTTTTTTGTCACAGCGCATCATCTAAAAAAATGTCCCCTTCGCTCCTCTTCCACAGGTGTGTGACTTCCCAGAGGACCAGCTCCTGGTGGCTGTGTTTCCAGGAGTTCCCACGGCTGCTGAACTCTTCCTGTTACCGCACAAGAACCAATCAGAGGGCAAGAAAAGGAGAGAGGAGGAACTGGAGCAGGTCTGGATCAGATGAACTTTAAAAACTATTTAAAAAAACAGCGTCAATGAGAATCAAGGACTGTTTAATGTTTTATCTGAGGAAAGAATTCTAGTATTTTAATAATTCTGGCCAAAATATTCAAATTTTAAAAAATACTTAAAAAATACTAAAAAAACTTTTTTTTTCTGCATCATTGATGTGGTTCTGCCTTAATTTGTAAATGAAGACACATTTTCTCACTCAGTTTGTTTCCACACAACAACATATGTCAGTCTAAATCCCTCAACGGAATTCAATGATATAACATCCTTGAGACTCAGCTGTTGCAGCACAGAAACTTTGTGTATTTGTTGTGTTTGAAGCAGTGTGTGTTTGTGTGTGTGTTGACAGGCGTCTGATGTCATCGTCAATGCACTCAACCAAAACCTGGTGGAGTTTGAGCTCAAACCTGGAGCCAGGGTGATTGTGTACAACACACAGTTAACACTGGGTAAGGCGACACTTCTTTTATTTAACGCTGTCACTGAGTCATCAACCGTTTGGCACTTAGGTCCACCACCAGAGGGCAGGATATGAGCTGTCAGCTGCGTGAAAACGCAAATTTGACATGGCTGTCAAAAAAATGAATTAGCCCTGGCGTGTCAGGCATGGATGATTCATTTCCCTCATTTGTTCTTTTTAATTTTCATGTGCCATGAAACTTCATTGTGGTGTGACAACAGGAATTTTTCTTTAGTGTCCCCATTAAAATTCTTGTCAGTCTGCCACCGTATCCAAGGCACAGGATCACGGGGAGTGAGGGAGGGGCCGGGATTGAAGGGGAGCTTCATGAGAGCAGGGATCCTTTATGTCTGCCATCAAAAGCTGAACATCTGTTCTCCTTCTTTTTACAGCCATCCAAGCACAAAATGAGTGTTACGCCGAGTGTAATTATGTTGATTATTTAGTCCTTGAGAAAGAGCACTGTACAGTTTAAGGGCATGAGGAGGATTTGGAGAAAAGACTCAACGCCACTGTTGGGGCCAGCCGAAATAGAAAAGTTGAAGATTAACATCTAAGTCAGTGGTTCTCAAACTGTGGGACCACCAATGCTCTCTAGTGGTACGTGGCCCCCAATTGTTCTCATTGGCTGACAGGTGCGATGACGCCAGTACCAATACTGATACACACACTCCCCTCCCGTGATCCTTGGTTTGTCTCCATGTCTATTCCGGACCATTAAACAACGGACTATTGAAATAATAACAATAATAATAAAGGGGCATTAATGAGCGACAAAATATTTGTGCACTTGTTAATGAATTAATGCATTAATGCTATAAAAATACATTAACACACCAGGACAGATGGACAATGTCTAATGAAAATAGACTGTAGATACCAGGGGTTAAATAACATACCTGCAGCGACCTGAGTCCTCTGAGCCCATGATCTAAAATCTCTGACTCTACGGATTGGACACGTCTGTATAAAACTCTGATCCATATCTTAACCCGTAGATGGATACGACGGTGTCGTCTGGTGCAGGTTTTCCCGTTAGGTTTGTGTGATTTGACGCTGGACACGGACGGGGATTTAGGAAACCAGCGTTAGCCTTCAGGCCTTCAGGCATTTATCTTCCCTGAGTTTGTGGTGTTTTTCAGGTGGTTGAATAAGTTAGCTGAGTTAGCAGACACAGCTAAACTGCAAAGCACATGATTTCTGTTGGGTTAGCGCTAGCTCCTCCTCACCTTCTGCTCCTGCCATTATGTCTCACATCTCACTCTCTTCCTAATTAGTCAGCTTTTGGTTGCCCCCTGGTGGTTAAGAAAGTGCTTAATTTAATATGCAGCAGACCCCAATTTTTAAATGTCAGTATCCCCAACGATTAATTTAATCGTGGCAGCCACAATCGTGATCATGATCAAGATTCGATTAGTTGTGTAACCCCACTCTCCGCTGTCTGAGCAGGGAGTTCTTGTTTCTGTTCTGAAGATTGTGTAGATTTATCAAGACCAACCTGTTGTTTTGCAGCCAAAATTGTTTGTTTTCCCTCATTTTGTTCCCTGACGGCACTGATGTTTTTGAGCAGTTTCTGTCTGAGGCTGGTGCTCAGTGATGGAGGCTCCTGCAGCACAGCTGGTGTCAGCACCTCAGACAACTGCTCTTCAAAAAGCCCTGAACTATCCTTTTAATGCCCGGCCACGTGCTGCTGCGTGTCGCTCGGCTCTCCGCTGCACTGAAGCCAAACTGGAGGTGAACCCAGCTGGAAACCACTTTATATTTCATCTCTGAAGAAAAGCCATAAAGAGCCTGGGAGCAGCTGGAGAAAGGTCAGGCACACGTGTGCCTCCGTCTCCGAGTGTGACGGCTGAGGAGCAGGGAAAGACGGGAGAGAGAAAATTTTACTCCGTTTCTGCTCCCTTCATATAAAGGAGAATAATTAAGGCGGGAAAGAAAAAGAACATAAAGTCAAACTGTAATTATGGTAATTATTTCAGAGTATTTTCTTTGCCTTTTAATATATATATATTTTTATAGTTTTAATGAAATTCATAATTCAGTCTGAGTTAAAGAGAAATTTTATTCTCCGTACTCCCCAGTGCTTGTCTGATGATAACCTCCTCAACAGCCAGGAACAAAGCCTGGGGGAACAGAAACACTCAATAACTGTCTATTAGTTAGTACTAGTAGTAGTAATATCATTACTATTATTATTATTTGATGAGTTTTTATTTTACATTTAAGATTTATAATTATTTTTTTGTATTAAAATATCTTACAAAATTATATTTTATTAAAACAAATTTTTTTTTTTTTTTTGTTAAAAAATAAAATTGATTCATTCATTTATAATTATTTAATGAAAATAACACAAATAATTGACCAATAATTGATCATTAATATTAATATTGCTGTATTTTATTATTGATTTTAACTAATACTACTATTAATATAAATAGTAAAAAAAAAAGAAATGTAATAGCAGTTGCAATAAAACCTCCTTAATGTTGAAGTTTTGATATTTAAAGGTCTGTATTTAACTCTATTTAAAGTGTTTCTTTTTGTGTGTTGTTTCATTTGCAAACATTTTCTTTCTTTCTTTTTTTTTGTCCTGGACATGATTTTCTGTACGTTTTATTTGGACTATCTTCTCTGTAACAACACCTTTGACAGTCAGACTTCAGTACTGGCTGACCTGAAGAGAGAACACCTGACTGATCTTTTGTCCTTCACTGTGAACTGACAGAGATCTTGACATCTTCTCTTCTCCTCCCACAGCTCCTCTGGTCGACTCCAGCCCCAGACACAACAGCTCGGCGATGCTCATGCTCCTCTCCGTCGTCTTCCTGGGCCTGGCCGTGTTCCTCATCTACAAATTCAAAAGGTCAAGATAAGTCCAAGTTGACGTCCATGTGCAACCACATCATCCATTTTGATGATGCCCGACGAGCTCGATCAATTAGCATCTGATTTGACGTGTTCTACCAACAGCTAAAGCAGTGGCAGCCGGTGATAAAATGCCAAAAGAAGGACCATTAAACGCTTTAATACGCAGTCGCTGTGCCTGTTTGCTGAATAAATTATTCATTTGCAAAATGATCCCCCTGAAAAGTCTGAGGGAAATGGGAAAAGCATTTGCTGAATAAATTATTCATTCGCAAAATGATCCCCTTGAAAAGTCTGAGGGAAATGGGAAAAGCTGTCATTAATTATGAACGCAGAATTTTAGCCCATTAGTCCAACGACGATGCATTTTTCAAGAAGCCTCACCGTTGACAAAACAGAGCAATTAATAACCGAAATGAACAGTAATTGGAAATAAATTGGTTGGTGGCTAAATAAAGATGTATGTTAGGGTTTGTACATGCCTTCAGGGAAAAGATGCCGATACGTCTGTAAATTGACCATAAATTAGTTAGCGAGGTGTAATTACTGTGCGCTAGCAACACAGTTTGGAAATTGTCGTGCATTAAGGAAGAGGATGGAGTTCATCTAAGGCTAATCCTGAAACACTTGAGTGTGCAGAGGTTTAAGTCGGCAGAAGTCGTTTATTATCCCATGATTTTTTTGCAGTTCTTTTATTTTTTAAGGTATTTTAACTAAACAGGTCTGCTGGTTGGATCGTTTGTGCCGTTGTTTCCTGACCTTTTCAGCGAAGTAGAGAGGAGTCACAGTAGCTGAGAGGTTAAGCTGGACTTGAAATCAAGTGGGCTTTCCCTAAATAAGTAGGAATAGTCTTCCTGGTTGTGTCCAACACTGATTTGGGATGTCGGAAAACCTCTCTTTACAACAGTGATCATCAACCGGCGGCTGGCAGCCAAATCTGGCCCACTAAACCGTTCAATTCGGCCTGCAACTTTATTCCAAACTTATATCAAATAATTGTTGGTTCCCCAAGATGCCATCTGAAAAAAACATTCGGTGACCTCTGCTTTGCATGATCTTCTTGATGATTTAATTTTTTTAGTCCACGTCATGTCGTCAGCAGGTCTAGTTCTTCGGCCTAAACATGAACCAAATCTTGGTCCTGTCAACTGAAGTTGTTCTCCGAGGCTGATCTCCTGGTTTCATTTGTATTTGTCTTCAGAAAAATTCCTTGGATCAACATTTACGCTGAGGTGAACCAGGAGAAGGAGCAGGAGATGATTGGCTCAGTGGGCCAGACCGACAGCACGCCTAAAATCACTCTGAGTGAGTTCCCCACATCCAAGGAACTCATGGAGAAGGAGATGGACGCCAGGGTGAAGAGTAAGTAGAGCGGAGGACTGTTGTGATGGCAGGTGGAGACAAAGTGTGTCTGGAGCACACGGGTGGAGGAGAGACTGATGGAGCTGTGTCACAGTTCCCACTCTGAGATCCATTAGTGCGGTCACTTTTTTTATCAACACTTACATGAGCCAATGTCCATCTCATCTTGTTTTAACTTCATTGACAAATTTGTTGGCACCTTGGATGAGCGACCCATATATATAGCATATATCTATTATAATCCTATTACATTTATGAAAATAAGCCATTTACACTCTGCGTATAAAATATCTGCTAACATGCAGAGCCTCTCCTAAGGCGTGTTTAGGTTATTTAATTAGAATTATTTTTTAAATAGACGCTTGGCAGCTGAATGTGTCTCCAGCTCTTTGTGTAATTATTTAGTGAGGAGCAGAGGGAGAGACAATAAAAAGGAAGAGGTTTAACATAATAAAGATGAGATTCCAGCGCGGCCTGAGATACCAAGGGCCCTGAATAATTAATAACACCAACATGTTAAAGAAAACAGCCGCAGGATTTCAAAGGTCAGCAGCAGCACAGAGGCTGAGGCCGTTTCAGCACGCTCCAGATTGTTCGTTTTTTTTCTAGTAAAGTCAGGACCAACTGCTCTACACGAGCAGCCTGACCCCTGGAGGACATTGGCAGTACTCTTGACTCAATCCAAATGATTTCATCTGTGTTTTCGCTGGTCAATATTATTCTTAATATGGCCTCTCCTGACAGGAAACTGAAGTCCACTGAGAGTCATTACATCTCACTGTTGCACAAACACTGCTCGCCTTCTGCCGTCTAGTTTTTGTAAGCGAGTGTTTCCATGGTGATTACAAAAAAAGATTTAATGAACAAAATATAACATTTGAACTCGCTGACTGAAGCAGCAGCAGAACCAGTATCTTTTCTGTGAAAAAAGGGATCCCTAATCCCTGGTGCCCGGACCGGTACCAGTCCGTAAGTCATTTACTTTCTTAATTTAAAGGAATGGCCACCATTCATGTGTACTCGGCTGGGTATTTGCTGACCCAGCTTCCCCTTGATGGACCAGTTTTCCATCCAGCTGTTTAAAGATCTGTGGCTTCCACTAGAATAGACACGTATGTGTTGCCGACCAAGGAGAGGTGAGCTGAGACGCTACGGCCGGTAGAAGGTTGTGGCTGCTGTTGTAGAGCATCTTGGACTAAATTAGAGTGATTATGATTGTGACATTCAGCAAGTGCTAACGTGTGGTGCTACATTATTATAAGGTCATAATAACAGATTTGAAATCCACTTGTAAATAAAGTAATGTTTTCTGTTCTTGACTGTTTTCCTCTCCAGGAGGAGTCGGCAACGCTTGCGAAAGCACACGGGAGATTCCAAACTGTACTAGTGTCTAAAGGTGGAGGGAGGTGGAAGCCAGTGTACAGAGACCAGTCATGTGGTATCAAGGGGATTTTCTCTCCCTCTTCACCCCCCCCCCTCTTCTCTCTTTATGTCGTTTCTCTCTGGTTCTGTTTTTTGTTTCTTTTTCAGCCTCTCTCCCTATCTCCCTTCCTCTCTCACTCCACCCTCTCTTTCTGTTTTGTAATTACACACAGCAGATGTTAATAGTTTTTCTAAAGGACCTCATTTCTACAGACGTGCATGGATGTGTGCCACTGCGGCATCCGCGCAGCCAATGTCAAACTTACTTGGAAAGATTATAGTAACTACTGGGTTTTGTGGGCGTGACCTCACGGTACATAGTTCTTTGGAACCTTGACTTGGAGACTGAGGAAGACCCTTCTGTAAATGTCCCTTCAGAGTTTGTTTCGAGAATCATTTCTGCCTCTATATAGACTTTAACGTCTCCAGTCACACAGGGAATATTATTGACATGTACAATATTATCATCAGTTCTGTTTCCGTGTATATACTCTTACTTTCCACATGCTCACAGTCAGAGAGCCATGGCAGTGATGGAGGATGCTGCGACGGACCGTCGGGGGAGGGGAGGGTGAAAGGACTGAGCATTACTTTAAGAAATCGACTTTGTTTTGCTAAGGTCTTTGACTTGTGCATGTTCTGACTGAGGACACAGTCTCTGTGTTGTAGATAGGCAAATGTTGTGTAAATAGTTCTTTTCTAATTGTCGGTCCAAAGAGCCCCGTGTGCTCTGCTTCCGCTTCTGTTTTTGGTTTACTGCCAGGTGATGTGTGTACAGTAGAGGGCGCTCATGAGCAGGTCTGTGTTGGTATGTGACACATTAATCTTTCCTCCATTTGGGTGGAAAGCAAATAAATGGCGTCAACACAAACCGGTGATGTTAAATATGTTTATATTTACACCAGGCTTCTTCAGTAGAGTTTAGACTTATTTAAACAATCAATTTCAAAGATAAAATGATATTGTTTCCCCACAGCATTGCTGTATAAAGTGTGAGTCTGCAGATTTAAATCTTAATGATGAATGGTTATTGAGATACAGACTGGGGTTTAAACCAGGATGAGCCCTAAAAACATGACTGTCAATGGAGAACTAAAGGAAGACATCTGATTTTATTTGTGTTAAAAATGTCACATCATGCTACTTTTTAATTTTAAATATTGTCAGCGGTTCTGAGTCATGGTGTTCAAGTACTGGTTCGTGGTCTCGTTAATCGATGACATTTAACGCTAACCTGTGCTCTTCATTGGAGGCTGTAGAACTGGCCTCGGAGCAAAAGGTAAAAACCGAAAGAATGAACTCAACTGTGGCTACCAGTGACCCGTCATGTCGTTAAAGTGAAACAAGTAACAAGGCCCATCATGCATCAGTCTGTATGTGAAGTCTGACTGTGTTCAGAACACTAGGCGTTTTACTTTATATGTGTATTTTTATTTTTTTTGATATCAGTGATTCTCAGACCTCAGTTCAACAAACAACGCAGAAAAACGAAAGAAAGAAAGTATGACTAGGGGCTCCAGAAACTTCAGTGGGTCACATACCATAGTTTGAGAATCACTGTTTTATACATGTTGTGTGTATATTTATACTTTCATATGCACTTTTATAGCCTAAAAACACCCGGTACAGTACAACATTTCACTGATGGTCTAATGTTGCCATTAAAGTGCTGTGATCGTACAATGAGGCCTCACTAATGGACTTTGCACGCAATGTGTGGGGGTTTTAAGGTCAAGCCGGGCACTACAATTTGTACGAATTATGTCCGTTAGATCCAGAGTCCATTGGTTCCGAGAGCAATTTGAGGTTTTAGTGTACATACTGTATATGCACATATATACATACATGTACATATAAACTATATGTACATGAATATAAAGGTCATATATTACACAGATAAATGGATGTATTATTATGTTTTTCAACACACTTTGACAGCTTTATTTGTCATTGTCCATCCTTTAACCCCTGCACACACACATACACTCATACTCAAATTATGAGGGTGTAAAATGGGCTTACATTAGGCTTTCATTTATTTATTTATTTTAATTTGACTTCTCATTTTTTAGTGTCTCCATTTGGTGTTGTTTGGAGCCTAGATAAGAAATAAAACATGGCAGCCAACCAAAAGTGAGGCCACATTTTGTCCACTTTTCAATTAAATCCACTCAAATTATCTCAAATCTATTCCTGATGATATTTATTTTTTTCATATTGTTGTGGTTTTGTTTTAACATTTGATCAAATCCTCATCACTGTTGCCCCCCCCCCCCCTTCTGCTTCGGTTTTCACACTAAGAAACTGTTTTATCCAGACCACAATATTGTCTTCAGAGCGACTGGAACAGTTTATGCAAATGTATCACAGTGTACAAAGAGAACAGATGCCAAACAACTGAGATGGGATTATATCATCAGCCCACTCTCCCTAATGCCATTAGGCTACTTCCACAACTCGCTTCACTCATTAGCATTTAATTTGGAATGAAAGCACAAGCGTTCTCCCAGCATGCAGCTCTCCACCCGTGCTGTGTTCTCCAGCATTCGTAAGGTGAAAATGACCTCAAGCTGACTGCCATCAGCCTCTCTGTTAAAACCACAGTTATCAGTAGACAGGCTGGACACAGTGGATGTCCCACAATGTTTCTGATCCAGTGTCGAAATTGAACGGCATTTTTAAGAGAGAAGCCAGGAAATCTAGAGTGGTGGTGAGTCTAGAGAGGGGCGCAGCAGAGGCTGCCATATCACATATGCCATTAGACCACAAAGAGCGCTCTCATCTGAAAACAAACACTGTGCTGACAGAAGCAGCTCTCGCAAAACAAAGTGTTGTGTTTTGCATCTTTGTTGTATTCAACGCATGTCATCAGCAGAGGCTCGTCTGCTTGGCTGGATTCTGTTTGGATATTGGGCTTTGATGGTGTCACTTTGTTCTGGTTCCTAATAACAGAACAGCAAACCCAGAACAGTTAGAGTGTGCATACAGAAAAGTTAGACAGTTTTCTTCTTTTCTCTTTTTTAGTGCTCAAAAGTAGCTGAGAACATATGGTGACGCTGGTTTCTAACCTGGGTCGAATATCCTGGCCCACTTTTAAGAGTATCAGGCTGGAGGATTGCTGCTTTGAATCCCAGGCTGACTGTGGAGTGTTGAGCGAGCACCAGAAATCCCCACGTTAGGCTGAGATGCTGCTTATCTCAGATATAGGGATACATTTTTTTTTGTTTATATGTAAATGCACAATGACAAATAAAGCTGATAGTGACTGGAAACCTATGAGCTCTCTGACATTCAAAAGAAATGGAGGAGCAAACAGAGTCTACCGGTTCTTTTATTCTGCATTGAAACCATTCGTACAAATTTGACCAAACGTCGAAGTCAGGGGTTTTGTGCAGTCTTTATGCATAAACACATTCAAATTCTAAACCATAAAATGAATTATTTTCTATCTGGTTCATTTCAGATCTGCTTTATTTCCCTGTTGTTCATTATCTCACCACTATGATCACTGGGAGTCACAGTTTTTCGATCTATATATCTGTGATGGTTCATTACTCTACAGTTCCAGTAAATGGAAAACTACGTAAAAGATTGTTGTGTTTTTGATATCATCTGAAAGCAAAAGCATTGTAATGTTCTTTGGTGCACACAAAAAATCTACAATGCATGCATGATCCGTAATGTTCTATTTCATCTCTTATTTCAATATTTCTACAGTAAAAAACTGTCATTTTGAAATTGTTTTGAATAAATGTATTTTTGTACATCAAAAGGTCTTTTTTTACAACTAAAAAGAGTGTTTCAGTTTTTGGGGCAAAAACAAGTACATTTTTGGTATTTGATTCTCAATTTTAAATATCTGTGCAGTCTATCGAATTTAAATTGGTGTTCAAATCTATACAATTTCCCACATTTTCATGTGACCTTGAACTTCACATACACAGTCCCGCAGGAAATCGTCGATGGCCAATGAATGTCAACGTAAACGTACCGTTCTGACCAAACAATTGTTGGACATGACGCGGGCACCTGAGAAAAGAGGCAATAATTACAATTCAAACGATATTTTTCAATATTACATTTCCATGTAGTTAATATAATTTGTTTAAAACACCTAAAAGTCGTATATTGAGCGCGTACAGTGTACTGGACTGGCAGTATTTGAACATACGGTTAGCATGTTAGCATGGGTAGAGCACATGCTAATATGTGGTGTTTTTAAACTACGTGATTTAAACGGAGAAGGGTGTCCGGAGAATTAAATGGAACGTGTTTGGAGTTGGACGTTTTCTAAGAGTTTGTCAAAAATGAGAGGCTGAATACTGCTGGATACGGCCACAGATGTTGTCAAGTCTTCATAGACGCGTGTTTTCTTCTGGATCAGTGAGGACGCCATCATCGTGGTAAGTCCTCAGATGAGCTGCTAACGTTAGACACCAGGTAATTAGAACACCAGAGATCGACCTGTTTGTTTCACAGACTGTGTGGTGAACTTGCCTTAAATGTCACCACTGCACAGGTCTATAAACATTTAAAAACTGCTCAATACTCATCTCTATTTTGCTGAGCTGAGTTTCAATTTGGTTTAATTGTTTTATAATCAAATGACTTGTTTTAATGTTTTGTTTTTTACTTGTATTTACAACAGCATCATTGTTTAGGTAACTATAAATGTGAAGTGAAAATGCACTTCACTGGCTTCTTAAACGGACCTTCAGTCTATAAACTGCCGAGTCACTGTACCCTTCAGAGGGAAAACTTTAAATCTATTTTTCGTTCTGGTATGTATTGTCCAATATGTATTGGTCATTTTGTAACTGAAATTGTCAGAAAGTGTTGATAGGTACTTTGTGTATATTGGCATGTTACAAGTACAATTAGTAATGGTAAGTAATGGTAAAAATATAGACAACCCTTGATTGTGGTTTTCTGGCTATGTTTTTGTTTTTCTGTTCATATTCCTATTCGCCATGTCTCTGTCCACTTCTACCAAATGCTAGGTTTGTCCAGTTGATGCATCTGACATAGTCTGAGGCCTGTGGTTGGCTAGATCTTATTGCTTTGTTGGCTCTGTTTGTTTATCCCTTTGTTCATCCTGTGAGAAAATTTCTCCACAAACTAAATTGATTATTGGCACTGATGGATGAATCAACTAATAACATCAATGCCCAAACAAACAAAATATATTGCAGGAAAAGTCTATCAGTAACTGGTAGGGATGAAACAAAACACTGAACTTACAAGGCAATATGTTATGCAGTACTTTATCACCATTTATTTCCTCTTATAAAAAGTAAAGTTATTCTGATCTTGTTTAGCTCACTAAATGTCGAGATGTTAAACGACAAAATAATATGAAAGTATGTTAACTGGAGAGAGTTCCTTTCTTAACTCTAACACTGTAAAACACTGTGTCTGTGAAAGAAGTTCTTCCCATGTTCTGTTTGAACACCTGAATGTCTCTTTGGCTACATGAACCTGACATCTTTGTTTAATAGCTGGTCAACTTTTTTAGGCGCATACTGGCACTGTACCAAAGTGTGTAGTCTAATGGTATGATCACTGACTTTTTGAGATAACGTAGCCTACTCCTTACGACTTGATGCACGATTCATTTTTATATGAACTGATGCAAATATTCTAAATGCTTTTGTGAAACACGCACACACAATGCTGATTGTGTTCCGTGTAATGCTAAATGAATCAACTTGTGTAAATGAAGGGGCTTCTCTCTCCTTCATGACAGACAGCAGCTGTGGTGTCTGCGTTTGGTCCTATTTTTTAAGACCTGGTTGGTCGCTTGTTTTGCTTGTTTCTTTTCCAAGATCTGGCAACATCATTCATTATTAGAGGAGTACCATAGCAACATGCGTTAATGTGTGCAAAGATTTGGAGTAAACAACTCCACATGTTGTCGTGGTGTGGTTCACATTAAGTTAATAATTGTGTAATGCAGGCTGAGAATAGAAGAAAGAATGGACTATTGATTGACAATTGTGTATTTGTAAAATCTTCTGGAAAGAGGAGACCGTTGTACTCCTCCGTCTGCTTCCTGCTCCTCTCAGTTTCTTAGTAACGGCGCACGGTTACAGTTGACTGTGCAGTATTGTTTTTCTTTTTGATTCTCATGTGAAATAGAATTATTGGAGGTATCAACGCAAGACAGCAGAGCTGACACAAACAAAAGCCATTTGTCTTTATTCACGGAGTTGGGGAGGGGGCAGCATCATTATGGTGGGGCTTGAATTAATCTGGGGCCCCTGTCTCTGCTGTTCACCTTGGGAGCCTGACACAACGTATTGCAGAGCTCTTTAAATCCAGGACACACACTCGCACAACGCCTTGTTGCAGGTTGCTGATGGAGTCACGTGTCAAGCAGAGGACAGGGATGCAGAACAACAGGGCGCTGCAGGTTTAATGCGACACCAACAGATAAAGGCTGACGTCCACAATCTATTACACTTTCTGCACGGCTGCCTGCTGCGAAGCAGAGGCTGGATGAGGGTGGAGGGTGGGTGGGGGGTTGCTGATTTGTTCCTTACTTTGCTCTTTACTTTGGCTGCTGAGGCAAAATGTTGGTGAAGTTTGCAAAAAAAAAATAAGTTAAACAAATGACTAAAGATGACAGAGAGATGTCTGCAGACAAGAGTTTTTTCCATAGCTGATGTCATCAGTATGATTACAGGTTGATGTAAAATCTGCTGTTTTAGTTGCCATAATAGCTTCCTAAGTTGTCAAAATGATAGTGTGGCTCCAATGTCAAGTCAGAGAAGGTGAATTTGGGTATCTGGTGTCCACAAATGAGTTGTTTCAAAGTACAGTATCTTACGTTGAACTTGTTGTTGTTGTGTTAAACATCAGATGCTGTCTGAAGGAATGTTGTTGCTGTAAAGAATCTGTTTCTGAGTGTATTAGAAATGAAATGATCTCAAATGTCTTTGTGAATGCAGCACATGTTTCCTGCATGTTTTTCAGGTAGTGAGGCAGAAGATGAAAGTCAGTCTAGTCTCCACTCTGAAATCACCTCTGAATCTCAATCGTTCACACACAACAGGTTCACAACAAAGTAACCAGCACGTCCAACTCCTGGAGCTGTTTCTAATATATGCCACTTCAATATATGTACATATTTTACATTAGCATATGAGCTGGGTGTTTAGAGGACAGTAGATGACAAAACATTATAAAGTCGGTGACTTTGAGCTCATTTCCAAACCTCCAAACTGAAGCTTGGATAAAAACCTTCATCCTGTTTTGCAGCGTACGATTGGAGTGAGTGCACAGGCCTTTCAGGAGATCTCATACATATTAAACCCCCTTGAAAAAAAATCAATTTAGTATTAAATCTGCCACCAAATCACATTTGGAGAGCAGGGAACATTACACAATCAGCAGCACTAAGTGAGGTCAAATGCACAGGTGCATGTTTAAGAGCAGAACCTCAAAACATCATTAATTTCTCTGCAAGTCGTGTCAAGGTGATCTGTGATCTGAGCTTGATGTATCCTGACATTAATTATTACCCTGAAAACAATCCATGGTTGTATGTTGAAATGATCAGCTGACCACATCTCTGGGCACTTAATGTTGAAGACCTGATACCACTCCAGATCACAGGACTTCCCCCTAAGGCTCTACAGTACACATGAGACATAATTGGCCACATGGCTGCTTTTTCACTGTTGTAGAGACCAACCCTTATTAAGGTCTAAGGCTTTTGTGGGATTTGGGCTGTAGGAATATAGATTCAAGATTTTTCATTCAGCAATATGTTGTGTGAGTGAGAGAGTGTGGCTGCATTGAATTGAAAAACTTGCAATTTGATAAAATACAATTAGCACCACCTGTATTTAAAGTACTTTTTCTGCTTATTAAACACAGCCAATTGAATAATTTAATTTTTTTAAAATGTCCCTTTGCTACCAATTAAGTGTTATTTTAAATGTTGTATTCATATGTTAAAAAAGGCTCAGGGCAGCACTACAGGTGCCAGGATTCTGTATTGATGCTCAGTGTTTAAAAACACCTTTTTCCAATTGACAAAGTATTAACCAAGGTGTGTAGAACCAACAGACAAAGTTAATTATGCCACAGAAATGAGTAAAGAAAACATTACATTAAATTAAACTGGCTAAATGATTTTTCCCTGGACATTATTTTCAAACACCTACACCATTTCTGCTTCTTGGTCTAAACAGAAATCCTCCTAATAACCATCTGCCCTGTGCAAGGTTCTCCCACACACTTGTTTCAAAGTGCATTAGTCTGTCATCATGGCATTTATGGACATCTCATTGACATTTATGGACTTCTACAAGTAGAAATTGCCAGTGTATAACAGCCCAGCAATCAAACACACAAAGTGTTGCCCTGTGTCCACTTTGAGCAGTTTGCTATTATCTTCACAGTCCACTTAGCAATGGGTTTAACTCACAAACTGTATAATTTCTTGAATTTATTTATTAAAATGTATTCATTATATTCACATATACATGTTAGACCTGTACTATTAATCACATTTTCATTGACATAGCGATGTGAATGTGCATAGTAAACACATCGCAATAGCTGGTCTTAAATGCAGTGTTTTGTTTACAATGTACATATAATTTTTTTAATTTCTCTCATTAAGATAATTTAAAAAAGAATAATTAAAAAAGAAAAGGTGGTGTTCAGAGCTCTGTATTCATTTACATGCCTCTAAGAAGCAGTTTTTATTTTTGTTTTCTGGAGACTGACTTTAATTTCATCAGTAAGCCTTCAATTCTTTAGGCTGGGACCTCTTTAAGAGAAAAAAGGGTTATCCAGTTCTGTTTACATTTTTTTAAATAGATTTCTATCTTAGATTTCTGTTTTATTTAATCTGAAAAAAGTCCTTGAATTTATTTGCATGAGACTTTTTTCTGGTTAAAAAAATAACTGCAAACTCAGTAAAATATTTCATTAAATTAATTGTGTACTGGATAATAATTATGTTGTTGTTTTATATATTACAGAGCCTACGTAAGTTATAGTTGTGCTATGGTGATGTGTACAAATGTAATTGATATAGTGTTGTTTTGTGTGTTTTAAACCAGCTCTTACGTTGGTATAAGGATTCTTATCAAAACTTTTCTACAGAAAGACCATCTTTCAGTCGGATGTGCTACAAATATGAAACCTGGATTTTTGAGTCCAGTTAACTTGACCGAAGATATGAGGTGCCATCACTGAAATGTTGCTATTGTGTTGCTATGGTGTTCTAGGAAGATCTCTCCCTCAGAGGATTGTAAACGGAGTTGCTAAGGGTTGATTTTCTTTTCTTCTTTTTGTTTAATTTTCTTTTTCTAATAGCCCTCCTATTTAGGTTATTTCATATTTCAGAGTCTTGTTGCAGTCGACGATTTTGCAGTAATTTTGCACATTTAATTTATTTATTATTACTTTGTAATTTATTAGCTCTTTTCTTCACTTAGATTATTTCTGCCGAAAATGATTATTCTTTTTTCTAATGGATAATAATGTGTAAACTAATCTACAGCTCTTCAGTCTCAGCGAAGCCACTATGCAAATGATGCTGTGGTAATGACGAAGAGACAAGCTGAAAATGATTCTTCTTTTTCTTCTTCTGGCAAAGTTTTAAAAGAACACTCTGCTAAGAATGGGGGGCCGAATAGGTCAAGGTTCAACGCCACAAGATTAGAATGCCATATCAGAATTTGAGATCGATACGATTGCTGCATCTTGATATTCATTTAGATATTTGAATTAGCGCTACCCTTCAAAATAACCAATTAAAAGATAAGTGTAAGTTCTGCCGTGGAGTGTGGTAACTTTGATAACTTTTAAGAGGACTAAATGGATTAAAGTGTATTACCGTCTCTAATCAGGAAGTGTCTCATAAAGCTGATTAAAAAACACACTTCACTCTGTCAAACTGTTGCTTTAGCCTACAGATAACTGCTGTCGCCGTCCTTCCTGATTGACATGTGAAATATGATAATACGTCTCTCAATAAAAACAAAGGACGCCGTATTAAGTGATGCTGTCAGGAGGTGCCACGCCGCTATTGCCACATCCTGGCAGCTCTAAGACTCTTTTGTTGAAATGTGATCCCCTCATGTATTGGGACAGCATCTGTGCTTTCATTCTTCATTTTACTACCTCCAAAGCCTCCATATGGAGGCTGTCTGAAGCTATTGTGTCACTCTGTATGCAGATCTTTCAGCTTGTTACACCGAGGCTCAGGCTTCATCCTTGCACCTTGTTGCTTGGATGCAGACCTATTAATAATTCATCCTGTGTCCTTTATCTCACCGGAATGATTAAAAGTTCGGCCAAAGCTTTTCTCAGTGCAGTCAACAAACTGGAGACAGTGTAGCCTTGGTCCATTTCTGATGTAAAATCCACCATAATCCTTTTCAGCTGGGCTGTTGGAGATAAACTGGGCAGACATGTTTTGAGGTTTTTTTTATTTAGACTCTTCTAAACTTTGAGCTAAGAGGTAGCAGCAACAATTGGCTAAAAAAAAAATAAAGTGGAGTCTAGCTTCTTGGCATTGTGAATCACAACAGACTGAAGAAACCTCAGAAAATAAGGTTACGCCCACTGCTGCTAACTCTGCATAGTAATACGTAAGTCAGAGCTGAACCTTGTTTGTTTTTTTTTAAATTAGATTAGTTTTCTTTAGCAACTAAAGTTCTGGGAATTTATTTGTTGTGAAAGCAGACATGATATTTTAAAAATCTAAAATATTCTTGTTCAAAGGACCGTATTTGTAAAGAGTGGTTACCTGTCACATATGTATGTATTTTTGTATTTTTTATGATATATTAATCATTACAAATGACATTACAGTATTTTTGCACAATGTAACCTAAATAGTTTAATTGCTAATGTTAATGGTAGTAAGGAGAGGTTTGGAATTGGAAAGGCTGTTGTAGCACAAAAGACTGTATGTACCCTAAAATATGTGGAAGTGACGTGCGTTTTTTTTTAATCTATTACATAGTATTGCTACTTTTTGAGAGTAATCAATACTCACTTGATTCGTGTGTGGATATCGATATATTTAGATAATCCGATCACTCTTTGATGGCCCATGCACTTAACTGATGAATGTGAGCCAGTTCAGGGTGTAACCTCACTTTGTATGGTGACTGCTTTGTAATGGCTCCTGCTCCACCTATGATCCTGAAAAGGATTTAGAGCTGGAACATGAAAACATTGACAAATTAATTTTTGGTGGATCATAACCCCCCCGCCCCCCCAAAAAAACAGTCAAGGACAAGATAAGTCAAAATAGTTATTTTTTTAGCCTTCAAGCGTGATTTGTGAAAAAGTGTGTGTGTGACAGACACCAACTTGAATAAACAAATGGAAAATGACACCTGCTGTTTCCATTCCTTGGTTCTGTATGGTGTGAACTTTCCAAGCAATGGGCTGCTGTTGTGCGTTCACCTTGTGATTGTGTTTATTCGTTGTTTTGATGAAAACAATTTACATAAAAAAACAAAGAGTGCGAGAAGAGTGCAGATGCTCCGTGCTACGCAATTACATGGAAGAATAATGATGAAAGACATGACGCCCTAATGAGGCATCTGCTAATGCAAATAAAAAGGCAACCTGGTGGATTCTTCACTCCCTGGAAAATTGCTCCATGTCCTTGACTTGTCTCGTTTCTCACTGCAAAGATGGATGCTGTGATCTGTATATTTAACAATCTGCTCTTTTCATTTTACTTTTTACATTTTTTTTCACATTCTTGAAGCTCAGCATGAAACAATGTATAGGGACAACAATGGACATCAGCTGTTTTCAGCTGTTTTCCAAAAGAAAAATTATTTGATGTGTTTGGTAATAGCTAGTTGGCGCTTTGGCCCAGAGGCAATGTCTCTGTCATTGGTGTGGAACCCCAGGGTTCACCTCCTAGGCAAGTTCAAATCCCAGTTAGGGCAGTTGGTACCACAGGAAGGTTCAGGGGGGTTGGTACGGTGCAGTGTGGTTTGGGTGGCGGTCATGGAGACTGCTGCCCCCACGACCCGGTAACGGTTAAGCGGATGAAAATGGGTGGATGGATGGATGGTAATATCTGGTGACTCTGCTCATTCCATTTTTGTTGTGTTTTGTTCAGAAATAACTGTCATGGTGACACCTTTAATACAAAACAAAATAGAAACCAGTAAAGTAGCAAAGTTGAAGCTGGGAAGTAGAAATGAAGCAGCAGATGAAGAAAAAAAGAAAACCTTTTTCTTTTGTAGGTACTTGTCTGTCGTTGGATTTGTCATTAGCACATTCATGCTGATGATTCCTAAACTGCTCCAAGTTTCGCAGTATGTCCTCACCTAGAGGTTCAGCTAAGATTACCTGGAGCTCCTATTTAATTTAATAAGAGCGTTAGGGTTGATTTTAATTACAGTAAATTCTGAAATTATACTGAATGTATACATACCTTCATATGTTATGTATTGTGAGTATTGGATGTATCGTGTGCCTGTTCTTCGATACATGGTGGCTGGAATAACAACCCATCTGCACACCAGTTCTGTGATAGTTCAGTGTGGTGTCTTACCTGGTGAAACTGTCTTGATTTCTGTAGTGATGTCCTCTGCTGAAACTGCTGAAGAGCACCACTCTCCATTCGTCAACATTTCAGCCATGATGTGTGACCAAAGCTATCTTCATACTCGGTTACGTTTCAGTGAGAAGGCTAAGTAAAGTAAATGTCAACATGAGCATGGCTCAATCTTAAATTCTTAAATTTCTCAAAACCTGAAATGCTTCTTTCATTACAGTCCATATCCTACTGGATCGTAAGATGTGAAGGTCAGTGAACTATTAAAATCACAGTCTGCAGAGAACAAAATCAGGTGACAACAGCGTTGAGCTTATTTTAAACCTTATGACTGAGGCATGGAAACACTACTTTAAAATACTTCCACACAACATCCCAACCATAATCAGAGAATGTCCGGAGTCAAAGACCTCTGTGAAAGCTGCACCAGATGACTCACTGTGAACAGAAAGTGGAATTTACATAATGAAAGGAGCTGGCAGTCAGCTGTGTTTCTCCCACATACTGGAAGAGCCACAATGAGATTGGCTCCTATAAGTCTGGCTGAGTAACAAGGCACCAGCCATTGTCCACAGGATGTGAATTTGGAGCCATTTTTATGGTGTGTCAGATATTTTATTGCAACTTAAAGTGATGGCAGAGCAACAAGGTCAGAGCGTGCTCAAACATGTACGCAGCAATTTGGCAAAGATTAAATATCAGTTTAAAGGTCAATTATGCCTGATTTCCTCTCTGACTCAGAAATAAGATGCATCTCACAGGATCTCAATGGGCAGAGGAATTAATTAACCAAAAAGGTCTCGCAGTTGAAACAGCTTCCTGAATGAAAGTGCTGTTTGAAAGGTTTGGCCAAAATCAAGCCATAAAAGTGGAGATTGTTGACCTCGTCTCTCCCTTCATTTACATTCAGGACAATATTGTCTCTCACAAATCATGAGCTGCAACTCTTTGGTCTTGGTGATTGGAGTAGAGCTGTTTTATTTGGCCTTGCAATTTTTTTTGCATACCTATACTACTTGTCTAACTCCCCCTACTGCTTCCTGCCAACTCAAATGCTGTATATGCCTCACATACCTGCCACTTATCTTTCCACCAGTCCTAACTGCCATGCCTAAACATACCTACCCTAGGGACCTATTAGGTTCCAATACTGCTGCTGCTTTTCAGGACACTTTTCTCTTAGCTGTTTTACTTTTCTCTGGTTTGGTTTGGGTGATACAGTGTCTTCACACAGCTGACATGACAGCATTGCTAGGCTAATCCACTGTCACTCTCCTTCTAGCAAATGTTTACATGACACATGCTGCAGCAGCTGCGTCCCTAATTGCTCAGTATGCCTGTGATTGCTTGTGTGTATGAATCACGCTGGTCCTGACAGATCTGATCCTACGGATGATCTGGTCCTAAAATGATCTCCAAATATCGGCTTATTTAGATCCTGATGATCGGATCCTAGCATCCCTACTTTTTTATCATATCTAACTTTCCATACAGATGCTATAGATCCAAGCTTGTCTGGAACAAACTGTAGATGTAGCAGTTCCCTGTGGTTTGACAAGATGTTCTCCTTTGGTGGACCTATAAATAGCCACTTATACAGAAAAATACTGTAGAAATAATGTAGAAGCATCCCCAGATTGAACCATAGCTCGGACTGCTGATGTTTCTGTATGGAGTTTGCAGATTATCCCTTTGTGCGTGGACCAAATCAGATCATGTGCGTGGACCAAATCAGATCATTTTTTCAGATTTCAGATTTTTTGTTTCTAAACCTCTTTCTAAAGTAGGTTTTTTGTTTCTAAACCTCTTTCTAAAGTAAACTTTAGGTCTTTTTTTTAGGTCTAGTTTTTACGGCTGTGTGACCTCTATCAACTTCTAAAAATGTGTTTCTATTTTCTTCAAGAAATGGCCTGATCACCTGCTTCTCACTAACTGCATTCTGCAGCCATTTGGTGCTAAAATCAAGTGGTAAACAGAGGGATTTTTACAGCATTTTAAGTGAAAACAACTCTCTACTCTGGCTGGAATTGGTCCTTTCACACCAGTGAGATTGAACTGAAGCAATAAAGTTGTGGCTTAGACATATAATCAATGAAGTGAAGTTATCTGTAAGACCCTGTAATGCTGGAGAGAACTGCAGAAACCAGTTATAATTCTCCAAACACTACAAAACATCACTTTCCTATTGATAAAAAGTAAAGAATTGGACACGGAGACATCAAGTACACAAATGGGTGATGGAACACAACTGGCAAAACAATGTGTTTTGCCATCGATTGACGCTTACCTTTAGACTCCGCCCCTGTGTTTCTACTGCTTATTGAAGAACATGGTTTGTTGATGTCAGAGCTAGTTCTTTTATAAAGAATTAAATAAAAACACCAAAAGTAAAAGTAATTAGTCTCTGAATTACAGCTGAGGCCTCACAGATAAGCAAGATGTAGCACCTGACATGCTAATTTATGGCAGTGATTGAGCGATGCTGCTGGATCAGCAGACCCATTTCTATTCTATCAATAGTGCACCTCCTATATTTTACAGTGTGATTTGTTCATTTAGATGAGAATGGACTGCAACTTTCCTGGGGTGAGTACCAACTTCAAAGCACCTGGAGACACACTGTATCAAGAGATACCGCAAAACTTCCTGTGATATTTTAGGCCACGGTGGCAGGGGCTGTATTGACCTGAGGAAGATGTTCTGACATGCTGCTGTACCGGCAGACTGTTAAACAGTGCTGCTGCTTTGAAGCAGTTTTGCTGCCCCTGTGTCCTTTTATTTATTTTCATCTTTTTACTTGCCCTCTGTCCAATGACTATGGATTCCTGCTTGGTCACTTCATCAACCTCCATTAACATAGTGGGAGAATTGTAAATGGAATTTGAATTACTCCCAATGACTCCAATGCATAGCAGGTCACTCTACTCTCAGAGCACCGCAAATTAAAAATTCAATATCGGGTCCACTCTGCAATTATTCCCCCCAGTGGAGCTAGAATGCAGCAGAACAACAAAGAGAAACGGAAGAATGTTAGTGTACATCGTAATTATCTACATCATCGTGTATTTTCTCCCAATCAGCATTTAATTATAGAGACAGTCTGAGCAAATTATATGACTCTCCGTGGATTGAGTGGGGCAATAAAAGTGTGTTCACGCTGGGAGAAACAATATCAACAAATCAGTACAAGTCCATTTATCTCCTGCAGAGTGGAGAGAGGACATCGGCACACGTCGACTCGCGTCAGCTACGTCCAGTGGCAGGATTCCTCTGCTAGTGTAAACAGTAAAAAAATAAAACACTCAATGCAATTTTATCCAACCGTCCAGTATCTCAGTTGTTGTACTATAACTTGGTTGCCGAACAAGCCAACAATATCATGCAGCCAGCAAGTGATCACAGAGTGACTGAGCGTGTGGCGTCAGTCCACGCTGGGGATAAACACGCTAAGAACTGTTGTCTGGTTTTGCCGGTATTTCTTGTGCTGTGCTATTTCTTATATTTTTTAATTCCATAAATCAGCATGGGGCCTAAAAAAACTAGTGTAAGTGGAAAGGTAAAAAGAAAAGTAGTGAGAACCACAATATAAGTGAAGAAAGATTGTACGAATGCATGAGAATAATGCTCGTGTTTCAGATTCAGCTATATCTATGGCTTAACAAAGTTGTCGATTTGTACCATCATTAAGAACAAGGAAGCAATAAGAGAAGCTAAGGTTGCTAAAGAAGTGACTGTGATCACCAAGCAAAGATCTGAGACATTAGAAGAAGTGGAAACGGTGCTACTGATTTGGATCAATGAAAAGTGGTTGGCCGGCGACAGTATTTCGGAGACAAGAAAGTGAAGCGAACATTGTAACATTGCAGTTACTCGAAACTCGAAATCGAAATAGCCTTTCCTATTTATAGCTTTATTCTTCATTAAGTTATGATTATCTTTTTTGTTAGATTGTTTTCATTGGTTTTGTGTATGAACAAACTAACAAAATACTGTTAAAAATATTTAAATAAGTAATCATTAGGGTCTAGGAGCACATTAAGCCATTTCAGTTTTCCAAACTTTATATAATCAAATTTCTCTGGAATATTTAAGGATACATGTGTAGTTGCTTTTTTATTCATTTATTTTTTTATAAACCTGATTCCCTGTTATTTTAGAATGAACATGTATTCTTTTTTGGCATACTACACCACATTTGTGTTAGTGCTTGGAGCTTGAGAATAAATATGTCCCAAAATATTCTGTATACTTCAAAACATTCTGACTGTCACTTTAAACTCAAAGTCAGTCTGTTTTCACACTGCACTGGCCCATCAGTGCAGCATCAACAATTGTACTTGAATAATGACTGTAGTAAAAGAAACATTTTTTTTTCTCAAAAAAAGCTCCCACACAGACAGACCTCTCAGTAAAATTCAAGCCCATGTAGTGTAGCTGTCTGACTCCACATGACTGCAGCTCATACTTTGCATGAGGGATTAATTGATTCTAACAATGAGTGGGCTCTGGCCCACGTTAAGGCAGATCTGTCCAGGTTTTGTGTCATGGAATCGTTCCAATTTTGGCTCCATTCAATCATTTGTAGTTAGCACATGAGCCACCACTGGCTGCTATAGTGGGGCCTGCATACTTGTCTGATTTTGGCTCATCATTCATCAACAATCTAGTCCAGCAATCTGGAATGACACATTTGAGGCCATTGTTTGAAAAAAGGGAGCTGTGATAGCCTAGTTTAGGTGGTACCAATTATGGATGCACCAAAATGAAAATTCTTGGCCAAAACCGAAATTGAGGAAACCAATGCCGAAGGAAATAATTTTGCCAATTATTAGCACCATTGCATTTATGGCTATGACTGTGTACTAAGTTCACAAAGATAATGGCATTGCAATTAACATTAATCTTTCAAAGAATAAATAATTTACAAAATTGATGAAATCGGCAATCAGCTACGTTGTTTATGTAATAAAAGTCTTTCTGAAAATGCACTTTTGGGCCATTTTCAGTGACTGAATATTTGGTGTATCCCAAATGCTAAACGAAAATTTAAAAGCCTTCCCATACTGTACCGGTATACTGCTTTATATTAATTTTGTAAGTTTGTGACGAGTGATAAGAAAACATTTAGAATGGTTACTGATTTCTCATTCCTGTCATTTTCTCCTTTGGTCTCGTGAGCTTTTCCTCATGTTTTAAAGACTATAAACATTTGTAAAGCAAACTTTATTCATACTATTACACCCGAGTCCTATAAACAGCTACCATCAATATACACTGCCGTACAAACAGAGACGACACAGCTAGTTTTATAAAACTACATTGGACCACAGTTAAAAAATAAAAATCTAAAAATACATAAATAAAATACGCTGGTTGGATGGAAGCAGTTTATTCACAGTCTGCTGTTGTCTGTATGTCTGATAGCAAAAAAAAAAACAAAAAAACACTTATATAATACTTATATAGACTGTCTCTTTTGTGTTCAGGCTCTGCGTTATTAAAAGTGCAGTGGTGTGGAAGCTGAGCTGCAGCTCTTAAACCACTGTTGTCTTCTGTCGTCCAAAGCCCTCCTGGATCATTCATTATAAAATTACCATCATGTAATAAACACATTTGCATAAACATTCTGAGGTGAAGGCAGGTTTGGAGAAATGTAAATTAGTTTTCACAGCTTTTGTCAGACTAATTGTTTTCCCAACTGAATCTCCTCAAATACTGTTGGGTTTTACTGTGTATCTGAGGAGTGTGTGTCCTTCAAGAGAATTAATTAATATCAACCATACATCTAAACAAACCAGGCAACGGCCAAGGTCCAGTGAAGGGAGGAGGTCAGGAGTGTTCAATGCCAGAAACTGAATATACCACTCATCAGTATGTGTTGTTTCATTGAATTTGTTTAAATGAAATAAACCCTTTATATTCATGTTAGTCAATGACCTTAGTTTGTGGAGCAGAAATTCCGATTGATTTAAATAAAACACACTGAGACATGTGAAGTTTGTTAATTGCCCCCCTCAACCCCCTTCCTCTGCACTAATGTATTTTTAGTATGTGTTTAGCCTAAATATGCTGCTTTGTTAATCCTTAAAGGTGAAGTGTGTTTTTTTTATTATTGGCATTATTATTTTTACAATTGTTTTGGAATTTGGTATTTGATGGCATTCCATTGTGTGTATCTCCCTCCTTGGCCTGTAAGTGGCATTAAGTGCACATTTAAAGTCCAGTTCCATAATTAACATTTGCTGGTGTGTTGTTTTACATGAATCAAGTCCCGTAAACTGGTTCAGATCCTTTTCACTTAGATATTATGACAAAATTTAGCCTGGTTAGTTCATCAGCAGGCTAGTGTTAGCATTTTAGCAGTGTTTCAGTGACACAATGTGTCCACTGCCTTGTAATACATTAGTGGCATTAGTTTGTTGGCTAGTCCTTTATTTGTTTTGAGAATCATTTTACATTAAGGCGATGACAAGATAACACTCTGAATCTTGGATTCCTCAATCTTTACAAATGTATCAGAATCTTGTGAGCAGCAATTACTGCCACCTACTGGGTTGGTTTTATGTGGTTAAAATTTTTCAAGTAGCATACGCGTTGAACGCTGTAAACAGAAAGGTAAAAGAAGGAAATACTGAGAGCAAATATTTAAAGCCCTTTTAAAAATAAAATATTTAAATATTTTATTTTAATTATTCTGTTAGATTCTATGAGTGGCACTTTGGACCAGAGGCAATGTCTGTCATTGGTGTGGAACACCAGGGTTAACCTTCTGGGCAAGATCGAATTAGGGCGGTTGGTACCTTCCAGTGCGTACCACCCGCAGGAAGGTTTAGGGGGTGTTTGGTGCAGTGTCATTTGGACTGTGCCCCCGCGACCCGGTAACGGATGAGCGAATGAAGATGGATGGATAGATTCTATGAAACCTCTAAAACTACAGATTTGAAAAATACAAAGAGAAGATTTTGAATCCCAGAGTCGTCAAAGTGAAATATTTGTTCACAGTAACAGCGGCAGCATTGACTTAACAGCTCTTATAATACTCTACGTTCCTTTACTGGTACATTTTAATGTTGTTGTGGATGTATTTGTTTGTCAGGCTTTCTCATGCTTTTCTATGAGTCAGAATTGTTTCTTGCAAAATCTTGCTGACTCATGTTTGTCTTTTATACCGCTTCCATCCAGAGATGCTTTAAACTTCAGACCATCTTAATTTGATGTTCATTAACCCTTAAGCTGCTTTAGAGGACTTACTGCTGGTCTCTCTCTCACTAATACACACATACATATTTATGCAATTAATGTTAGAGAGAGATGATTTAGCCTGAATTCTTTTTTTTTAGTTTTTAACTCACCTAAAACAAAAAATCTCAGAAGTTAATCCACATGAGCAAAATCTGATGAGGTTGAATTAAATGTCAGTTCTACTGTTCATTTGTCCAAAATTAAACTGTTTTCCAAACAAAATATGAACCAGTTCAATAATTCATTTACATTTTTGTGCAGCTAAATATTATTTAATACTAATATATTAAATAAATTCTCATTTCAACAACAGTAACTTAGGATTTTAGTAGGAAATGTGGATCGTCTGTTGTAGGACTTGAAACTCTGACCTTTATAGTGAAACCGAAACAGTGGTTTGGAAGTTTGGAACCATGACAACAAAAAACAAATTCATTAGGTCTTGAAGGAAGCCTGCAGTACAGTAATCTTACCAAATAAAAACAATGTCAGCATTTGTCAACATCACATTACTTTAAATTTGCATTTTTATTTCAAATTATGGGCTGAACAGAAAATGAGAGACAATTTTTTTACTCGGTGAGATTCTCTCTTTTTCTAACTGCTAAGTTCAGTGATGAGGTGGAGAGGCAGCGTGATATACTGAACTTCAGTGTGTGTATGTGTGTATGTGTGTGAGAGAGACCGTGGTTGACACCGCCTGACTGTATGCAGGATCAGAGAGAAGAGACAGATGTTTTGTGCAGGTGCAACCACCAGGGAGACTCACCATCTGTGTTGAAAGATTTTATTTATTTATTTATTTCACGCACACTTGTCTTTGTAATTGGTTGACTGGGTGAGACTGAAGACACTGAAAGTCACAGCACACACACCAGTCAGGGACACAACTTTTGGTGACTTAATCTGAAACATTACAGTGCAGCACGTCTGCAGGTTGTATGGAAAAACAGGACAATTATGGCTGTCACTGATATATATTTATACTTTGTCTTGACCCCTAGAGCATAAAGGGAGGCACTTTATTAATCCCTTGGGGGGTCTCTTTGAATGGCATGTATGAGCAGTAATTGTGTTCTCATAGTGATGTTTAAAAGAGAACATAAAACCCTAAAATTCTTGAAATTCTGACAGACCAGCAAGACTGCAGTCTGAAGTAGTGAAAATGATCATTTAAGCTGCTTACCACATTAGTCCCACTGGGGCAGTTGTAGGATGCCAGGCTGTTCCAGTCGCTCAGGACTGCTTTCGAAGATGACGTCAGCTGACAGAACAGTTCCCTGGGGGCTCAGAGGTGGTCCAAGATGACAATGCCAGGATCCATTAATCCAAAATGAGTGGTTCAGAGAGGATGAGTCAGCATTCATGTACTTGGACTGACCCACAGAGTCAAGAGTCTAAACCTTAAATTAAAACTAATTGGAATCTGCTGCAGACTTTACAAAGTCGTCCAACTTTACCGTGAGATGAGCTCTGAGAGCAGTAATCTGACTGCTTGTTGATTCACCAACTGCAATGAGAACGGATAGATAGACTGCAAATGCAAGAGAACGCCTCTATGGGTTAGATCAAGTTTGTTTTTTTTTATTTGGAAACTCAAATAATAATACTAGTAACAGTATGGCTCCATGTCTGTGTGTATTTGTGTTCAAATGAATTTGCAGTTGTGAGTTTCAGGCAGGTGGTGATGATCCACAGGTTAGAATTTAAAAGAAATGAACTATTTTAGTTATATATATATTATTTTGTTGTTTATTATACAGACAGTTAGTGAGGTAAATAACACCAGATCACTTTGACTTTTAATGAGAGGAGATAAATGGTGATGGCCAGTTTTTCTGTAAAGATGTTTTTATTTTTTGTATTCTGTCACCTAAGCTAACAATTTCAGTTTATGAGTATTTCAGCTGGTAACAGTATTTTGCTTAGTTCTTACAAATATAGGTATTAGTTTGTATTGGTATGTATTTGGTTTTTTGTCTGGAGCTCATTTTGTTTTAAAAACTCATGATAAAATTATATCGTGCACAGAAAATGTGAATCTTACATGAGTTAAGTGTATGGTTACAGGCTCTGGGCTTCATTGTATATGAGATGCACTGTAGTCAGTACTGTATATGTCACTATCTTGTACTGTGTAACAGTGCACTTCAAATTCCTGGCCCATACGTTTCACTCTTTTTCTTGCATCCATATGAGAAAAATGTGAATAATGAAGGTGTAGAAAGTGTTTGCTGTGCTTCTCCTGTGTAGGTTCCACTGCATTCTGCTCCTGATGAGGTTGTGGTATTTGCAGCTTGCTACATTCCCACAAACACTTTAATGGCAGCGCATCGGCAATGATAAATCCCCGATGACACGCAGTATCTTCCAAATCTTTGATCCAACATATACCTCACCAGTCACAGAGACGTTGCAGCTGAGATACAAGTGTGCTATAACTGTGCCGGGTAATTGGTGCACCGTTTTGTCACTGTATGAATTATTCATGTCCGGTTGTTGCTTTTCGAAGTTATAGTCATCAAAAAGGGTCCAAGGAGGGATTTATCACTTAGCCCGCTGTCAGACGTGAATGTATTAAAGCGAGGTTTGAGGATCGCCTTTGAGATAAATGCTAGATTTATTATTCCCTCAGAGATGATGGCAGACAATAATTTTCTTTCTATACGTGGCCCTGCGCTAACTTTGACTCTGGTTTGTTCAGACACAGATGTAAGGAAAACCTCGCGCAGCAGAGAACGAGTGATTGTCCATGAATAATGGAGGTGAAATTCGTCAGAGACAGGAGGATGTATTGTTTAGGATCAGGACAGAGGAGGCGAGAGGCATTTAGTGACTCAACAAAAATATCTAAAACCAGGGAGCAGACATTTATTAAGTTGTTTATACCTTCATTTGTCACTGTTGTCTCGCCGTCGTGGACTCCTCGTTCACCTAAAGGGCATGCGAGTTGAATTTGCGGTGACTAATGGAGTGTAATAAAGCCGAAGTTTGGTGGGAACTTTTGTTGTATTGTTGTGTTAAATGTAATTCATTAAAGTGGACAGGGCATCTATTTTCAGATGACGCTGTTGTTTCCCATTCAGCAGAGGTCTGCTGAATTCCTTAACCTTTAGAGGAGAAACCAAACGTGTCTAATTCTAGCGCAAGTGTCAAAATGAACGCCATTGACCTGTTCGTTTTTGACACTTCTCTGGCCAAATGCCCTTTGGTGCCCACTCATGACCAATCACAGCCTCGTACTCTAAGACACATCCTGCTTTTATCTTGATGCTTTGACATTTAACCTATCACACAGCCAGACAAGTTTCTTTTCCTGTTCTCCGGCACAAAAAAAGATAAACAAAGTCAGGTATGGTTACTGCACTCACTTCTTTAAGATTCAGAACTGCACTCTGCTCTTATCCCAAGTAAAAGGAGGAAAAGCAAATATTTTATTCTCTGTCTTCTGGTATCTGTTTTTACAGGGCCTGTTGCACATACTGTACACTTTTTTGCACACTTGTTGAACAAATGGGAATTTAAAAGAGGTTCTAGACTTGGGGAAGGATCTGCCAACCATTTCATAAGGATTACCTTTGTTTTGTTTGTGATTTAAGTTTTTGCTGTAATGAAGTAGTTTGATTTGTTTTACTTGTACTTACAACATGTTAGCTGTTGGAGAAAAGCTAGAATTTGCACAAAATACAGCATTGTGTTTTAGTTCAGAAACAGTTCTTTAGTTTTCTAATTTCCTCCATTTCCTCCATTGAAATCCCTTGTCTAGAAAGGAGGTCTGAACTCAGCACTACTCCTTAGTAGATGTATTTCTTAAAGACTTTGCCAAACACAAGGCAGGCAGGGGAGTATGTGGACAGTACTGCTTAAAAAGGACAAAACTATTTACTTATTTAACTGAAGAATGAATCTTGTCACTCTTTATGTCCCAGGCTGGTTTCTGGTGATGGGGCAAACACACTTGAACACCGTCTGTGTTTTAGTACCTGATCTGTACCACGCTGAACATGAATCTTTAGAGCTCAGTACAGGGAGACTGAATCCATGTAAAAACACCTCCCACCGTCTTGTTCTGAGGCACATTTATGATCATCTGCATCATCACAGCACAGCACACGTGTCACTGCAGCAACGCATGAACATAGATTGTGAACTGCAGTTCATAGCCTGTTACCTGTCAGTCACAGGTGAGATGATGTAAGAGCGCTGTCCACTTCTTCCTGCTTATTATACCAAATAATTACCCCAGTGGTTGAGCGTACATGCTCCGGTGCTCCTGCCTCAGAGTGGACATATTCCCACCTGCCTGTAGAATGAAAATCACTTGATGTCTACATGGTCGTGACATGCTTGTTTATTTGCTGGCTTTTTACAGAGGGGAATGAGTTACAG
>NC_024315.1:14475102-14495384 GCF_000523025.1 Cynoglossus semilaevis
TTAATGAGGACTCATTACGATGTGCAATCACAGCTCAGGATGACGGCCTGGGCTTTATGGCTGTAGATATTACATGGAAGAGGTTGGTGGGGCTGTCAGCTGCAGGCGTGGCCAACACCATACTGCCCCAGAGGAACCACATACTTGGCGCATCATGTCGGGCAGCCTGTTGCGGCAGATCTGCTCTTAACACAAGAATTTTAAAAGTGGTTCCATAGTGTAGCAGTCATCACACTTACGTTACACACAGAAGGTCCTGTGGTCAAGCCCCACAGGAATCACATACTTGTGTTGCGCCTGCTGTGGCAGCCTGTGTGGATTGCAAAGACTCAGTGTGAATTTCCCTGTTGTGGAACAAATTTCTTTAGATGTGTTTGTACGAGACAATGAAAATGCAATGGAATACAGTGGTTTCATTGATTCGAATTGTATGCTAATGCTAAAGTAAAATATATTCAAATCTTTTATTTTTAAAGAAAGCTGACAAATTAGAAGACCTCCAACTCACAATCACTGTAATGCTTTCATAAGTAAATATACTGATTGATTGCCTAAGTAAAGTCGTGCATGGATTAATCAACACTTAAATGGTCACTTAGAGTGAGTTGAACCGCTTACCTGCTGGCTGTAAGGCAAGAGCACTAACCACTCGTTCACGCTGTTGCCATAAGTAGCTATAACTTTGGACAGTAGCTATAACTACGGATAATTAGTAGCGAGAATCTAAAAAAAAAAAAGGATCTCTACACACTAGTACACTAGGTGCACTATGGTATGAGATGGTGGTTATGGGTGAGTGTGTGTGTGTGTGTGTGAGAGTGAGAGAGAGAGAGCTCCTCATCAGAGCAGAGCTGCAGTTTTACTCAGAGCAGAGCTGCAATTTTACTGATCCTCTGAGTTTATGTGTGTCTAAAGAGGAAAACAGTAGTTGTTTTTTTTATGTTGTTTTTTATTTATTTAATTTTTTTGCTGATGTGGAGCAGGCTCGTTGGCTCTCCTCCTACAACATTAATTAACACCATGGCTCATGATGGATGACCTCAGCTTTAGCTACCTAGCTCCCATTCATCACCACATGCAGTAGGACAGAACTCCAAATCTTAAATTCCACTGCTCTCCTCCTTTGTTCTTACAACAGGCTACAGTCAGGCTACACGTTGTGTTTATCAGGCTGGGTTTTTTTTCTCTAATCACGACACAAAGATGATCTGCTGTCAAACTTCACAACAGAAAGGCTGTTGTTTGATATTGATGTGTCTTATCACCAGACGTTGAATCTATGGTCTGCTCCGTATCATTTTTCTTCTGGTATAAATGCTGCCTTTTATCCCCGTTGAAAAATTGTATCTGGGACTTTTGACATGAAAAATAATGTGATGTTGCACTGAGCCTTATTTTAAAAATGCTTTAAAAAAAACAAGGCAACATGTCTCCATGTGGCTGTAATCTTGTAAATTAATGACCAGGCACTGTATTGCTCTAATGTGATGGCTTGTTTGTCTGCAGAAAGGCTGCCCTCTGTCAGCTTTTTACTTGATTTCCATTCCAGTTGTTGTTGGAACATGTCACACAACCTTTTAAATTCTGATTGAAATTTAAACTGAAGATTTAGGTTCTCGACATTGTTTTAATTTTCTGGTTTATATATTTTTTATATATATACGTATACGTATACATACTGTATATATATAATATATTTATGTACACATATTTAGATATATACATGGTGCATATATATATGCAAATGTATATATATTTATATATATAAATATATATATAATATGTATATATATGTATGTTAAACTGTCAACAACCTACGACTTGGCTTACAGTCTCACATTTTCTTCTCACCACCACTCATCCCTTCAGTCTTTCCAACTCAAACTTTCCTCTTGTGAAGGAGATATTTTTTCAAAACTTGTGGGAATGTTTTTCTTCCTAATTGCTGAATGCAGCGCACGTTCTGGATCCATGTGTGTCGACGAAGTCCATACTGCTCAGTCCAGATCTGTCCATGTGTGACATTTTTAACTGCCGAAGTTTCCAACACCATCTGCAGTATTCTTTGAAAATAAGTCCCTGAGTGATTGATTTGTGCACGCCTCAAATTCGGCAGCAGAGACGCCACACTGAGCAGAATGTCAGTTAATTCAGTCTCTGATTGACATCCTGGCGCTCACTTTCAGTAGACGCCACAGGGAGTGTGTTTTCATACTTCTACAATGTTTTTAGTTCTGTTTTCAGTTTTCTCTTTGAGTTCTACTTTCACACTGAAATCACGAGAGGAGCATCACTTTATTCCTGAGCCTTTTTTATTTTCACCTCCTGTTATTCAGTTACGGGTCATGATTGAAGAAGAATCATTTTAACGTTAGGAAAATGTAGTATTATATTCAAAATAAACATCTGAAAAGTTTGTGGTGAGACTGTATTTTATGAATTTTTGGCAACGTGTTGAAGTATAAAGTCAGATAAAGTAAAACCTCAGTAAAAAATCAGCCAAACTAGTACTGATGGAATGAACAATCGATGCTGTATTTCTGGATGCTGTTTTGCAATTTTATTTAGAGGATGTGCTTGGATGATCCCTGGTTCAAATGTTGACCCATTCAGGGATGTGATGTGTTGAAGACGCACCAAAAAACTCAGTTCATAGTGTATACTACTGCTCCTCTTGTTGCCTGTGTTCAGATTAAGAGGCTCCAGTATTTATGGTTGGGATGTCTCAGGAACTGGTCCATGGTGAGGTGATATTAAGAATTAAGTGTATTTAAGAATGTTTTTGATGTTGTTTGAATTAGCTGTAAAGCTCCTATTTCCTGACAACTAAATATATGAATAACACTTTATAATCCTGACCGTTTCGGTCCAGGTCTTTAACAGTGTCCCAGGAGACTATGTCTTATGGTAATTGCTGGTATGAACAGATTTCTACCACTAAATAAATTATATTTTTTATCCCTTTAACTTCATGTTGTCACAATAGAAACCTTACACTTGACCTTTTTACCGCCTTTATTCCCTGTGTCTCATTTTACTCCAGCGACACAGATGATTGTCCATGTTGCTGACATTAAAGTCAATTCTAACCCAATGGAGCACAGTTAGGTGAGTCTAATCTGCTGATTGCACATAAATCCTAGCCTGTTATTTAGACCAGAGGTGACAGTTTGTTGTCAGAGACTTGAATCGTCTGCACCGTGGCTTCACCGTGTACTGTAGCTGCTGCTCAAATATTGAGACATTCGTTCATGCAAACACAGTCGACTCAGTGATGTATGGAGACCCACTGGATCTACCTGCTGCGAGATGTCATACGTTGTCTGTAATTAGTGAGTCAGAGCGCTGCACTTCATTTGGCAGCTGCAGTGATAATTATAATTTCCTGCATGTGAAGGAACAAATGTCATTGTTGGTTAGTGCAGGAAGGAACACTGGCTGTGAAGGGAAAACTTACCCACCGTCGCTGTGCGCACGTGTACTGGTGAATGCTCAGTCTGTTAATGTGTTTAGGGAGGTTTTAAAAACAATCCATGACAAGGGATTACTATTGGACAATTGTTTCCACTGCAGAACTGAGCTGTTGTACTGAACCAGAGTTGGTGAGAAAAAGGTTTCTTTGTGACTCGTCTAGGCACACTTTTCTGAACTTCCTGACGTCAGAATGGAACCTTTAAACTTGAACTTCCACAGCGTCTCATTTCACCATGACGACAGATAATTGTCCACATTGCTGACATTAAAATTAATTCTAATCCAGTGAAGCAGAGTTAATTGACTCTAAGCTGCTGATTGCAAATAATTCCCACCCTGTTATCAGGACCAGAGGTGACAGTGTTACGGTACAGACCACTGGTATTTCAGCTCTGTTGTCAGAGATGTAAAACTGATCTATCAGCAGCCTATACTGTCAGGCATCCCGGTCCAGTCTTGTTGTGATTTTTACTATGATTGACTTCATGAGTTTGATTATACATCAAATATTTTTTTTTTTCAGAAACCTCTAGTCTAGAACAATGTTTTGTGTGATGGCTGCTGATGGTGTGCTGTATTTTTTTGTCCTTCAGCAACAGTGTGTGTGTAACATTTAGGAGTGTTTCCCAATCATTAAACACAAAAACTATACATAAAAGAAATATAATGATCTTGTACTTTCAATTCATTCACAATTTACTTTGTATTAACCCCAGCCTGTTGAGTTAAGCACTACACAGATATACTCACAGGAATTGAACAAAAGACACGCTCGAAGGTCTTCTCCAACAGCTCTGAGTCTCTCTGTGTCTTTAGTTTTTAATAGCCATCTGCTCCTATTGTTCCTTTCTATTTGTACAAACAATCCAACAGCAGTTACGTCTCTGAAAACAAAATGTGTTTCCATTTTTTTTGTAAATGCATGAAAGCATGTCACTCTTTGTACTGTATGTGCTGCGGCCCAAATGGAAATATCAGCAGAGTGACTGTCATCATGCAAAAGCTGAGCTTCAATTGTTCTTGGTTTTTTTCTTTTGTTTGTTTGTTTTTTAAACGTAATCCGTTGAGCAGCATCTGGAATCACACACATCCTTCCTCACACACACACACATAGCGTCGCATGCAGCTGTGTTTTCTACTGCAGGAGGATGAGGACAAACAGAGTGAGTGTTTAAAGGAGAGGAAGCAGGTGGTGTTGGTGTGTAGTGAAGCCACTGAACATAAAGCTGTGACTCACTCCTCACTTTATCTGTGCTGTTTCTTCACAGCTCACGGCTTCACAACAGGAGCTCCATCCAGATGTGAGCAGCTCCGTCTGTGTGCGTGGACTGGAGGTGCACAAGAGCACCGGCACAGTAGATACGGTAAGAGAGCATGCAATCATATCAAATGGTGGTTCTCAAACTATGGTATGTGTGCCCCTAGTGGTACAGTGGAGACTGTGCTTTAAAATACAGGTTTTCTCAGTATTTGCCCTACCACGTCTGGAATCGAACCCACAACCCGCCAGGTACCCCATAAAGTGATGGCCTTTTAAACAGTGGGCATCCCAGTAAGAATATGTATGTGGGTGTAATATATTTCAGTAATATTGCATTACAAATGTTCTAGGAGCACTAATGTTGACCACTGTGTTCACACCATCCCCGTGAAGCAGACGTGTACGTTAACTCAGAGCTCCACCCTGGCCAAGTCTCTGCTCAGTGATAAGCAGACGCCAAAGCAGAAGCCCTGTCAAGTCCTAAGTCCTGATTTGATGGAGGGTAGTTTCAGGAAGAGGATCCAGGGAAAAAAGGACCAATGATAGCAGAACAGAGTGGTTTTATTAAACACCCCCTGCACCTCCTGTGGGCAAACACCCACAGAAGACGCCTTCTTTAGGAAAGTACCCAAGTTACTACCCCTCAGTGCAGGAGCTCCTGCACTTTGGCTCAGATTTGATCTCATCATGGCAGAATCTGCTGACTGACAAAAGGTTGAATTGGTGCCATGGTGTAGTTATGAGCTACCTAAGGAGTTCCTGGAGCTGGAAGTGACTGCCTCACTGAGGTTTTCTTACAACAGCCGGTGACTTTACGGTGCAGGAATTGTCATGCAGATTGGGGATTAGCTTAGCATGCGTGTAAATGTTCATAGTTTGCCTGATGACTTTTGTGATTGGCTCCAGCTTTGTGGTTAAATACAGTCTATTATGTCTATCCATCTATCTATCTAATGATGTAAATATTTAAAACTTAATAGTTGAGATTATAGAAACAGAAAGAAGGTTGGTAATGTGTATTAAACACACATTTATCTATTCGTATGTCCAACAGTGACCAGTCTGTCAGCATCAAGAAATCAACAACAGGTCAAGTGACACAGTGTCAGTGATTGGAACTGGACTGAAGTGGCCAAGAGGCCAACAAAGCCACAGTGTGCCTGAACCATCAGGCTGCTTTGAAGTGTGTTCTGGTCGTATCCCGGCAGCAGGAGAGAGTTTTTCTCCATCTGCTAACACAACGTTCAGGTAAGTCTTTCATGTCTCTCACTCTGCAGAAGTTGACTTTTATTGTCTGGCTGAGAGCCAGGCAGGGCTAACAGCTCAGCACCTGGCTCTGGCAGGGAACCCCCCCCCCATACGCGCACACACACACGCACGCACACACATCAGCTCCCCTCCTCCCCCACACCAATTCACTCTCACTCACAGCATGGTGTCATCTCCTCATGGTGCTGACTGGACTGGGCTGCTCTGTGTCTCCAGCTCGTCCTCAGCCGCACAGACACAGGAAGTTGAACTGTTTCCAGTTTCCTCAGCTGATCACTGAAGCTGAAGACTCAGAGACACGGTTTTATATACTGAACATAAATGATGTTTGTGTGTTGTCATCCCAGTATAATACAGGGAGGGGGTCCTTACATGATGTGCACACTGCCATCTAGTGCAAAACAGTGCTAACAACACTGCAGAAGATACTCTTGTGATACAATGTTTATGTTTGAGCACTGTTTAAAAACTGGTGAATTAACATTTGGTCATTTATTTAACTGAGTTTATGTAATTAACATAATTAGAGTTTTCATATATTTGCATTTAGGAAGACATCTCAAGTGGATCTAGGTTTTCAGTGATGTGTTCCAGGATCTGAAAATGATTTTTCTCATGTCCCTGTTTTGGCGTCCAGTGGGACTACGCATCCACATCTTAGAGTACTTACACATCAACCAAATAGACCTGGAACTATTTCTTTAGAGGCTTAGTCTCCACCACTGCTTTGTATACAAAATTGTCTGTCAAACCCTCCTCTTTTTCTCACTATTTTGAGAGCAAACATTTACAGTCGACACCGTCTTCCTCTTTATCGATAAGAAGAAGCTCACAGTCCTCTGTGTAAAACACTGCAGCGGTAAATTTAGAATCAATTCAAACAGAACAGATGAGACGGAGAGATGGAGTCATGGAAAGGATGCTCCCTTCACTGACCTCCACATCTCTTCTTTGCCTGTGCCTCCCACACCAGAGGACATGAAAGCTGTGAACACCAGTGCAGTGAAAGTCACTCTCTCTTTACTTTTTTTCTTTTCTTTTCTTCTCTGCCTTCTTTCTCCTTCGTAAGCATTTCATCAGAAGCCCTCTGAGAGAGTGCAGTGATATCGCGAGGCAGTTTATCACAGCGCTGTGTAAAGTGGACACAAGACGCTAAATACTAGCGGGCGTGTTGATGAATGCATCTCTGCCAGTGTGCCGCAGCTTTAATGTGGTTATCGTGTTTACGAGGCTGCATTTCAGCTTCACACAGGGACAAACTCCACCCGAGCCTGGTGGTGCAGCACCAGCACTGGCTCAATACCAAACTGTAGAACACACGCTGCGGAGCAAAGGTCACCGAGATGTGGCTGACTGCAGTGCTGTGTAGAATGGTGAGGAGTCAAAGCAGGAGGGGCAAACACAGGGAAAAGATCAAAACTTCACAGTCATAGTTTGACCTCTTAAGGTGTGAGCTGGAATCCTATCCACCACTCCGCCATGCAGCGCACTGGACTATTACTTTTAGACATGAGGCCACTTGTCGTACATCTTCTGTGACTCAGCTCTTGCCCGTACCTTCTTCTGGACCTTTGTCCCTAAAGCTTTTCTCTTCATCCTGCAAACTTTGGATCTTGTTACCACACCAGCTTGATGTCGCTGTGATGAACTCCTCGCCGGCTCCTATAGTGGATAAATGCACTCACTCACTGGAGGTGACTGTCTGCAGGCACAGAGTGACAGATCGCTATACAATTTCTATTAAATAACAAAAACTCAAAATCAGAATCAGACCTGCAGCCCGGGGGCTCGAGTGGCAGCAGCGACTTCAGCCTGGGCGTCGAAGCAATTTTCTCCTGGCAGAGGACTGAACCTGACAACATGGCAGAGCCACATCTCCCCCTGTTGAGGGAAAAGGAGACTGCTGTCAAATGTGTGCATGTGGAAGCCTCCAGGTTTGGCTCCAGACGGGAGAAACAGTGAGTCAGCTCTCAAACACTGTGCACAGAATTCCTGTGACAACATTTGAATATTTCAACATGATTTTAAGATAAAGGATACACAAGTCTGTACCAAGAGTGGTTTATTTAACTTTCAGATGCTGTGTTCACGTTGTTAAACCAAAACTGGTAAAACGAACAGTTTATCACCAAATCCTTAAATATGCTATATAGATGGGAAATTCTGCTTCAACCTCCGCCAACGATGCTCTTGATATTCACTGCCAATGTGAAGGAGACTCACTAAAACAAAATGTGCTCTTTTGCCACATATTCTACTTTTGTTTTTTTTAACCAAATAACTTCACCGTCCTCAGTCACTGAGCAACATTTTAACAAACCACAACTCATTATGGGGAATCCTTCCTCCTAAATAATGAACCTCTGAGGTTAATCCTGAGAATATTCTGGACTGTATTTGTCCTTGTATTGATTGTTGATGTAACACACATCCAACATTTGTCACCTCCCATGTTTATTAGAGGAATAAAAACTAGAACAATATTCTCCTGAGACACCCTTTGTAGGCTTGTGACTCCATTTTGACATCACAGTTTTGGCAACCCCGGAGAGTTTTTTTTCTTTAATTAGTTTTTGGTCGTGTTTTGTTATACTGTGTTGCAAATACAGAGTAGTCAGATTAGTACGTTTTATTTTCACTTGAAAGTGGAATAATGCAGTTGTTTAAGACCCCATGTGGAGATGCGACCCTAAGGTTGAAAAACACTGTTCTGAAGGAACATTTACAACAGAAAGAAAATGTAAAATGCATTCTTGAATTAAATATTCCAAAATAAATACAATCAGATTCTTGTAACTCAGATCTGTCCTCGTCTCTGGAATTAGAACGCATGACCGTTTCCACTGCTCCGTGAGCTTCTCGCCTGTCTCACTGTGACTTTTGTGCTGTTGAATCTTTGATGATGTGACATCATCAAATGTTAACACGATCTCATGACATGATCAAGGTTGTTGTTCTGCTTGTTTTTTTTTTAACCAGATGTATTCCTCGACTGCGCCATCTCACCAACATCCTTCAATAATGTATCGGTCAGTTCTTGGTCCATGTTCCTTTTTCTGCTTGGTGTACAGCAGCCTTGATAACTGGGTTCCTGTAGAACAGAATCTTCTATGGCTACAGAGCAAATCTCCAAGGTTTTTTTTCTATATACTTCTTTTCAAAATAAGGCAAATAATAGTATTGTGCAAAAGTTTTTTTATGCTAAGACAATACAATTGTTATCAACAGTAATAACCTGCTGAAGTCCAGGTCATGGTCTGTGTGACTGCTGACAGCCAGGACAGAAGGATTGTCCCCCTGCCACCACGAGGCGGCCCAGCTGTGACAGTTTCCGGGACTAGAGGTAGGAACCTTATTTTATTTATACTTTTATGTTTAGGATTATGATGTTTTTTTGCTTCAAAACATTTAAATATTTTTATATAGTCAGAAAGAAACCTGACAGTTATTGTATACACCTGACTTAAACTGTGGTACAGTCCACCTCAGTCATGGCAGCAGGAGTTAAATCCTCGTCTCCGTGTCCTCCAGGACACAATTCCCTTTTTCTTTTTTTTTTTTTTTAGTCCAATGACCGTAACGTGAAAGACAGTCGTTAGGGATCAACATGAGCTTCAGTGAGAGGAAATCAAACAGCGAGCTAAAACTGTGAGCATTGTGTTCAGGTCTTCATGTGGGCACATGCTGTTCTTCCCTTCAGTGGAGTTTAGATTGTCTTTGCACCAAAGGTAAATTTACTTTAAAACTTCTGCTTAAACCTCTTTCCTTTTTTAGTCTCTTGTGTCCATTCAGTCTCTGAAGATTTTAGTCTAGTTCGACAGCTGGGTCTCCTCTATGTCCCTGGATGTAATACCTATTTTGAGACATTTTCTCTCCAGCCTTTTATTAAAAATGTACCTACCCAGCTGCAATGCGTGTCTCACTCCTGCCTTACAGAAGGAATGTCAGATGTTTGAACCCCAGCTTTGTGTATGGAGTTTCACCGTTCTGTTGGTTTTCTCCAGGTTTGATTAGAGATCAGGTTAATTGTTCACTTTAAACTGACCACAGGTGTGCATTGAATGGCTGTTGGTTTTTGGTTAATGAGTGAACATTGACACAAACTAAATATATAACTAAGTGACAGAAAAACAGTTTTTAGTGATTTTATGATGCTGTTTTTCTTAATTGACATTCAGAATGTATATTATATAATGTTGTCTGTTTAATACTGGTGCCAACAGGTGCTGATCCTTCAGGTTCCTTCCAAACGACCCAGTTGATGCTCACTGTGCAGAAAACAAATGTTTCCTCGTTAATATGACTCAGCGCTGATATCTCCATCTTCCGCAGCTCAATTATAAATGCAGATAGAAGTATCTCCACGCCTGGTGGGGCCTTTAATGAAAGAGCGTCTGGGAGTATGTGTTTGGTTTGCATCATCAGCCGCATCCACGCTGAGGAAACAAGCAGTTTCAGATGAGAGGCTGCGTCTCGTGTTGAAGCTGCTGCTCATAATGGGAATTAATGGAGGAAGTCAGCGAGGAATTACAAGTTCATCAGCTGAGCTCCAGCGCAGGACGATAATCTGATGCAAAAAAGTCCAAGGAGACTCGGATGAGATGGCAGGTTTCAGCTGGGTTTCATTCCAGAGTGGTAGCCCAGAGGTCACAGCCCGACAGGAAGTGGGAGACTGAATAATGCATGTGAGTGCTGACGTAAACGCAACTTTTTTCTTTTTACATCTGAAATCTGAAGTTAAATTCACTCTAATTGCACACTGCAAATTACACACATGGCCTGGTGTGTGCTGCATCGACCCCAGGCACATGATACATAGTATTGTATGCACACGCACCATTTCTGCACACATGCACACTGGTAGACTGCAGAGATAGAACAGCACAGCCAATGCAGAACGGTCCTGTATATTTTATTGTCAGCTTAGATTTATGCTCAGACCAAGTGACAAATGCAGCCTCTGCAGCCAAAACAAAAGATCCCAGCACGTCGTCTGGTGCATTGAACAGAGCCAAACACGTACACAAAGACTCTAGCAGGAATTAAAGGGGCGGTTTGTGTTTACATTCACTATTGTCCACTGAATATTTTTAGTTCACACAGATAAAACATGTTTTCAAAAAGACCACGTGGTACAGTATGATATCTGCGGTCCATTCAGAGGGCTGCACCTGAGAAGAGTTCTGCATGTATTTCATCTTTACATTAGGTCATGTTTTTTTCCAGTTATTCCAAAAGACAGACAGCATCTGTGCCTTAGATGTGAAAAAGAAGGTTTGCTGGTTTGATTTTACAAGTTCTCCTGTTCTGCCTGAGTGTGTGGGAGTTCCTCCAGGGTCAACGACCCACCCACCAACTAACTCTCCAACAAAAAACAGGTAGGATTTGTTTAATTATCCACTCTGACCACAGGTGTGAATGTGAGTGTAAATGGTTGGTTTTCTCTATATATGACGTTGTTAACTGGACAACTGTCCAGGGTGTAATCCTGCCCTCACCTGGTGACTGCTAGGACATCAGCGACCCTGAAAAATATATTACTCGCCTCAAAATAAATAAATAAAGTAATTTATTGCTAATGCTAATTCAAAATCCACCAGTGACAAAATCATGCCAATTAATAATGTTAGACAAAAATGTGATTTTTTTGTGGGGTTTTTTTATTTATTTTTTTGCCTGGCCACCAAGGTGTCTGTCCAGAAAAATTCTGTCTGTCCAACAAATGTAGTTGGTGACCCCCAGATCTGAGGTGTGATATGAAAAATGCAAACGTGTGCCTGACATGGTGTTTCTGCTGTGATCAATTCTTCAGCCTGCTCTCAGTTCTAAATATGTTGCTGTGGAGTGGATACAATATGTTCTCTATTTCAGTCCGCAGCAAACTCTAATGGAATTCAGAGGAAACATTTATAATTCATCCAAGCTGCGCTCCTCTGTGTCTGTGCATTAGCCTGATTGTGTGTGTGTGTGTTTTGTTAAATGAACCTGCAGAGGTTTGTTTTTTTCACTCTGAAACTGTGTGTGTGAAAGGGAGAAAGGATGGAGAAAGAATCTGTGTAAAATAATAAATCAGGTGCAGGAAGTTTTAAACATGAATTAAAATTTTAATCTAATTATTCATCAATTTTTTAGGGTTACAGAGGAAACTTGGGCTGATCCCATCATTCAGCAGGTGAGGGTGGGGGTGGGGGTCACATCTTGGTTACTTATGAACCCAAAGCCAATTTCATTCTGTGACCCAGAGTTGAGCCCCCTGTGATGATGTCAGAGTCAGTGGTCCACGACTTCATGTTTAATTCATGTCTGAGCCTAATGACAGAGGGCAGACGCCGGCTGGAAGGAGACCTGTGCATGCGTCTGTGTGTGTGTTTGTTTGTGTGTTCCTGGTCATACTTTGTACCTTTAAATTTGTGTATGTCCTTGTGGGCCATATTTTAGATTTACATTCATAATTGTTCTTCAGTCGGACTCCCCCAGTCGGACAGAGTCCAGACCTTGATCCACACTAACTCTACACTGATCTGCTGCTCAGTCATTTATCATTAACAGTCCTTTATTTCCCCCCAGGTTGGTGGTTCCTCCGTCCTCCTGCGGCAGGTGTCCTGCTGCTCACAGCTCCAGCAGCATCCTGGAGTCGTTCCAGGCTGCAGACACTGTTCATCAAGTTTTATTTCACTCAAGGTAACTTTGAAAGACAGAGCCATGAAAACTCAGGCTGGATGTGAGGGATTCACAAAGACGAGGACCGATCATTTATCAACAACAACACAATGACAGTACAAATTCAAACATACGTTTGACCCATACGTTCCATCCCGTCAGTCCAAAAACATTCAGATTGGAGATAAGGTTTACTCTACATTTACTCTAATAGTCCACAGATGTGAATGTTGGTGTGAGAAGGCTGCAGTGGCTAATCAGGACATTCAGGAGTTTTCCCAATGGGCTAGCCCATGTCAATCTCATTGCTTGGATCATGGGCATTATTTAAACACGTATTTGTCTCTTATCTAATCTTATTCTTGTGTGTTCTCCATTCAACTATAGGTTACATTAATTCTCCATGGCAGCGCAGCCGCAACATCACAGCAGATTAGATGGGTTCTATCATCTGAGGGAATTCTCCCCTCCGAAATATTTCTTTTGGTTGGGCCCAAGAGTAGTCTCATGTGCCCAACATTAAATAATATTGGCACAGAACAGCGCGATACGTCAGTCAGTGGCAATTGAGGATAGAAAGAGGACAGGTGGAGCCGAAAAGATGAGGTTACGACAAAAAAAGTGTTGGAAGAAGATGCAGCCAAATTTGCAGAATTAAAAGACAGATCCCAGTTGCAGCTGGTAGGCTACTGAGATATATGGATACAATTTTATATTGTCAGTGTATAATGTAGCGAACGTTTGCCGTGTCATCTTAGCATAGGCTAGTTTATTTTGTAGAGTCCAATATACACCATCACAAATGTCTATACAAACTGGGTCGTATGATGTGTGTCCGTTTCTATTCCCCAGCATATCGCCAATATGAACTTTACAGAAATATTTGTTCTACAGCATGACTCTACAGTCTGTGTAATGTCTTTAATGTAGGGCGAGGGAATTGTTTCTGTCGATCTTACAAGAAGGTGCAGAGAAAAGTCAGCAGGGGGCCTCAAGGGGCCGTCTGAAGGTCAAAATTAAATTTGTGCTGCACTCATCTCTATACTTTAATTTGTGTTAAATGAATTGCTTCGACACAAGAAGGGTGCTCTATCCATTTCTATAAAAGAAATGTTATTTGTAGGACATATACAGTATGTACCTGTGTATGTTTGTGTTGGTGTCAGTGTCATTGAAAGAGGAATGCTGATGGATATGAAGCATTACCAGGTGACGCTGTTGGATGAATAGTGAAATAAGATGCTCTTTCAGGTTCTTACCATTGTAAATCTGACTCCAAAGGAGTCAGTGCCTCACCCGCCATGGACCTCATCACTGCTTTGGCCTGTTACCTGTGTTTATCTGATCCTCACACAATATAACCTCCTGACAGATGCTTACCATGTGATCGGGCTGGTTTATAAGTTTCTATTGACCTTTTCAAGCACTCAGGTTGCATGTGAGCGGAGCTTCTGTGCATTAAAATGTGTGCAAAATAGGCTACAAAGCTCACTGTCTCAGGAACTCTTGGAGGCCTTCATGTTATCATACACAGAGAAGGAAATTCTCATGTCTATAGACAATGACATTGTCATTGCAGAAACCAGTGCTTTCCTTAGGAGGATTATGATGCTAAAAGTAGCCTACTAAATATGTTTGTAGCTACTCAAGAGTTTAGTGTAAACCTAACAATAGAACGCCTTTCTGTTGGGAAGTTAAATGCAATATTGATTTTAAATGACTGCTCCTGTACAAAAATAAATACATTTTCCATTACATTTTTTACCTTTAAAATATTTATCAGATTTTAATTTAAAATTAATCATTGTGAAAATGAAGTGTTTTCTGTTAACTTGTACGCAATGAAAGGCATTGTAAGAGTTCAAATTCCTCCTCCATAGCAAAGTAGGCTGGGTTTGGGCATAAAACTCCTGGGCTGAAAAAGGGGCCCACTCCGGCCCTGCATGTAGATACTGTATATATATACAGTATATATAGCTGAAATAACTATTAACTAAAAAATTTGAAATTATTTTGTATTTAAATATTTATTTTTGTAGCTTTTCTGTTACAGTCGTCAAAACACGCTCTTTCTATCAAAGAAAACGTTTAGAGACTAAACCAAAAAAAAAAAAAAAAGAATGTGAATGTCAGCGGTCAACTGTAGGGGGCGCGCTGATATTGGAACCTTTGCATTACGGAAATACGAATACGTTGTACTTTTCTTACTTCCGGTTGCGGTTCCGGCGCATGAGACGCTAGTGTTAGCCGTTTGTGCTTTCAGCGGGCGTTCGAGTAAAAAAAACAAAAACAAAAACTGGGCACAGTGGCTACATGTGATTGATTAAAATGGTGGGTTTTTTTGAAAACAATTGTCGGTTGTATTTTGTTTGAAATAGTAATCGTTCGGTTGAGACAGTTAGTGCAATTTACGCTAGCATATATGTCTCGGCAGCTAACGTTAGCTTTTGTCAAAAGTTTTCGTATAGAATTCGTAGTTCGTTTTTCGTCCTAAATAATGAACATCGAGTTGTCGTGGTAAATAAGAAATTGTTCTTAGACAGGAGTTTGAGCTTTTTGAAAATATAAAACTAACTTGCAAATATTGCTTTTCTATACAGACACCCATCCTACTGCAGGACCACGAACGGTCCATCACTCAGCCCTAGTACAACGGAGAAGGACACCTTCTGTTTACCATCGCTAAAGAGCCAGTGAGTGACACGACATGATTGCGCTTAACAAGTGCCGCCAATGACTATACGATAGTAATTATATTGACATCAAGAAAATGGAATGTCCACGTGAAGCTACAAATGGCAACACGACTGTGATAGTCGAGTAGCAGAGTAATCCTATGCTAGTTTTGACTTGCAATTGTGTTACAAACATAAGGCTATATGCTGTATAGTGTGTATGATATGAAAATCATACTGTAATAATGAAAATGGGACAGGATTAAGGTCAGTAGAATTGATTTATTCTCATTAAGATTAAAAAGGAAAGTAGTGCAACAAGGATTTCTTCCTGAGGCTATTGGTGGTGTCAGTAATTTAGACCAAAACAATAATTTGTGAAGAGAAGCCATGATTGCATTGAAGCCTGAGTAGCACATGAGTAGCAGCACACTGTCAATGAATATGGGAAATCACAACAATGGATGTTAGTAGGCAATTATTGTTGCAATGTGTGGTGTTGATTGCAATCTCAATTAATATACAGTATGGTATAGATAGTTTTCCGATGACGTCACGCTACTACCCATAGTTTCGTAGTCCACCATCTTGTGCGGCAAAAGACTGTATAGGTAGATATTAAATACATAAAAGAACACCGATAAATGTAAATACCTGTGTTGTGTGGGGTTTTACCAACTGATCTGGGAATAAACATCGCACAATGAAGTTTTTTGATATAAAGCGATCTGTCACCGAGGGAAGCTGACGGAGGATGTTTTGACAGAAAGAAGGATGCTATGCCTTTTACGTATTAACCGTGATAATTTCAACCCAGATCCAAGCAAAAGGTATTACAAAGTCTGTTCTGAACACTTTATTTCGGGTAATTACATTATACTCTTATTTAATTCATATGTTCAATGTCAATAAAATTAAAATATATCAAAATGTACTTTGCATACATGACAAAGACACACAATGCAAATGTAAATCCTCCATGTAAACTGTTACTCTAATGATGTTCACAAAAGACATACATCCGTACATGCCACTGTGATTTTTACATTAACACGCTGTATTATTGTGTTAATAATTACTGCATGATATACATTGTCTGGCTAATTTTCCGCTTCCACTCAGCTTTGTTGACTTCGTATGGGTCTTTTCCATCCGTTTTTTTTTTTTTTTTTTTCAACTTGCCCAAGTATCTTGCTTTCGTAATTGTCCAGTTAATCTCTATACAACAATTCCATCTGATCGACCTCCGGTGATTTAATTTTGGTCTTTTGTCATTATCGATTGTTTAGCTCTACTTATTCGCGTCTTTTGCCACACAACGTGGCCAGCTGTGTGATAACGATCATCGGAAAATCATCTATATAAGCAGAACCAGTATAATTATAAGGATGTTATGTGAACAAGCATATACCAGACATGTTAGTGTATGAGTGTTTAGATGTATTTTGGATAATTTCCTGTGAAATGTTTTATGTTTTGGTGTTTAATTTTTGCTCTGTCTCTTCTTTAATGTCTGCCATTAGAACACGCGTGTTCGATTTCAGCGGCAACATCATCATGTCTTCCACTGACGAGCAGATGGGCTGTCAGTGTTTCATGAACTTGTTCGACCTGAGGGATCCACAGATCGGTAGGTAATCGTCACGCGCAACATAAATAAATTAATATAAATGAATCACAAACAGCATCTTTTGTAGAAGTTGTAATAATGAGGAACATTTTTTTTGTTGTTTATTTGTCAATATTCTGTGCTGAAGTCCTGAAGAAAGCTAAGGAGCACAGCAGGCACATCAACATCCATCCGTCTGTAGACCTCACCGTGTTCATCAGTGCCTCAATGGACAACACAGCCAAGGTGAGCACTCTTATGTAAATGATTGATGTGATAAGAGTTGTTGAAAAATGTTAGAAATAAGTAATAATAAGTAAGTTTTGTTTTTTTATCTTAAAAATGAAACCTGAGTTTTTAGTTTTTGAAGGTGAATAAAGAAAAGAGTTGTCCAGGAAGATGCTCAGTCATCCAGGTTGAGGTTCAAGAGTTCCGTTAGGCAACTGGACGTGAAATGTTCTCAAGAAGACGTTTCGCCTCTCAGGCAAGAGGCTTCTTCAATTCTAACTGGTTAAAGGCAGTACAGCAAATTTATACTGTGGGTGTGACAAAAAACGTCAGGTCCCTTCTGTTGGATTGACCGTCGGGGTCATCGGGGGAAGTGTTAACAGTCGTTAGGAGTTCGATTGGTCGTTGTAATCCTCATCAGAATGGTTTTGGTACGTGAGTGGTAGGTTGTGTCTTAGCCCACATTTTCCTTCAGTCTGGGTTTGTTGGTCAATCTGTCTATACTACAGACCATGTAATGTGAATCCACTGACTTGTAATTTTAAATAGACTTTAGAATATTTGAAGTACATCTTAGGAGAATTGAGTGGTACAGTTTGAAATGAACTGTCTGTTATGGTTTTGTGTTACTTTTTAATGTTGACAGATGGCAGTCCAATAAAGCGAAGTGACTTGTTACGTTCACTTGTCCTCTACCAGGATTTTTCATTTGTGATAGACTGCTCGGGCTGGACAGATTCGTTCTCGCAGATTTGTTCACAGATTTGTTCTCAGTCGTTCAAAAATTCGATGTCACAGGTTTGTTTTTGCAGATTTGTCTTTGCAGAGTTGTTTCATTTTTTCTTGTGACAGACAGCTCTTTGCAGTCGTTTCATTTTTTCTTGTGACAGACAGCTCAGGTCTCTTCTGCTGTCATTCATCTTAGTCACTGTTACACGGTTAAACAATGACAGGGAGGATGAAGGACACAAGTCCACATCTGTGGTGTGTTGTTTTTTTCTTAGGTTTTCATATGGTTTGAATTGCTTGTGGCATTTTGTGTTTTTTTTCTTAGGTTTTCAAATGGTTTAGATTTTGTCAGCGGAAGCAAACCATGTTGCCTTCAGTATTTAGTGTCAGAGAACCACAGCCTTCTTTACAACACCCACAATAGGGCTAAAGCGCCACCTGCTGTAAAACGAATGAAAGGATTTGTTCAGGACTCATTCATTTTACTGTTCGAGAGTCAAAGATCCGACTCAGTAAAAAGAGTCGGTCTTCCCATCACTACTGTTAAGTGAAAATTCCATGTCCAGTTGCCTAACGGAAGAGTTATTGTTTTCCTTTTAACGCTTGGATTTGTCGTTGTTTATATACCGTATGTATGGAATAGTCAGGTGACCCTCCAGAACAACATAAATGTATTTGAAGATATTTATTGATAGTTTGTTATATAAGTATGTGTAAACTGAAGTTAACATTGAAAATTTGTTGAGGGTTATAAGAAGATATATCAAAACCCTCCACAGTAGTAGTAGTGGTTACTTTGTGTCCACTTGTCCCATTTGTTTACAATGAGATTTTCCTTCAGTCTAGTTGTGTTGGTCAATCTGTCCATACTACAGACTTTGTAATGTGAATCCACTGACTTATATTCTTAAATAGACTTTAGAATATTTGAAGTATATCTTAGGAGAAATGAGTGGTACAGTTTGAAATGAACTGTCTGTTATGGTTTTGTGTTACTTTTTACTGTTGACAGATGGCAGTCCAATAAAGCTAAGTGACTTGACTGTCTGTGACTTTAAGGCCTTGAAGAGAGATGACTGCTTGAATAAAAGTTTGCTTAGTTCAAAGCTGACTGTGTGATGCTGTTAAAGGCTCGATGTCAGCCACCCAGATAGAGTGGAGTAAAAATGAAATTATTATTTAATGTTGGTTTTGGAATCCAAGACATGGACTGCCAGCTGATGATCACTGTACGTAGTGTGCAGGCGATGTTGTACAAGTGACTGAGTGCCATGTGTTGTCTCCACAGCTCTTTGACTCTGCCGCCATTTCTCCAATCATGGAAGGTAAGATTAATTTGTTGCTGTGCAATGTGTATCCTAATAGATCAACAGTGACCTCCAACCTTGTAATTGTGTGTGTTGTAGGTGCTTATGGGAGGAGGCCAGGAGGCCATGGAAGTGACCACAGCTTCCACCAGGATTGGCAAGTTTGAGTGCAGGTGAGTTGAAGTGGTGTTTCCAGAGTATTATTTTGTGGTTGAATAGAGTATCCAGTGACTGTTGGCTTTATCTAAACAAAAGAAACAGATGAAGAAAATGTACAGATGTCCCTTATTTTATTGTAGTGTTAGCATTAGCACTGAAGAAATCACTATGTTGTATTACTGTTGATAGTGAGCAGCCATAGTGATGTGTAAGCATGTAGTTGTTGGCAGTGCTGTGGGAGGGACTACCTTTGAACCGGCTTCTAAGGAAAACCTTTGTTTGTGTTAACATGTGGTACAGTGACGTGTTCTTCTAATCTGCAGGTTCTTCCAAGCTGTGTACGAGGCGGGGTTTGGCAGGAGTCAAAGGTCATTTTGGTCCCATCAACTGTGTGGCTTTCTACCCGGACGGCAAGAGGTAAATGAGTTCTGCTAAACTTAAGAAGCCTCTTGGATCAGAGGCTAAATGTCTTCAAAAAAACCTACACAGATAGCTTTTGATTGTGTTATTCCAGCTCATTGTTGTCACTCATTGTGCCTTATATGTTATTGTCTTAACAGATGCAATGAAGGAGAAGACAGCAACTTGGACTCTGCCAGGTAGAGTGAAGAAACAACTTTATTTGAAGAAGATCACTTGTTGTTTGCTGGACTTGTGAGTGTTTTACTGGATTGTGTAATTGCTTGAGAAAAGTGTAATCCAGGTCATTCCAGTCATTGTGCCTTAACCCTTGTGCGGTCCTTCGCATTTCTGTACACACCGTTTGTCCCTGCAAAGAGTATTAATGAATATGAGGAAAAGTTGGCACAATTAATGCAGTACAGGAACATTCACACGCACACACAGACACCCAATGTGTCTGTGTGTCTGTCTTCACACGCACACACAGACACATTGGGTGTAGGTGACCC